>NW_027556402.1:140805475-141405475 GCF_003287225.1 Phascolarctos cinereus
GCCACCATTTTCTTGGAGGTCTGGGACAGCAAAATGGACAGAGAGCTGAATTTGGAGTTAGGAAGACATGGGTTTCAATCCTTATTCAGGCAGTAATTAGCCATAGACCCTGGGCAGATTATTTTTCTGTACTTCAGTTTCCTGTTCTGTAAAATGAGGACAATAATAGTAATTAGTTTACAGGGTCAGAAAAGGCCATAAGATCATAAATATACAGGTAGGAGGTACCTTGCAGTTCTAGTCTAAACTCTTTATTATACAGGTAAGGAAACTGAGCCCCAGACCAATTAATTGACTTATCTAAAGTCACAAAGGATATAAATCACAGATATAGAATTCAGACTTAAATCTTTTGACTCATTTTGCATTGTGAAAATCAAATGAGATACTGTATACAAATCTCTTTGGAAATCTTAAAACGTTATATAAAAGTGAGATATAGGAAATGTGGCATTATTGAATCTCAGAATTGGAAAGAACTTCAATGGTTTGCAAGTACAAATACTACCTGAGCGGAAATCTCTAAATATCATCCTCAGCAAGTGGTTATACTGTCTCATCTTAAAGATGTTCAGTTGTAGAGAATTCTCTACCTCCCAAGACAACCCATTAAAGTTTTAAATCATGAATTGAAATCTATTTCTTGGTTTTAATTCCATTCCTGAGGGCCAAGACTAACAAGTCCAATCTTTCTTCTACAAGACAGCTTTGAAATCCTTGAAAGTAGTTATCATGTTCTCTCTCAGGCTTAATTTTCCCTAGGCTAACCATTCCCAAATCCTTCAACTTATCCTCACATATTTTTGGCATACTCCTAGGTGTTTAGGTTTTTCAGAGGATAGAGTTCTGGACCTGAAGTCAAGAACCAAATTCAAATCTAACCTCAGACAGTTACTATCTGTGTGGCCATGGACAAGTAACTTAATTTCTGTCTGCATCAGTTTCCTCATCTGTAAAATGGAGATAATAATAATATCTACTTCCAAGATGTTGTGAGAATAAAATGAGATGCTATTCACAAACTGCTTTATAGACTTAAACACTTTATGAATATAAGCAATTGTTGTTTTTCTGAGAAGACTGCTCATCTTGTTGATGCTATTCTGACCATTCAGCCACTGGTCATTTTCCTTCCTAAAATGTACTGCTCCCCAATTTACAAAAAGTTTATTTTGGCTGCCATTCCACACTCAACTCATATTAAGATTTAAGTTACTAAACCTTCTATATCTTTTTTCAAATAAACTATTCCACAGTTACATATCTCCTATCTCATACTGAAGCAACTGATTTTTTTTTAACCAAAGTGTATGATTTTACATTCATCCACATTGACTTTCATTTCATTAGAGTTGGGTCCATTGTTTTAGTAACTTTAGCTCTTTTACAATATGATTGCATCAGTTCAACATATTAATTTCCTTCTTAATTTCAAGACCCTCAGAAATTTAACAAGCACAGGACCACTTTATAAGACCTATCTGCATAACTATCCTTGCAAGTAATATAATTTTCAAATGAAATCTAGCTAGATTTTTCTTTTTCTTCTCTGGAATGGGCCAGTATAGGAACTAGCTAAATGTAACGACTTGTCTCTCTATGAGTAGCTTCTGGGGAGCAAAAAAAGTCTTCAAAAACAGTACCTCTACTATATGTACACTGACCCTCAGCACTAGAGCTTGGCATTCAGAAAGCATTGTGCAAGTTTCAGTTTTTAGAGGGAGTAGCTAAGTAGGACTTTGGCATACTAACATATGACCTGAGTGGTTAAGAAGTAGTAGGCAAGGCTTGAAGTTACAGATCTTACGGAAAACCTCATTTTGACCACTTGGGATTCTTTCTTCCTCTTACTTCTCTGCTGGAGTGGTGAATATTTACCTACATTCCTCTTGTCTTTTGAAAAATGGACCAGTAGGGAAGAGTGCAAGTTTGCTCTGTGTCCAGAGGACCTCAAAAGCTAATAGAAGTGGTGGGAAGGGGAGCAAGTTTGTGTTAGTTGCTAGATAGTGACTCTTCACCTAATTTCAACTGCCTATCTGTTCTTCAGTTTTCTCAACTATTAAATTACTCGGTTGGAGTAGAGAAACTCTTAGTTTTGAGATCTTTTGATGCTTTTGTCATTTGGTCCACATTTCTCATCTTGTCCATGAAGCAGTACATGAAAGATTTATTGAAAACCAAGTATAGTATGTATATGTTATTCTCCTCATCTGTCAGTCTTTAATTCATGAAATTTCCCATTTACAAAAAAAAAAAAAAGAATTCTTAGAAAACTATTATACCCTTAGCATCTGCTTAGTCTCCTGAGAATTGGTTTTGGGATTCATTTCATTAAGTGAATAAAATAGAACATATTTACATGACTTAATCAAATTCAAGTATGATTATATGGCCAGATGGAATTAAAAAAAAGTCTTTTTACACAGACACCCATTTTATTTACTTTTAGTTAGCATCAGTATCTGCACATATCTTTAATTTTCTCCCTTGAGATTTCAGAAGTATAGATTTTAAATATATAACAGTGCATGTTTACATATATGTGTATATGAGTTTATAAATAAATTAACATATTTATATATGTATCATTCACTCAATTAATTAACATTTGTTAAGCACCTACTATGTGCCTAGCACTGTGCTAAGGACTGAGGAATAAAAAATGAGTCAAAAGACAATCCCAGCTTTCAATGAGTTTAAAATCTAATGGGGGAGACAGCATGCAAACAAATATATACAGAGCAAGCTCTATGTAGGATAAATAGGAAATTAAAAGAGGAAAAACACCAGAATTAGGAGGGGTTATGAAAAACTTCCTGTAGAAGGTGGGATTTTAATTGAGACTTAAAGAAAACTTGGGAGATCACTAGTCAGAGGGAAGTGTTATGGGCATGAAAGACAACCAGAGATAATCACCACAGCCATTTGTGGAATAACCAGGAGACCAGTATCATTGGATCAAACACTATGCATCAGGATCTAATATTTAAGAAGACTTAAAAACTAGGAGGGTGCTATGAATAAAGGGCTTTGAATGCCAAACAGAACATTTTGTATTTGCTACTAGAGGCAATAAAAAACCACTGAAATTTACTACTTTTAGGAAAATTACTTTAGTAGCTGAATGGAGGATGGACTGAAATTGGAAGAGCCTTGAGGCAGGGAGATGTATCAGTAGCTATTGTAATAATCCAGGCATAAGGTGATGAGGGGCTGAAGTGGAGTGGGGGCAGTGACAGGGAAAAGGGGGAATACTGAGAGATGTTGCATAGGTGAAATTGAAAGGTTTTAGCAACAGCCTGTATGTGGGAAGTGAGAGATAGTGAGGAATCCAGGATAACTCCTAGGTTTGAGATTGAGGAGCTGGGAGGATGGTGTTGCCCTTTATAGTAATAAAAAAGGTAGGAGGTGGAGAGGGTTTAGGGGAAACATAATGAGTTTTGCTTTGGACATACTGAGTTTAAGATGCCCACTAGATACCCAATTTGAGATGTCTGAAAGGCAGTTGGAGATGTGAAATTCAAGGTCAGCAAAGAGATTGGGGTAGAATAGGTAGATGTGAGAGTCACTATTGAGATGGTAATTAATTCCATGGAAGCTGATGAGATCACCAAATGAAGTAATATAGGGGAAGAAGAGAAGAGGGCCCAGGACAGAATTTTGAAGGATACTTATAATTAGATGGCATGATCTGGAGGATGAACCAGTAAAAGAGACTGGGAAGGAGTGGTCAGACAGGTAGAAAAAGAATCAGGAGAGAGTGGAGTCCCAAAAACCTAGAGAGAAGACATGAAGAAGATATCATTTGAGAGTAAACAAAAATATCAAAGGACACAGAGAGGTCAAATAGAATGAGAACAGAGAAAAGACCATTGGAATTGTCCATAAAGAGGCCATTAGTAACTTTTGAAAGAACAGTTTCAGTAGAAAGATAAGACTGGAAGCCAGATTATAAGGGATTAAGAAGAGAGCAAAAGGAGAGAATGTGGAGGCATCCATTGTAGATGGCCTTTTCAAGGAGTTTAGGTAAGAAAGGACAGAATAGATATAGGAAGAGAGCAGTGATAGAAACATTTAGTCAGGATTTTTTTGTTTGTTTTTGTTTGTTTTTTCAGGATACGGAGGACTTGAACATGTTTGTAGGTAGTACGAAATGAGCCAGTAGAGGGAGAAAATAGGGACAAAATGGGGAAGACAGAAGGGGCAATCTGTCGGAAAAGATAGGAAGTATATCAATGTATATCTCCATATGTATAAAATATATATGTATATATATTATATATATATACACACATACACACACACATATATAAAAAATATTACCTCTTAAAGTAATGATAAACATTTTAATGGGGTTATTTAGCAGTGGGAAGTGACAATTTCATGATTCTACTAGACTGTGTGTGAAGAGATCATACTTCTGGTCCTATCTATTATAAATGTATCATGTCAAATTAGCCGAGTTCTTAAATAAAGCACTTGTTGCCTTTTTCTATCTATAAAGTAATCATAACAGTATACACTCATAAACATTTCTGAGATCTACTGAGACTAATGTAGGCAACATGTGTGAAAGCATTTTGAATGTAAAAACTTTTTTACAAATATAAGTTATCAGAGTATAATGATATCTTAAATTTTCATAACACTTGCAAGTTTACAATGCATTTTGCCCATATCTCATTTCATGCTCACAACACTCCCTGGAATGTAAGAAGCCAAAATTACATATCTCAGTTTTTTTTTTCTGATAGTGCGATTTCTTCAATATCAAAATTTAATGATGGGTATAGGTAATCTATTAGTTTATTTCTGAAAATGTGTATAGTTACTGAAGGAAAAAGGAGAGCATAATTAGACATCTTTATTGCATCTGTTGGATGTAAGCTTCTTGACAGTAGTGGTTGTTTTGTTTATATGATTTATAATATTATCACCTAGAATAGTGCCTGACACATAATAGGTGTTTAACGAATGCTTATTGATTGCTTTTTCAATATTAGTAAAATCATATAATTTTAGATCTTAAGAGGTACCTGGAGATCATCGAATGTGAACACATCACTTTATACACAGTTTGGGTTGACAATTCTCCTTTTACCTTACACCCCTTTATTCTGTTCCAAGCACAGAATTCCATTTCAAACCAATTTACATTTGTCTGATGAGATTAAATTTAAAAGTGTAGTAAGGCACACTGTTACAATTGGGAAGAACATCTAGTACCCTTTCCCTCATTTAACAGATGATAAAATTAAACTCAGAAAAGCTGTCATACAGTAAGTCAAATCTAGTTAACAAGCACTAATTAATCACTTTACATGTGTCAGAAACTATGTCATGTGCTGGAAATACAAATATGAGAAAAAAGAAAACTATCCCCTACCCTCTAAGAGCTTATATTCTAATGGGGGAAATAACACAAGAAAGAACTAAACCACAGGGGAAGAAAGAATAAAGCTCATAACCAGGGATAAACATCATGGTAAAGTCCAGAGAGTCAGAGTAGAGCTGGGAGACGAGTGAAGGATGAACAACATAAGCACTTCTTTCCAAAATGAAGTTTATGAGAGGAAACACCAATGGGAGAGGGATGGGGAAGAATAGATCTGGCTGGGGAAAACGAAACCGAAAAATGGTGGTGGCAAACATGGTGGCAGCGTGAGGATCATAATTCTAGGTCTGATGATCCTGACTTTCACTCTGTTCAGATTTAATGACCTGCACCCAACAATGAAGAGAAGAATGTGGTGTGTTGCGTTTGAGAATTTTCTCAGAGTATTTTATTACACCAGGCTGTTTACTGAAATGAAGGCTCATCTTTTTATCTTAATAGTCTTCTGGTGGTGCTGCATGGCTGTGAGTTGCACAATATCACGATATCTAAGGATTTATAGGCTGAAGGGCAATGTATTGGTCCCTGATCTGTTTCTCCTCACTCTCTTCAAAACCATTTGCAATCTGGCTTCCAATCTCTTCATTTAACTGAAGCAGCCTTCTCAAAAGTTACCAATGCTCACTGAACTGGCAAATATAATGGCTTTTTCTCAGTCCTTATACTTCTTGACCTCTTTACAGCACCTGTCACTGTTGATCATGTTTTCCTCTTCGATGCACCACTATTCTTTTTTTGTGACAGTGCTGTCTCTTGGTTCTTCTCCTATCTCTCCAACTGCTCCTTCTCAGTCTCCCTTAGTGGTTCTAATTTCATGTCACCTCCACTAAGAGTGGGTGTCCCCCAAGGCTCTGTCCTGAGAACACCTCTCGTTTCACTCTATGCTCTCATGTGCTCTACTATCATTTCTAAGAAGGCAATTCCCAGATCTATCTATGTGAACCTAGTTTCTCTTCTGAACTTTACTCATATGTCACCAATTTCCTTCTGGATATTTCAATTTGGACATTCTTTAAGCATCCCAAACTCAGTATGTTTCAAATATAATTAATGAGTTATCCTATCATACCTTGCCCTCTTCTGGACTTTACTATTACTCTCAAGGGCAACAGCATATTCCCAATCACCCAGGCCCACAACTTTAGTGTCATCCTTGACTGTTCAATCTTCTTCACTTACATTTAATTTTATGCTTTGTTTTTATTTTCCATAGTATTTCCTTTATATTTCCCTTTGTCTTTATTCACACAGCTGTCACCTCAATTCAGGCCCTAATCCCCTTTTGCCTATATCATTCTAATAAGCTTCTAACTAGTTTCCTGCTTTAAATTTTCCCCATCTTCTCCCCCTCCAAATACATCCTCCACTCTACTTCCAAGCTGATATTTCTAAAGCATAAGTCTGGTCACATCATCTTTGTACTTAAAGTCCAGTGGCTCCCTATTACTTCTAGGATGAAATATCAAGTTGTCTATTTGACATATGGAGGTACCTGGGTGTCACAATGGATAGAGTATTGGGTCAGGATTCAGAAAGACCTGAGTTCAAATTTGACCCCCAAAACTTACTAGCTGTGTGATTCTGGACAAGGTCCTTAACCACTCTTTGCCTCAGTTTCCTTAACTGTAAAATAGAAATAATAACAATACCTACATCATAGGGTTATTGTGAAGATCATATGAGATAATAATTGTAAAACACATAGCACAATTCCTGGCATGCAGTTATGTTTTTTGTTTTTGTTTTGATTTTTGGGGAGGCAATCAGGGTTATGTGACTGGCCCAGGGTTGCACAGCTAGTAAGTGGCAAGTGTCTGAGGCTGGATTTGAGCTCAGGTCCTCCTGACTCCAAAGCCAGAACTCTATTCTAGCTGCCTTTGTTCTTTCTTGAAGAGGACTGTAACATCAGGAAGGTGATTTCATGACTTGCAAGTGAATTGTGTTTAAGTGAAATAGGGCTGTGCAAAATCAGCAGCTTTACTTTCTCCTCTGGAACTATCTGGGTCCAGCATCAAGATATAGATCAGGAGAACTGGAGATGCACCACCCCCAAAATATATAGTAGGTACTATATAAATGCTTTTACCCCTTATTCCCCCTATTTGTCAATAAAACTCTTCCTCCTTTCCTAGTAATTTTTTTAATATTTCATTCTTATTCCTTATTTCTTATGCTTTTTCTCTTTTTCCTAGTTCTTATTCTTTAAATATCAAATTCCACCTCCCTTCAATACTCCCGTGTACTGGCTACCTTTTATGACAGGAGTGAATGCTATAATACTTCACATTTAACCCTTAATTTCTCATTTCCTTGAAGATTTAACTCAATCTCCACCTTCTATGGGAGACATTTCCCAGTCCTCTCAACTACTACTGTTTTTCCCTATCATATCACCTCTTTCTAATCTGTATATCTCTGATATGTACCTAATTATTTGCCTGCTGTGTCCCTCATTAGAATGTGAGCTCCTTAAAGGCAATGACAATTTGTCTTTCATTGTATACCTAGCATTTAGGATGGTGTTTGGAAAATAACAAATGCTTAATAAATTTGTATTGCATAGTCATTGTAGATAGAGTACCAGGCCTTGAGTCAGTAAGACTCATCTTCCTGAGTTCATATCTGGCTACAGACACTTACTAGCTAAGTGACCTTGGACAAGTCTCAACCTCATTTGCCTCCATTTCTTCATCTGTAAAATGAGCTAGAGAAGGAAATGGTGAACTATTTCAATATCTCTGCCAAGAAAACCCCAAATGATGTCAAATACAGTCAGACATAACTGAAAATGACTGAACAGAAACAATTGCATGATTTAGCTGATGAACAAGAGCAAATTGTGATTTATGACTAATAAGGTATTATGCAGAAAAGCAGCATAAAAGATGTCATCAGAGAAACATATGACTAGGAAAGAAGGTAGAGCACTCTTGTGGTGAAATTGAGAGATAATCAATTATCTATGTAGACTCAACTCATTTTCTTACACTGTCAAATACATAAATATAATATGTATATTATACAACTTTTACATGTTAAATGCATTTACATATATTGCTTATTTTATTTTTAGAATATCTCACAAAGGTTTATAAGAGTATTAAGTATTATATATATATATATATATATATATATATATATATTTTTATAGGTAGAAAAAAATCTGAGGCACAGAAGCAAGAAGATTTAATAGGTAGGTTTAGTTGAAACAATTCATCAGTTAGAACCAAAAGTCTGGTCCCCTAACACAAAACCAAATAGCCTTAAGAAGTTGCCCCTGTCAAATTCAAATAATAATCCTTTTTGTAATGTTTATCACTCCTATTTTATTAAGCATCACTTTGCTAAGCCATGAGGATGTAAAAAAAAAGGCAAAAATAGCCTTGGGCCTCAAGAGTAGGCCTCACTCTAAGACGAGTAAACAATGTACTATCACCTATGTACATACAACACATATGTGTTGTGTACATACATGTATGTGTGTATATACACACATGATCAATGATAAATTATATCATAAGGAAGATATTAGCATCTGGGAAGTATATTGGGATTTGAGCTGACTGTTGAAGTAATTCAGAGAAACCAGGGAACAGAGAGGAGAAGGGAGAGAATTCCAGGCATGGGAGTCATGAAGTTAAATTAGAGAGACGTTATCTTGAAAGGAACAGTGAGAAAGCAAGTGTTGTTGAATGTAGAGTATATGGAAGGAAGTAAAGTATAAGTAAACAAGAAAAGAAGGAAGGAGAATGATTGTCAAGAACATTACAAGCTTAAGAGTGGATTTTATATTTGATCCTGGGAATACTAAGGACTACTGGAATTTTATGAGAAAGGAGGTAACATGGGTCAGACCTATGTTTTAGTAATATAATTTTGGGAGCTGAGTGAAGGATGAGCTATAGTGGGGAGAGATTTGAGAGATGGAGACTAATCACTAGGTTTAATCCCTATTAGTTGTTGATAGCAATGGATTTTCCTCTTTACTATCTAAGAACAGTGAGACGAAGAGTGATGAAGCTTGAGGTGATGAAGGTCTGTACCAAAGTAATGACTCTGTCCCTGAAGTTGCAGGGGAAAAGTTATTTATAAGGAAGCAGTAGCCAGTAGTGTGTCATAGTCTGATGAGGTCAGCAGGTATAACTACCGGAATAAAGGTCATCGAATACAGTCCCAAGTTTAGGATAGATGTCAGGATTCCTTATTCCTCTAATAATTTAGGAATCTATTGTTGTTGAGGTTCTAATTGTATTAATTGAAATCACAAGTCCCCTGTGACAGTACATGGCATTTTATTGTTTTGTAAGATTAAAATAAAATAAACAAAAAACAATAAAACAAAATCATCACCTTGTGAATAACCTCATAAAAAACTTATCTCTCCTTAACTAGGTTAGTCCTCATACAAGAAATAGAAAACCTGTTATTGTATTCAGAGCATTTCTACCTTGGTAGGAATTTCCACAGCTTAGACTCTGCTGACCTACCAGGTTTAATGCTACAAAATAATGAGGCATTGAGTTTAGTGATGGTGCTTACAGAAATGAGGTAAAAATAAGGAACATTTTCTGCATAAGTTTGAGTGATTGTAGCCCAAGTATTGCTTATATTATGTAGGTTATAATTTTACTCATTATGTTTTTTATCTTGTACAACTGAACGTATGAGTGATTATCAGTTTCAAGATCATGATATAAATTTCTCAGTTAATTCAAGGATGTACCCTTGAATTTAATGATATTTCATTTGCTAGGCATATTGTCTGAAATTTCAGAAGTTTAATTATTATTTTGCCAGCCACCCCTCAGCCCCACCCTATCCCCAAACACCCCATTTGAGAAATGCATTCAAAAGGTCATGGCCTCATGGATCTAATTCTAAAAATGAAGCTTAAAAAGAGTCTATGCTGGGGCAGCGAGGTTGTGCAGTGGATAGAACACCAGGCCTGGAGTAAGGAGGACCTGACCTCCTCCAGCCTCAGACACACTCACTAGCTGTGTGACTCTGGGCAAGTCACTTAACCCCAATTGCCTAACAAAAAAACCAAACCAAACCAAAACAAAACAAACAAAAGTCTTTGTGTGTGTTTGTGGATAACCAAAAGTTTACCTTGCAGTGTTATCATTTTTATATTATATTCACATATCAGATCAGGTTGGTGTTAGATAACATAATTTTTCAAAAATGGCAACATGTTTTGAGATTTAGTTTTTTGTTTCTTCTTTAAAGGTATTTATTTTATTGTGAAGGAAACAAAGAGAATCTTCTTTCTCTAAAACTTTTGACAACCCTGACATCAGAAAGGTTAAAACAACAACAAAGGAATTATTTGAATATAGCAGAACTTAAATAATAAACTTAAAAAAATAAAATTGGTTATATACTTAAGTGACATTTCTAAAACTTTTCAGTTTATCTACAGGGAGGAAATAAATCCCTCAATCCTTGAATCTGCTAGTTCAGAAGCAGATGTCATTTTCCTGTGTAATGCAATTTTGTATCCAAGGCTTGGCCTTTACTAAGATTAAAAAAAGGTGACAGAATTATCGGAGAAATACTTAAAACAAGCAACAGCAACAACAGTGCTGGATAACACTTTTGTATTATTAACCCTTGCACAATATAAATTCATGAATTCCCTCTGGGGTAAAAAGGGATTTAAAACTATGAAATATTTTTTTAAGAAAATAAGGTTCTTTAAAACATTTGTTTTGGTATTCTTTTTTTCCTCTCCCCTGACAGTGTTCTCTTTGTACTAACTTTTGAAGTATAGTAAATGTTGTTATGTATTGACGGGGGGAAAATTAATGGCAAACATATATACCAAGTCCAAGGACTTATCACATACCTATTGTGGAGAATATCGTACTGTTTGTTGGTTTTATTAATTGTTGGATTGATGACACCTTAGAAGAGCTGAAGACAAGTCTAGTGTGAAATATGGAAGGTGTAAAACTTAAATTCATTTGTTGAAATAAAAATATATCTTTATTTTTTCATGATCACTAACTGTGATGACTTGACTCCATGTCTTCTACCCACCTCCCCACCCCCATCCCAGGCCCCATCTCAAGCAATTTTAACTGCTGGCTCCTGAAGAATATAAACTGCCTAAACCCAGGGATTAGATCATTCTCTCTTTTTTTTTAAGGCAATTGGGGTTAAGTGACTTGTCCAGGGTCACACAGCTAGTACATGTCAAGTATTTACTCATAGGCTGGATTTGAACTCAGGTCATTCAGACTTCAGGGCCGGTGCTGTATCCACTGTGCCACCTAGCTGTCCCTAGATCATTCTTAAATATGGGAAATCCTTACTCTGCAACACAGAGGATTGTCTTAGAATTGAGGCCTCTGTGAAGCAGGGCCTCACCCAATTCTGCTACTTCATTTCCTCTCACCTTTCAGATTCCATATGCTCTGTGTTTTCTAACTATCCATCCAAGCTTTTGATCATATGCCTTAAATTCTAATATCTCTTCCTGCTTCCCCAGTTTCTGACTTCCTGGTAAACTGCACAGCTGAAATGAAACAAGACCCCTAGAAGAAACCAATAACCTCCTAGACGTCTGGGCAGCTGTGGTCTTATGTAGGTGGAATCTACTGACCAAAGGCTAGTGGGACCAAAGCAAAATCACTTACTCTCTTAGTACTCTATGTAATCGGTATTAAAAAAAAGTTACAAAAGAAAGATACATCTTCATTTGGAAAGGAAGTTTCTATATCTTGGGTTATTTTATTATTATGTTGTTGTTGGATTGCATTTTACAGATGAGGAAGATGGTACCCAGAGAGATTAAGTGCTATTTCCATTGTCACAAAGGTAGTGAGCATCAGAGCTGGGATTTGAATCCATGTCCTGTGACTCAAAATCCAGCAAACTTATGGTGTATGATCAAAAGGGAACAATACTGTCCTATAAGAAATGATGAGCTCCTTGATTTTAGAGAAAAAAAAGAGAACATGGAAAGAATTGCCTGAAATAATGATGAGAAAAGTGAGACATTTTGACCATTACAAACAGCCAAATTAATTACAAAAGATGTATGATGGAAGACACTATTTTCATCAAGAAAGAAATGGAAACCAGAAGCATGTGTAGAATGATTTTACATACACACACACACATATTGTGGCTAATGGTAGCCATCTCTAGAAGGGTGGGAGGGAATAAAAGGAAAAAAATGAAATTTACATGATAACTTTATTACATATTTAAAAGGAAAAGCAAGTTGTACATAATAGATTTTCAGTTTCATATTCAAACTTTATTATTATTGTTATGTTATGGAAACGCTTGTTTTATTCCATAAATTAAAAATAAAATGAATAACTTTTTTTTTTAATCCAGCATTCTTTCTAAGAGATCATGTGATCATCTCGTATATTACTAATTATACTACAACCCTGTTTACCTTTCTTCAATTGCCATTATACACAGACCCACTGATTCTAATAGCTCTAAGCAAATCTTACTGTATCTTTAATCATATCAGTTTTTTATATTAGTTGCCCATCTAGAAAGTTTTAATCATATAAGTTTTTAATAGTTGGAATGAAAAAAAAAATTTAATGAGCTTGCTTTCCCTCCTTCTCCTCAACTTTTCACCCCACTGTTATAGATATTAACAGTATAGGTCTTCTTTTTGACATACAAATATCAACATGTATTGTCATATAGTGTAGACATGACAGAAAACCACTGATATGTTGCAGGAGTTTGGTCTAAAATTTGGGGGCTGACCACTTTCCAAGTCAGGATAATTTCTAAATCTCAAAATGAAATTCTAAATCCAGAGTCAATCACAGTTTTCTATAAACTACATAGCATAGGATAAAAGGGGGAAGAAAAGCAAAAATAGGTGTATCTGACCGAAGGCAAACAAAACAAAATTTAGAAATATTTTAATTTCCAAATTAGCCTAGAACTTGGTCTAGAACTTCAGCTAGGCTCAACTCTGATACAGAGAATTAATTCAAATCCTTTGACTTCATCACTCCCTCCTTCTTTACCTTTTTTCCTTTTCAGTCACCTCTAATTAATTTTAAGTGTTGAATATATGTTTACATTCCTATCGATACCCAATTCACCCTGCTCATCTCCTTTTACTAACATGATTCTTTTACCATTTCAGGTGCAGTTTCATTTGTTTCTTCATATCTTTGTAGAAAGATGGGATATACATTACTGATGTGTATGATGAGAAATGTAATGAAGAATCTTCTAAGAAAAAGGCATGTCATAGGCATCTTACCTGTAGTGTATCCTCCTCAGTCCTTACCCTTGTCTTCCTTCACTTTTCATTATGTCTACTGGAAATCTATAAATTGTTGTTGTTGTTGTTGTTGTTGTTGTTGTTATTATTATTATTATCTCTTCCTCTCATGTTCCATTTTCTAGCCCTCAACAAACTTTACACCAAAAGCCACCAAATATCATAGTACCCTTCCCAAGGTTAAGTTCTCTATCACAAACTGACATACAGAATCAGGAGAAGTTATCATGTTTCTTGTTCTCTGTTATATTTTTTAGATTCTTTCTCTGCCATCATCTACTTAATTTTTATTTCATTATTTTCTTTTGTTTTTATTTCAGACTGGATGTCCCTGTCTCACCCACACAGGAAATTCATCAGCCACTCATAGTCCCATGGCCACTGTTGATTAGCATGGAAGCTTTGATTTGCACTTTTTCAGACTTAGGCCAATACCCCTCCTTAGGTAACCTCAAGGCATAGGGGTTCACTATATTGTTGAAAGACTTAAATTGGGCACCTAAACTCCCAAAATCAAGTGATCTTCTAGTGTCAACCATCCAGTAGCAGGGATTCCATGTGAGTGTCACCATATCTGGTATCACAGTCTTTCTTTAATGTCCATACCATCTTATCTAATCAGTTCTTTGTTAATCATATCTATCATCCTCCAAATAACTCTTGGACTTACCAAATTTAAGGACGTCACTCATTTTTTTTCTTCAACTCAGTCCCTGCCCCTTTCAAATGTCCTGGCCTCTTATTTTCAGTTGTTTAACTTCGATTTCTGTGACCTTTACCTGCAGTCAAAATCAATCATGTAGAGGAATGGGAGAATTATTATACATTCTAGATACCTCTCTACCTATTCACCTCAAGTGAATTGACCTCATATCTCAGAATTCCTAGTGATGGCTCTCCATGCTGTCCTTTTTAATAAATCTTGTCATTTTTAGTTTCATCAAGAGGCCCCTGGAACACAATTGACAAAAAAGGAGAAAGCGATCAGCAGAAAACGACTTTATATTATAATACTCTAGGTACGTATTTAAAAATATACATATTTATCAGTGATTTCTACTGTTGTTCTGAAAGGAAAGTGATAAGTAGCGACAGTTTTTAAGAAAACAGTTGATAAGTAATGTTGAAGTCACATCGCTCTCCTAACCCCATGAAAGTAGGATATCAAGCTAAAAGGAATGTAGTTTTAGTATGCTGCCAAAAAGTTTGCTCAGATTATCATTAGGGTCAATCATCCCGGTCTATTGTTTTGCTTTGTTCCTTTTATAGTTGTGTAAAAATAGAAACATCCTTGATGGAAGTCATTTGTTTGTTTGTTTGTTTTGCTTTTGTTTTTCCCAATGGGATTCAAGAATAAGAATTGTATTTAATATGGAATTACACAAAGATCAGTGTATAATTTTATAAGGTCTGACATTTATACAGTGTTTTGATGTTTGCAAATTGTGTTATCTACATCTTGTCAATTTGATGCTCACAAAAACTCTCTTAAGTGTTACAGTTTTTATTATTTCTATTTTATGTATGAAAAAACTGAGGCCCAAATAAATTAAGCAACTTGCTTACAGTCTTAAAATTATTGAGTGTTTAAGGTAGCATTCTAATCTAAGTCTTCCTGATCCCAGGTCCAGAACTCTTTCTGCCTCAGTACACAAAGGTTTTTATTAACGTATTCGGATCTGTTTTGTATCACTTTCGGAATAGGCATGTGAATGAACATAGTCTCAGAGACACTCAGAGGAGATCGGAAGTCAGTAGTGTACACAGACTTGTTACCTGGGTATTAGACATCTCTCCTCAGTGACGGATGTATTCATGCCTCTCTGCCAAGATCTCAAAAGTGGTGAGTGGGGATTTGTTTTCCCCTATTTTTAAGGAATATTCCTGGGCTTTTAGTGAGTTCTTTGTAACTTGTTATGGGATTCAGGAAATGTGCAAAAGAAAAAAAAAGAGGATACAACCTACTTTTCCCAGTATATTGTAGCAATATTCACTATATACATTTATATTACTCCTCTACTAATAGATCAGATCAGATAAACCAAACATCAACAGGGGAATCTGAAAATAAGGTAATAACAATCTCAATAGAATCCTAATTCCCATTTTTACCTACAGTGTTAAAACAGCTTTTTTCATTGCCTTGACATAACCATATAATAGTACACAGTAGTCACAGATGCAAAGCACAGCAGGGAAGTTCTACATCTAAGTTAAATAAGTCTCTCTGTCAGAAATCCTGTTTATTTTACCCTAAGTTTGGATAGAAAAGAAAGCCAGGCAGTTCTTTTCATGGATACTGTATCATCTTATTGACTACTGAGCAGAGGACATTGGATAGTATTATGTGATAATTTAACGAGAGATTATAGATTTTTCTTTAAGTAACACAGCTAAAAAATGGCATCTATGACCAAACATCTTTTTCTTCTACTCTCTGTAACCCTAAGACGACCATTCAATAAATGTGGTAGTAATTCCACTTTGAAGAGATTATTCCCTCTTAAACCATTTCAAGTTTAACAAATAGCGACTGTTCCTCTCTAATTCATATACAATTTAATGGCAAAATATACTAAATCTCCCTTCATTGGCACTTCAGTGAGGCATTCATTCACCTCGATGGAATAGGCTCTTGTGGATTTCCACAAGCCCCGTTTTGTTTATTTTCTTTGGAGGGCCTCCAAATAACAGCTGGCTGCCCAGTCTCACATCCTGGCCTTGGTATATTTTGTAGGAAATCAATACAACTTACTCACATTTATGTAAAGGAGGTTGTAGTAGCAGGCCCTCATTTTAACATTATTATTAATGGGAGAGAAGAGACAAGAGGTTTTTAATAATGAAATCTACTCACTATCCTGAAGGGAAAAGCAGAACTATTTCTCAGGCTTATCCTCCATAATCTTTGAGGCTGATCTACACAAGGAAAAATCCTAGGTACAAATTTGTTTCATATTTTGTCTTTTGGTTCACCCTTCCCCTTCTGTGCCTGGGTACCAGTGGTCCTAATAGCTGAACTATGTCAAGTAATTGCATGTCCAACAAATAGATCAATAAGACGACCAAAAAGAACGTTGATCAAAATCAGTATTATATTCCATATTTCTCAATAACCTTAGAGCCAAGGATGGAAAATCTGATACATAACTACATAGAAAATAGGAGGAATCATAGAGGTTGACAACATAAGCCATTAACCAAGTAGCCTGATTAAGCCAAATAAATCTGTATTTTATTCTTTCATAGGGTTCTGCTTCACTTCTTATATTTCTATGCCTCTTGTCTGAGACATTCCATGATTGAGTTATTCAGATTTGTGGTAATTTCCCCCAAATGTATATTTGGCTATGTGGCACTTGGTAAGTCTAAACCTCTTTGGACAATAGTTTCCTACTTTATAAATCCCTTTAGCATTAAGATGACTTTCCAGAGTCCCACAAAAAAAGTATGTACCAGATATAGGACATACAAAATTTTTATTTTAGTGTATATGGTTGGTAATGTTCAATTTTGCTTCTTAAAACATTTCCCAGAACATCTACTACTATTATATTTTCTAGTGACTAGAAAGCTTCTAAAGGGTCTTTCAACCAATCTTCTACAAAGTACCTGAGCTTCAATATATCCAAACTGACGTTTAGAAGGGTCCCAAATTCTTTGAATTTCTTCCTCAAATGACCCAGCTGTTTGACTTACATTTCTATAACATCACATAATATTGGCAAAAATAGAAATAGAAAAAAGGGAGAGTTTAATCAGAAATGACTATAAGAACAAATACTTTCAATCCCTATTTGAACAAGTCTAACCATCTTTCCACACCTGTCTAATCAAATTTAAGATTTGTGGGATTGTGGAGAATACAGGAGAAGCTACTTTTATTGGCAAGATATGGTTTGAATAAATTGAATGATTTGGGGAGGGGGTACTTATGCAGCACAGCTCTTCATACTACCAATTACAATTTATAGGCTTTTTTTCCCACTTAAAAGCAGCCATTTCACACTGTGTACCCAATATTTTAATGTTTTTTACATTGGTATTGCTGAATTTTTAATGGAAATTTCAAGGTTGAATGTTAGGCATAGATTTTTGTAAGGTATTATGTCATATGGGAATTCTAAAAGGTCACAAATTATTCCTAAGAAAGCCAGGGTTAAAGTGCCTGTTGGCATTTCTTATTATATTTTGCGGCCTCATTACATATTAATTTCATAAGCTCTAGTGTCAAGTTGTGCTCTGATGCCTATCAGTGTTCAGGCTAGATCTTTATAATTTCAAGGGTATAACAAAGTAGTGTCAACAACTTACATGCTTTTATGTTTCCACAAACCCCAAGATTTGAAGCACAATGTCCTATTATATAGCATAATATCCAAATTTACTCTTGTTTCAAAAGGGGAACATTTGCTACTGCTACTCAAATACATTCTCAGGGCTCCACAGAATTAAATATCTCACATAAAGCTCCAAGGTTCTCTTCTTTAGATAATATACTCCTGAGGAGTGGTGTAGAATGCAGACCATTTTTAATTACTAATTTGTTGCATATAATTCTCATTTTGTACCTCTCCCCAGGGTAGGGAGGGGATTCTTAATAGTGATAAAAAGAAATCTATACTATTAATTAAAATACATGCTGAATTATCATAAAAATGGATGGATTTTAATCAGTCTGAACATATATTCCAGGATCATTTTATTAAAAATAAATCATTTTTTCTTATAAATAAGAAGAAATTTTAACTTTAAAAAAGCCAACAATATCATCATTACTCAGTAATAAAGACTTAAAGTGTATCTCATACACATATTAGCAATAGCCAAAGAATTACAATAGAACATAGTACAATTATTGCTAAAACTATTCTGAGAATCACATTATCTTTAATGAGTCAGAAACCTTCAGGGTCATTATGATTAAATTAATTATCATTATAATATAGGTAAGTTGAAATGATGGACAATAGAAAGTCCTCTTTAATATAATGCTCGAAAATAGAAAGATTTTTTTTAACATTCTAAATTTTCTTTTCTCTTCACAAGAACATCTAGCAGCCCAGATGCAGTTAATGCTGTTTATGGAACTGCCAAAACACGCAGATTTTTCATGGCCCACCCTACAGATTGGTAGAGCCAGAGATGCCATAATATTACATTGCATAGCAGCATTTATGCTTGATCTTCAGTCCCTCAGGCTCATAACTTAGGAGGCAAGCTAGATTCCTCCCTCTAAAATCCCACCACTACCCATGTTTTTATTTTATTTTATTTTTTTTTTGCTGTTTTTTGGTGAGGCAATCAGGGTTAAGTGACTTGCCCAGAGTCACACAGCTAGGAAGTGTTATGTGTCTGAGGTCACATTTGAACTCAGGTCCTCCTGACTCCAAGGCCGGAGCTCTATCCAACACCCATGGTTTTTCAATTTAACCTTTGAAACATCTCTTGAATATGTTCTCTCTTCTCTTCTGACATTGCCACCACTCTAGTGAAGGCCCTTATCACCTCTTGCCTTAATTATTGCAATACCTTCCTGGTGGGTCTGTCTTATTCAAGTCTCTCCCCACTCCAATTCATGTTCCATTCAGCCACTAAAGAGATTTCTTAAAGTGTCGGTCCAACCATGTCATCCCCATACTCAATAAATTTCAGTGATTTCTTATTGCCTCCAGTAGCAAACACAAAATTCTCCATTTGGTATTCAGAGCCCTCCATAACCTAGGTCCTTCCTACCTTTCCAGTACCCTTACATACTCTTAGATTCACTGACACTGGTGTCCTAGTTGTTCCACAAAGACATTCTACCTCTCAGCTCCAGGAATTCTCTCTAACCATTTTTCATGCCTGGAATGCTCTCCCTCCTCTACTCCAGCTGACTTCCCTGGCTTTGTTGAAATCTCAACCAAAATCCCACCTTCTACAGGAAGGCTTCCCTAATCCTCAGTTCCAGTGACCTTCCTCTCTTAATTATTTAAAATTGTTATGGTATATAACTTACTTTATATATCTTTTTTGGCTTTGTATATATTGGTTTACATATCTGTCTCTTTAGAAACTGAGATCCTTGAGGTTAGGGGCTGCCTTTTATCACTTTCTTTTTTTAATCCTCAGCTCTTAGCACAGTGCCTAGCACATAGTAGGTGTTTAATGAATGATTATTGATTGATTAAATGTGTGTAACATGGTTTCTACTCTCAAATTATAAAGAAGACAATAAACAATGAGACACCAAAAAAATTTGACATCATATATAACGTCACAATAGATAATTGGTATAATGGATGGAATAAGCATTTATTAAGTTCCTACTAGGTGCCAGTGCTGTGCAGAGCACTTTACAAATATTATTTCATTTGAACCTCATAACAACCATATGAGTGAGGTGCTATTATTATACTCCTTTAACAATTGAGTAAACTGAGGCCAATAGAGGTTAAATGATTTGCCCAGGGTCACGAAGCTATTAGGTATCTGAGACTGGATTTAATCTAAGGTCTTCTTGGCTCCAGAACCAGTGATGTATATCCACTGAGCCACTTGGCATGACTCTGGAGTCAGAGGGTTCAAATGCTATCACTGAAGCTACTTTTGCTATCTAGGGCAAGTTATTTAACCTCTCTGTACCTCACTTTCCTCATCTGTAAAATAATTGGGTTGGGCTAGATTACCTGTGGTGCCTTTTATAAGTCTGATTCTTAGATCATGATCACCTGATAAATAAAATAATTGATATGAATTCTATGAGAAAGATGGTCGTGAAAGCTTGAATAAAGAAGATAAAACTAAGTTGGACTTCAAAGCATGTATAGGATTTGATAAGCAGAAAAAATAGGCCATGATAGCCAGAATTCCCATTATATATATATATATATATATATATATATATATAATATATATATATATATATGAGAGAAAATGGGTTGATCTTGATGGACATGAAAAGTAGCAGGAGAAATGTTTGGGGAAGGATAAGGTCACTTTGAGGGAGCATTTCTATCCAAAGCAAAGGAAATTTGACTTTCTTCCCTATATAAAAACGTGAAGTACTAGTGAAGGCTTATGAGAAAATATGTGCCTGAAGATTTAAAGAAATCAAGTTGGTGGTAGGAATGCAAAATGGTTTGGAAGGGAAAGAGACCTGAGTTACTCAAATCAGCCCCTCTGAAATAATACAGTAGGTGAGCTGATGTTGGCTATTGTAGAGAGAGAAAACATTGGATGTAAGAAATTACAAAGGAACAGTTGTAATCTTATTCATTCATTCCCATGGTTTCAACCTTCACCTCTCTTCAGATAAATAGCAAAGTATTGTCTCGAGCTCTGATTCTAATCCCAGAATTGAGGCACAATATATATCTATATATCGATATACAGATATATATATCTGACTAAAATCTCTACATCCACAGCTCAGATTTTCATATATTATACATATATATGTATGTATAGTGTAATTATATATTAATATTACATTATATTGTACTATATTATGTTAGATTATATATTATGATAATATAATTTTCAATTGCATCTGTATTTCTATATACATATATGTAATTATTATTATTAAAGCTATTGTTAAAATACTTCTACTTAATAGTTTTTAGCTGTGTATACTTTGCACACATACATTTGTATATATGCATATATGTGTATATATATGTGTGTGTATACATGTATATGTGTGTGCATACATCTATATGTGTATGTTCATGTGTATGTGTGTGCGTGGGCACCACCCTAAATGTCTTCTTTAATTCTAGGCCTTATAATTGTCTTGAATCACTGGAATCTGTGCTCCATTTCTTTAGGGATTAGATTCTTTATAAGAAAGGAAGTCTATGCCTAGAAAAAAAAACACCAGCAAAAATAATAGTAAAGTAACACTGCAAGACGCATGGCAGGGCATGGGGTTATATCACATGGTTTATGCTAGTTTAGCTCTAACATGGAGCATATACAACCATAAATTAGAACTGGAGGAAGCTTCAGAGCTTCAGTTTCTTCAAGTGTGTTTTTTACACACACACAGACACACACACACACACACACATTCTTTGCCACATGTCTTACCTAGCCTTAATCACTGAATGGGAATTGTCTCAGTCAAACTTTAGACCTGGGAAAGATTTTAGCTTAAAGAAGACCAAGGCTTCCCACTGCATTCCGGGCCATCTCCAATCACACTGATCTATATCTTGCCACCCGGCCCAGATGACCCCAGTGGAGAAAGTGAGGCTCATGACTTTGCATAGCCATCTCATTTAAATCCAATTCACTTGAACGTCATGGCATCACCTCCCTGATGTCATGGTTTTCTTCAATAACAAAGGACAAACAACAACAACAATAGTTACTCCACTGGAAATAGCAACCTGAAATATAGGTGATGATAATAAAAATACAATTTTCAGTGGATCTGATTTTGGTGGAGATGACTGGTTTTCTTAATTCTCCTGTTCATTTAGATACCATATCTCCTCAAAATGATGTTTTTTACATCTCAGCTATAATTATTAGTATTAGTATCTCCTTCTGTCAGATTATATAGTTCCTTCCTGTCATAGTCACCTTGAAGGAATAGAAATACAAGATCTTAGAGGGAAAAACAATGAGGAAGAGGATGGCAACAATGTCTTCAGCTCCAAACCCAGAGGTGTCAAACACAGTGGCAAAAACCCTCAGCAGCCCAATCTAGATTAGAATATAATTGGAAAATATTTAACAAAATAAAGAAAAAAATTAAACACAACATAGGGCAGCAAGATGGTGCAGTAGATAGAGAACTAGGCCTAGATTAAGGAAGACTCATCTTCCTGAGTTCAAATCTAACTTCAGACACTTTCTAGCTGTGTGACCCTGGGGAAGTCAAATGTTAACTTGTAGTTTTCTAAGTCAATATGACGACCACAGAGATCTATTCCTATCTGAATGTGATACCACTGCTGTAACCTAAACTCATATATTGCCATACCTTAAACATTAAGGATCCACATTTTGTAGGAAATTTTCTGAGGTTTCAAAACTGAACTTTAACTCAACCAAGGAATCTGGTTTCTTAGGGTGAAAATCTATACTTAAATAGTGACTACTGGCATGGACAGTATTTCTGCTTCTCTTATTACACTGCAGACGACCAGGTAGGAATGGTTCTTGTCAAAAACATGATCTCAGGAAGTAGAGTTAGAGAAGCTCTTGGTATCTCTTAAACCATAGAGATCTCCATTCAAACTCAATTTGTATCAATTATTTAACCATATTTGGCAACTTTAACTATGACTTCATCGCTGATCCATTTTTTCCAGTCAAAAGAGATTTAGGGAGTGTGGAATCAATATTGAGACCTCAGTGACCTTTCTCAGGCTCTTGTCTTTCAAAAGGGGGATATATCAAGTTTGCCTTAATGAAAGGTCCCAATGCACTCCTAAAGGGAATGTACTTTGAGGCTGCGAAGAAGTGGAGGTGTTACTCTGAAACTAGACTAGTTGTTCGCACTACCTAGCTTTCCCTCAAATACATAACAATAAAACCTACCAGAAGCTTTACTTTGGATGCAGTTAGGTAAAATGGTCCTGCATGTTGTGGTATACACATTAAATCCTAAATTTAATTGGTGGGGAGGTATATAGGAGGAAGATTTTCTGACTCTAGAGAATTGATTCTTCCCAGATGGAAAGATATTAGATCGTTAAAATAATTGATAGATTAATCCTGATAAAATAATTCAGCTTTAATACGATGGCTAGGAGATCTTAGTTATTTCATCAGATTTTCTGTAACATTAACCATTTATAGTAAATATGGGAACTATATTATTCCCCAGTGATATTCAATGAGCTGTTGATATTTGCTTGCAAATCAGGAGTTGGAATGAAAATGAGATGACTTTTTAACATTGACACTCTGGATAATAGCATTATAGTGCACTATTGATTTTTGGTGCATGGATTCAATGTTGTATATACCGTTACAAGAAGATAATAGGTTTTTGTGGGTAGATATCAGAATTACACTCATGTGTTTGGCCAAATCATGTTGCAGTAAGTCAATGAAGCAGACAGCAATGAGAAATGAGATACTCTTCTGAATATCTAGGAAGCTGGTAAAATTTAGAAATGACATAATTGTATTTCTTGGGTCATTTAGTGACTGAAAATCTCCAGTGTAGCTAAGGATGACCCTGTGTGGTCAATAAATACTAAAGATTTGCTATAATGAGTACTTGAAATCAGCAAAATTCTAATGTAGGGAAATACAAAGGAAGAAGCCAACTTCTTGAGGGCAAAACATGGAATATTAACTCTCCTGGGGTTGCCATCAAAATAATTTTAACTTATGTTTTTTTCTTTAATATTGTAGATAGAAAGTGTAACATCTCATCTGGTTACATGTAACACTCCTGTAGCTAATTTGTCTCTTCTACCAAAGGAGTCTGTCCATGAACATACCTCTTATGACCCTCTGGCTCTTCAAAGGGATTGACTTTAAAGGAAAAAAATTGTAATTTATGTTCCTCTTTCACTTTCCTCAATTATCATAGAAAAGTTAAACTTCTCTATGTCTTCCCAAAGAAAATATGATTTGAAATTGTGATTTTAAGTTTTTAGAAAGTGTTTTCCTTACTTTTAATGCAATGGCCTTGGGGAAAAAAAAACAAGCTTACAGGTGTTTCAAATCTATCATCTATCTATCTATCTATCTATCTATCTATCTATCTATCTATCTGTAATACACACACACATGTATATATATATGTATATGTATATATATGTATATGTGTATATATATATATACATATATATATATGTATATATATGTATATGTGTATATATATATATATACATATATATAGTATATATATATATATATATATATATATATATATATATATATATATATATATATATATACACTATAATATCCAGTGGAAATGTAAAAATTCTAGAGAATAATTGAAGTTTTTCTTTCATTAAAAATAATTAAATCAGTTTTGAGACTAAATAAGGAATAGTATGATATAATTTATAGTTCTAGATTTGGAATCAGGAAGGCATGAGTTTGATTCTTACCTTGAATGCTTGCTAAATGTATGAACACTTCCATGACCACTTACTCCGTCTGAGCCTCATTTTTTTTTAAATGAAAATTATAACTGTTGTACCTATTGCACAATTATAAGTCCTAAATAATTTAATATGTTAAAAGAATGCAACAAAGTTTAAAGTGTTATGTAAATATAAGTATTACACAGAAAAAAATATACATATATAGTGATAAATCTATGAAAGAAAATAGTTGGGTTAAGAAAATGACCCTGAAAAGTTTTGAAGTTTAATTTAAATGTTTGCGTATTTGTTTCAAAATTTAAAAAAAATCAGTAGTTCTTTTTTGTAAGAATATAAATGATTGTAAATTAGTTATTCACATCTAAACATTGTCTCCAGAGATTCATAGGACTCCATTGAAATGGTTTTGGATAACCTCAAAATTGAATATCACTACTTTTAATTTTAGAAGCTCTCAATATGTTTAAACCACAAAGTAGGAAATTTGAAAAATGGAAATGGGAAGAGTAGGAAAAAAAAACTCAGAGAAAATGGAAGACAGCTTATCCTGGTTCCCTCTATTGTGAGAATATTGTTTTGCCCTAAAATGTATAATTTAGTCCTGGCCTAAGGAGCTCTGGTGGAATCACTGGCCAGGATTTCTCTTTTCCATTTGTGTTTTGCAAAATGATCATGACCTATCATTTCCTGTGTAGGAGGTTCCCTAGACTATGGAGAACCTTGTCTCCATTCCTTTTCATTTTTTCAGTTTAGGAATCAATTTTCATTATTGATAACTTGTAGGATCATTGTCTTTAACACTTTCCTAAGCCATGTAAAAAGTGATAAGCAAAAGGATCAGGGCAAATGTTATTACTATATGTTTGCAAAAAAGGCCTGGTAGTATACACAACTAGTATTTCTATTGATCACACTCTCTACCTTGCATTTCTCTAAATTATTTCTTTAGGAATATATCAGCACAGAATTCATATCATATATTATATTATATCGTATCATATCTATATGTGTGTGTATGTGAATCTTTACCTATTTACCCTTGTGCCTCTTCCTACCTATTGATAGTATATGCTCCACAATGTTAGTGGGCTTTCTGTTTAGATTTATAGAAGATTTCCAAGACAAAGTAGATATACACAAAGTTTTGCTTAGGAAGTAATGAGGTATAGTGAGAAGCATACTGGAAACAAACTCAGGAGTGACCTGGACTCAAATCCTTCTCTGATGCTTACTAGCTTTGTGACTGTGGGTAAGTCACATAACCTTCAATGTATCCATTTCCTCTGTTTTTTTTTAAGTTGAATTTGATTGCTTCTGGGGGCCTTTCTATTTTTAGAGTGATATTCCTATGATGGAGGATCATATATAACTTCAGTGCTAATTTCACTTGTTTGATATAGGGATCCAATGTACATTTCTTTGTAAACATTAAATTATTCTATAAATATCAGCCATTTTATTAGCAGTGGAGGTCTATTCCAGAAATATTTACAAAATTCAATTCATTGCAAGAATGGAAACCTTTCTAATTTCCTTATTTAAAAGCTTCAAATCAGGGTGATTCACCTTTTTAAGTTGCAAAAGAATTTGTAAATCATTTAGCCTGCGATTAGCTAGGTGGTGCAGCGGATACACTGTACGGATAGAGTGGATAGAGAATTGGACTAGGAGTCAGGAAGACTTGAGTTAAAATCTGGCCTCAGATTCTTACTGTTGTTTGCTACTACCCAAGTAACTTACACTGCATCACCCTGTGTTTCCTCAATTATAAAATAGGAATAATGCTAGCACCTATTTAGCAGGATTGTTGTGAGACTAAAATGAGATAATACTTATAAAGCATTAGCACAGTGTGTAGCACATAGTAGGCACCATAAAAAGGTTTACTCCCTTCTTTTCTTTCCTCTCTTCTCATCCAGTGTACTTCTTGTCAATGAATGTCACACAGCACCACCAGAGTAAAGTGCCTAAGACAGTGATTTCATGTCAATGTCCTTCTCAAATGCCTCCAAATGTTCCTCATTAAAATACCATTACTCATATCTTAAGTTAACTGTTGGAAAGGCATATATTTCGTCTGCCCAAAAGCATTGTCAGCTCTTAAAGGCAAGGATCTTAAATGACCTTTCTTTTCCTTTCCCTGGGGTTCAATAAATACATTTATTAATGACCCCTGCCATGAATATGTCGAGCTAAATATTTGAAATCCAGAGAGCTGAGATTTCTCTCCTTATTGTGAATCTTAATTTGCAAATCCACAGACAATGATGCTAAACCCATTTATATAGCGTTAGATAGAGAACTAAATTTCTATTCACCATAGAGCATACTTTCCTTGAGCATGTAGGTTCCTGAAATATAATTCTCTATGATATTAGATATTAGCTACATTTTCCAGGTCTAGTAAAGGTAAAATTATACTGAAGATATCAATGTTTATAGGTTTATAGATGTCTTTATCTCTTTGCTATGTTTGCTTACAGTTAAGTTTCCTTTCTAGTAAGTCAGCTTTCTGAAGAATGGCCATTTTGAATATAGCTTCAAACCTTTATCTTCCATAGCAAATAAATATGTCAGAAATAAATACGATATTACCCAAGTGTCTATATGGCTGCATTCATCTTTTGTGTCTCATAATACTCTTCTTAGGCCTGAATATACATACAACTCTAGCACCCTTACTGAGCTTTGGCCAGACAACAAAGAACTTACTTTACTACACTCCATATTTTCAAATTCTTCACTTGAAGTGTAGGACACTCTCCAGAGAAAAGAATCGATAAACCTTGAAGAATGCATATGGAGCATTATTTAAACTAGGAAACAAAGGGAAGTCAGCAGATGTTGAGGAGCTCTGAGGGTGAATATGGAAATCTGTCAGAGACAACAGGCAGGCATACCAATGAAATATGTATTCAATAGGAGAGGGGGAGGATGGTGGCTACAGAAATAATGGGAGGCATGAGAAGAAAGACAGGAAAATTAGCTCTCCATCAATACAGCAAGAGTAACAGACAAACAATCAGTTACCACATTATGAAATGCCCAATACTCAACTACTTACTTCTTTATAGAGAGAAGAACAACAGGGAAGGGAGTTGAGTAGACTAAAAGTTTTATTGGGCAAATTTAAATAATCTTCCTCAACCAAGATCTCTATATCATTTGTTTCTGAAACAAAATAGAATGAGCTTTTCTTTTAAAAAAAAATTAATATAAACTCTAGGATGTAAGAAAAGCAGAGGCTCAAAAGAAAGGGGATAGCCCTAGTTAGCTTTCTCAATGCATCATTAATAAGAAGGTTTTAATGTAAGTTTACTCTGTAGATACCTAATGCTGATGAAAACTAAACCATTACTTGATGGAAGAAGAAATTTAAACGTGCAAGTGTTTCACTGTAACTGGTAGGATTACTCCAAATAAGAGCTGAATATTTCAAAATCTCACTTCCCTCATCCACAAATCATACAATTTGGTAAAAATCCTTGAGTCTCACTCACTTCTCAGAAAAGATACTGTATGGTAATTAATTTTAAAACTATAACTTCAAGAATCATAAACAATAATAACTAATACCCAATAATATAATACATGTACATGACAATATATAATATATAATAATATAAACATTAACTAATTACCCAAATAAACTGATACACAAAGTAAAATGTACAAAAATGTGATTGGATAATTTTTTTGAATTTTATGGGGTATTTTTAAGTTCAAAATTTGCAAAATTCCTCACATTTGAGGTGTCCTTTATAATTATCAGAATGAATGGGGTTGGCTATACAGCTTCTAGAAGCTTTAGAATTTATATCAAAAGGGCAGATAGAGTGAGGGGATTTAAGAATGGTGATTTTAAATTCTTCATTTGAAATTAAGCTGTTCTCAGGAGGTAGAGCCAAGATGGAGGAGACAAGGCAGGGACTTACTTGAGATCTCCACCAAACCCCTCCAAATAACTTTAAAAATGACTCTATGGCCTCAGACACAGAACGCTCACTAGCTGTGTGACTCTGGCAAGTCCCTTAATTCTAATTGTTTCACCAAAAAAAAAAAAAAACAAAGATTCTAAACAAATTCTAGTGGAGCAGAACCCACAAAACAAAATGTAGTGAAACAAATTTCCAGCCCAAGACAACTTGGAAGATTGGCAGGAAAGGTCTGTTGCACACAAGCTGCACCAGCAAACCAGGAACAGGCCTTAGCAGACTTAATCAACATTGTCAGCAGCAACAAATGCTTCTGGAGCTCTCAAACCACAGAGGGTAAAGGTGATTGAACAACTGGTCAGAAGGAGATTAGAGGAGTCTTTTTGCTTTGCCGACATTTGGATCTTGGTTATAGTCCTGGGTGACAGTCTTAGGACAAGGAGAAACACCAGCATAGCAGAACTTGTGGCAGCAGTGAAAGAGAATCCTCCTCATAGTTCCAGGGTAGAAAAGAGTGCTTGTGGTCAATCACAGACCAGAGCACAAGCCAGGAGAGTAGTAAACACCCTACTTAGATAATAACACAGGTCCCTCAAAGCAGCTCTGAAAAAGCTGCACAAAATGCCTGAAGTTTGAGACATTGTGCCCTATGCTCTGGAAGAAGAGCCCTACTTTAACAAAGAGTTAAAAATCCAGTAAAAGGCTGGGGAAAATGAGGGAAAAAAAACTCTGAGTATAGAAAGTTACTATGGTGACAAAGAATATCAAAACACATACTCAGAAGATAACAAAGTCAAAGCTCCTACATCCAAAGCTTCCAAGAAAAAAAAAAAACTAATTGGTCTCACGACATTGAAGAGTTCAAAAATGATTTTGAAAATCAAGTAAAAGAGGTAGAGGAAGAATTAGGAAAAGAAATGAGAGTGATGAAATAAAATTATGAAAAATTAGTCAACAGTTTGGTGAAGGAGAAACAAAAAATTACTGAAGAAAATAGCACCTTAAAAAACAGCCTAAACCAAATCTTAAAAGAGGTCTAAAAATACAATGAGGAGAAGAATGACTTAAAAAGCTAAATTGGCCAAATGGAAAAGGAGGTGTAAAATCTCACTGAACAAAATAATTCCTTAAAAAACAATAGAATGGGGCAAATGGAAGGTAATGACTTTATGAGAAATTAAGAAACAATGAAACAAAGCCAACAGGAAAAAAAAGCTAGAGGTCAATGAGAAATATCTCATTGGACAAACAACTGATCTGGAAAATAAAGCCCCAAGAGATAATTATGAATTATTGGACTATCTGAAAGCCACAATCCAAAAAAGAGCCTAGATATCATCTTTATAGTCATTCTCTTTAAAGGTAAAGGAAATGGATTGGCTTGTGACAATGGGGTAGGGGGGCATTTCTCTCTTAGTTATTGTTGGCAAGAGTCTTACCAGAGTCCTCCTAAATGGGTGAATCCTTCACCTGGAAGATGGTCATCTACCTGAGAGCCAGTGTGGATACAGAAAGGGCTGAGGAACAGTTGATACTGTGTTTGCTTCCTGACAACTCCAGAGGAAATGCCAAGAGCAGAACAAGTATGTCAACAATGTTTGTAGATCTGACCAAGGCCTTTGATACAATCAGTGATAAGGACTTATGGAAAATTACATCAAAATTTGGTTGCTTTGAGAAGTTCATCAGTATTGCCTGTCAATTTGATGATGACATGCTTACCCAGGTTCTAGATTATGGAAGATGCTTTCCCAGTGACCAATGGAGTGAAAGAAGGCCATGTTCTTGTGACCATGCTTTTTTTCATGATGTTTTCAGCCATATTGTCAAATGCTTTCAATGAGAAAGAACATGGCATCCAGGCCAGCTACCACAGTCATATTAAGTTCTTCAATTTGAAAAGACTCTTTATGTTTCTCTTGAGTCTTGTGTTTGAAAGTCAGATTTTCTATTCAGCTCTGGTCTTTTCATCAACAATCCTTGAAAGTCCTCTATTTCACTGAATGTCCATTTTCCCCCTGAAGGATTATACTAAGTTTTGTTGGGTAGGTGATTTTTGGTTGTAATCCTATCTCCTTTGCCCTCCAGAATATTATATTCTAAGCTCTATTGTCCCTTAATGTAGAAGCTGCTAAATCTTCTGTTTCGTGATTGTGTTTCCACAATACTTGAATTATTTCTTTCTGGCTGCTTGCAATATTTTCTCCTTGACCTCGGAACTCTGGAATTTGGCTACAATATTCCTAGGAGTTTTCCTTTGGGGATCTCTTTCAGGAGGTGATTGGTGGATTCTTTCAATTTCTGTTTTGCCCTCTGGTTCTAAAATATCAGAGCAGTTTTCCTTAATAATTTCTTGAAAGATGATGTCTAGGCTCTTTTTTTAATCATGGCTTTCAGATAGTCCAGTTAATTCTAAATTCTGTCTCCTGGATCTATTTTCCAGGTCAGTTGTTTTCTTTTGTTTTGTTTTTTTCCGATGAGATATTTCACATTGTTTTCTATTTTTTTCATTCTTTTAAATTTGTTTTACAATGTCTTGATTTCTCATAAGGTCACTAGCTTCCAGTTGCTCCATTCTAATTTTTAATGAAGCATTTTCTTTAGTAAACTTTTGGACTTGCTTTTCCATTTGGCCAGTTTTGCTTTTTAAGGCATTCTTCTTCTCATTGGCTTTTTGGATCTCTTTTGCCATTTGGGTTAGCCTACTTTTTGAGGTGTTATTTTCTTCAGTATTTTTTGGGTCTCCTTTAGCAAGCTGTTGACTTGTTTTTCATGATTTTCTTGCATCAATAATATTTCTTTTCCCCAGGTTTTCCTCTACTTCTCTTACTTGCTTCTCAAAATCCATTTTGATAATTTCTGCTTCTGGGAGCCAAATGGCGGAGTGAAAAGGTAATTGCTCTCACTCTCCCCTATCAACCTTTGAAGACCCAGAAAATATCACCCCAGAAAAAAACCTGGAACAGCTGAACTAGAAGAAAGATGGGGAGCAGCAGTGCAGCAGCCCAGCAAATGAATTTCCCAGTGCCTCAGCAAAAATAAGGGAGACAGAACTACAAGGGGCCCCAGGCAGATAAGTACCCTGTGGCATTCATCTGAAAGGCGGTGAAGAAAGCAACCTAAAGTTTTCCTAAAGCCCCGGCCTTGCTGGTTCCAGCCCAACACCAGGTGAGCTGTCAGAACCCTGCAGCCTCCAACTGTGAAGAAATCCTGAAGCCCAGGTGGTAGAACAGGCAAACACCAATACCTGGACCTCTCAGTGCCTCAGTGAGGATGGGGGGAACCAGTGGAAACCAGCTCAGAAAACCACCAGATTCCTAAGCACTCTACCACAAAGGAATCTCCCAGTGCATTAGTAAAAACCAGGGAGACAACACTGCAGGGGTCCCCAGGCAGATAAACACCCTGCAGCACCAATCTAAAAGGAGATGAAAAAAGCTAAAGGAAAGGAAAAGCAGGCAACCTAGAATTACCTGAAAGTTCCAGCCTTGCTAATTCCAGCCTAACGAGGTAAGCTGCCAGAAACCTAGTCTCCAATTGCCAACATAAGAGGCCCCAGCACACAAAGGCTCCCAATGCAAGAAGCTTGGGTCGGTGCCCTCTGTTCCCCAGCAGGAGAGCTCAGTCTCTTTAAAGGCTAGGGAATAAAGAAACACCATGAGTAAAAAGAAATAGATTCTTATGAGAAGAGTGAAGATCAAGACAGAAATTCTGAAGAGGACAACATTGTCAACAAACCCACATCTGCAACAACAAAAGAGAATATGAACTGGTCTGAAGCCCAAAAAGCCTTCTTAGAAGAGCTCAAGAAGGATTTTAATACTCAAATGAGAGAGGTAGAAATGTCCTTCAAAAATACAATTAGCCAATTGGGAAAAAAAATACACTGAAGAAAACAAGAGCCTAAAAAACAAAATTAGCCAATTGAAGAAGGAAGTACAAAAACTAACAGAAGAAAACAATCTGTTAAAAACTAGAATTGGACAAATGGAAACTAATGTCTCTATGAGAGAGCAAGAATCAGTCAAACAGAAACAAAAAATGAAAAAATAGATGAAAACGAAAAATACCTCATTGGTAAAAACAAGCAACCTGGAAAATCGATTCAGGAGAGACAATTTAAAAATTATTGGACTACCTGAAAATCATGATGAAAAAAAGAGCCTGGACAGTATCTTTCAGGAAATCATAAAGGAAAACTGCCCTGAAGTCCTAGAACCAGAAGGGAAAATAACCATAGAAAGAATCCACCGATCACCACCTGAAAGAGATCCCAAATTGACAACGCCAAGGAATATAATAGCAAAATTCCAAAATTACCAGATGAAAGAGAAGGTGCTGCAAGCAGCCAGAAAGAAACAATTTAAATATCATGGAACCACAGTCAGGATTACACAGGACCTTGCAGCTTCTACATTAAAAGACCGCAGGGCATGGAACATGATATTCCATAAGGCAAAGGAGCTTGGAATGCAGCCAAGGATCAATTACCCAGCAAAAATGAGCATCATTTTTCAAGGGAGGAGATGGATATTCAATGAAATAGGAGACTTCCAAACTTTCCTGATAAAAAGACCAGAGCTCAACAAAAAATTTGATCTTCAAGTACAGGACTCAAGAAGGACAAAAAGGTAAATGGGACAGAAAGATACAATATGTTTAATAAGGGGGGCTGTTTAAACCCCTACAAGGGAATATGACACTTGCAACCCTTGAGAACTGTATTGTTATTACACCATGTTAAAGGAGTATACATAAAGAGGGTGGATATTAGTTGACTTTGATGTAATGATAAAAAAAAATCTAATCAAGTGGGTTAAATGGATCCAAATAAGTGGATCAATCTGATCTTAGAAAATGTACTGAGAAAGGAGGAGGCAGACAAGGGTAAATTACATTACAGGAAAAGACACAAAATCCTATTACAGCAGAGGGAAAGAAGGGGGGGAGCATTGTTTGAACCTTACTCTCATCAGATTTGGCTCAAGAAGGGCATAACATAATCAGTTAGGTATAGAAATCTAACTTGCCCTATAGGCAGTAGGAGGGAAAAGGGGAAAGAAAAGGGAGGGGGAAAGAAGGAGGGAAGAAGCAGTAAGACTAAAGGGGAAGAAAAGGGAAAGGGATAATAAAAGGAGGAGGGACTGAAGGAGGCAGTGGTCAAAAGCAAAACACTAGTGAAGGGGGGAAGGAAAAAGGAGAAAGAAAAGCATAAATGGGGGGGAAGGATGGAGAAAAAGACACAGATAGTAATCATAACTGTGAATGTGAATGGGATGAACTCTCCCATAAAACGGAAAGATTGCAGAATGGATTAAAAACCATAATCCTACAATATGTTGTTTACAGGAAACACATTTGAAAAAGAGTGACACATACAGGGTAAAGGTAAAAGGCTGGAGCAGAATATATTATGCTTCAGCTGAAGTAAAAAAAGCAGGGGTAGCAATCCTGATCTCAGACAAAGCAAAAGCAAAAATAGATCTAATCAAAAGAGATAAGGAAGGAAACTACATCCTGCTAAAAGGCACCATAGACAATGAAGTAATATCATTACTAAACATATATGCACCAAATGGTATAGCATCCAAATTCTTAGAGGAGAAGTTCAGGGAGTTACAGGAAGAAATAGACAGCAAAACTATATGAGAGGGGGACCTGAACCTCCCCCTCTCTGCACTAGATAAATCTAACCACAAAATAAACAAGAAAGAAGTTAAGGAGGTGAATAGAACATTAGAAAAGTTAGGTATGATAGACCTCTGGAGAAAACTGAATGGGGATAGAAAGGAATATACTTTTTTTCTCAATGGTACATGGCACATACACAAAAATTGACCATGTACTAGGGCATAAAAACCTCACAATCCAATGCAGAAAGGCAGAAATATTAAATGCATCCTTTTCAGATCATGATGCAATAAAAATTATATGTAATAAAGGGCCATGGAAAGATAGACTAAAAAATAATTGGAAACTAAATAATCTAATCCTAAAAAATGATTGGGTCAAACAACAAATCATAGAAACAATCAATAATTTCATTCAAGAGAATGACAATAATGAGACAACATACCAAAACTATGGGATGCAGGAAAGCAGTTCTTAGGGGAAGTTTTATATCTCTAAATGCTTACAAATAAAATAGAAAAAGAGGAGATTAATGAATTGGGCATACAACTAAAAAAACTAGAAAAAAACTTAAAAATCCTCAACTAAACACAAATTAGAAATATTGGAAAACAAAGGAAAAATTAATAAAATTGAAATTAAGAAAACTATTGAACTAATAAATAAAACTAAGAGCTGGTTTTATAAAAAAACCAATAAAATAGATAAACCTTTGGTTAATTTAATTTAAAAAAAAGAAAGAAGAAAACCAAATTACTAGTATCAAGAATGAAAAAGGTGAAGCTACCACCAAAGAAGAGGAAATTAAAATGATAATTAGGAATTATTTTGCCCAACTATATGCCAACAAATTTGACAATCTTAGTGAAATGGATACATATTTACAAAAATATAAATTGCCCAGATTAACTGAAGAGGAAGTGAAATGCTTAAATAACCCCATCTCAGAAAAAGAAATTGAACAAGGAAGTGAAATGCTTAAATAACCCCATCTCAGAAAAAGAAATTGAACAAGCCATTGATGAACTCCCTAGGAAAAAATCTCCAGGGTCAGATGGATTTACATGCAAATTCTATCAAATATTTAAAGAACAATTAATTTCAATACTGTATAGACTATTTGGGAAAATAGGTGAAGAAGAGTCTTACCAAATTCTTTTTATGATACAAATATGGTGTTGATACCTAAACCAGGAAAAGTTACAACAGAGAAAGAAAATTATAAACCAATTTCTCTAATGAATGTAGAATGCAAAATTTTTAAACAAAATACTAGCAAATAGATTGCAGCAACTTATCACAAGAATAATGCACTATGACCAGGTAGGATTTATACCAGTAATGCAGGGTTGGTTCAATATTAGGAAAACTATCAGCGTCATTGAGCATATCAACCCCAAAGCCAACAGAAACCACATGATTATCTCAATAGATTCAGAAAAAGCTTTTTGATAAAGTATAACACCCATTCCTATTAAAAACACTAGAAAGCATAGGTATAAATGGAGTCTTCTATAAAATAATAAATAGTGTGTATCTAAAACATTCAGCAAGCATTACATGTAATGGGGACAGGCTAGAAGCATTTCCAATAAGATCGGGGGTGAAACAAGGATGTCCATTATCACCACTGTTATTCAATATTGTACTGGAAACCTTAGCTTTAGCAATAAGAGAAGAAAAAGAAATTGAAGGCATTAGAATAGGCAAAGAAGAAACAAAGCTATCACTCTTTGCAGATGACATGATGATATACTTAGAGAATCCTAGAGAATCAAGTAAAAAACTACTTGAAATAATAAACAACTTTAGCAAAGTTGCAGGCTATAAAATAAACCCACACAAATCATCAGCATTTCCATATATTACCAACAAAGCCCAACAGCAAGAGATAGAAAGAGAAATCCCATTTAAACTTACTGTGGACATCATAAAATATTTAGGAGTCTACCTCCCAAACAAACCCAGGAACTCTATGAACACAATTACAAAACACTTTTCACACAAATAAAATCAGATCTAAATAATTGGAAAAACATCAGTTGCTCATGGGTAGGCTGAGCTAATATAAAAATGACAATCCTACCTAAGCTAATTTACTTATTCAGTGCCATACCAATCAAACTACCAAAAAATTATTTTATAGAGTTAGAAAAAATAAGAACAAGATTCATTTGGAAAAACAAAAGGTCCAGAATATCAAAGGAACTAATGAAAAGAAATGCAGGGGAAGGTGGCCTAGCAATTCCAGATCTTAAATTGTATTATAAAGCAGCAATCATCAAAACTGCTTGGTACTGGCTAAGAAATAGGGAGGTGGATCAGTGGAATAGGTTAAATATGCAAGACACAGTAGTCAATGACTACAGTAATCTATTATTTGATAAACCCAAAGACCCCAGCTTCTGGGATAAGAACCCACTCTTTGAAAAAAACTGCTGGGAAAACTGGAAAAGAGTATGGCAGAAACTAGGCATAGACCCAAATCTCACACCATACACCAAAATAAAGTCAAAATGGGTTCATGACTTAGATATAAGGGCTGATACCATAAGTAAACTGGGAGAACAAGGAATAGTTTACCTATCAGATCTGTGGAGAACAGAAGAATTCATGACCAAACAGGAGATAGAGAACATTATGAAAAGCAAAATGGATAATTTTGATTACATTAAATTAAAAAGTTTTTGCACAAACAAAGCCAATGCAACTAAAATTAGAAGGAAGGTAGAAAATTGGGAAAGAATTTTTACAACCAGTCTCTCTGATAAAGGCCTCATTTCTAATATATTACATAGAGAATTAAGACAAATTTATAAGAACACAAGCCATTCCCCAATTGATAAATGGTCAAAGGATATGAACAGACAGTTCTCAGATGAAGAAATTAAAGCCATCTATAGTCATATGAAAAAATGCTCTAAATCATTATTGATTAGAGAAATGCAAATCAAAACAACTCTGAGGTACCACATCACACCTATCAGATTGGCCAACATGACAAAACAGGAAAATGATAAATGTTGGAGAAGATGTGGGAAAATTGGAACACTAATACATTGTTGGTGGAGTTGTGAAATGATCCAACCATTTTGGAGAACAATTTGGAACTATGCCCAAAGGGCTACAAAAATGTGCATACCCTTTGATCCAGCAATAGCACTTCTAGGGCTATATCCCAAAGAGATCAAACAAATGGGAAAAGGACCCACATGTACAAAAATATTCATAGCAGCTCTTTTTGGTGGTGGCAAAGAATTGGAAATTGAGAGGATGCCCATCAATTGGGGAATGGCTGAGCAAGTTGTGGTATATGAATGTAATGGAATACTATTGTGCTATAAGAAATGATGAACAGGCTGACTTCAGAAAAACCTGGAAAGACTTATATGGTTTAATGCTGAGTGAAGAGAGAAGGACCAAGAGGACTTTGTACACAATAACAGCCATGTTATGCAATGACTAATATTGTTAAACTGAACCCTTCTCAGCATTACAAGGATCTAAGACATCTCCAGAAGCCTCAGGTTGGAAAATACTGTCCACATCCAAAGAAAGAACAATGGAAGTCAAATCATTATCACTTATTTTTACCTTCTGTTGAGTTTTATTTCATCTTTCTGATGGTTTCTCCTATTGGTTTTAATTTTTACTTACAACTTCACTAATGTGAAAATATGTTTAATGGATGTAAATGTAAAGCCTATATCAGATTGTGCGCCGTCTTGGGGAGGTGGGGGGAGGAAGGGGAGAAAAATTTTCAACTCAAAAGCATATGAAAGTGATTGTTGATAAATCAAAATAAATTAATAAAATTTAAAAAAATATTTCTCAGAAAAAAAATCTGATTCATATTTTTCTTGGAGGCTTTGGATGTGAGAGCTTTGACTTTGTTGTCTTCTTCTGGTTGTATGTTTTGATATTCTTTGTCATCAAAGAAAGATTCTTTGGTCTGACACTTTTTGCCCAGTTTGTTCATGATCCCAGCCAATTACTTGAGTTATAAACTCTTTGTTAAGATAGGAGTCTTCTTCCAGTGTGGAGAATGTACTGTCCCAAGCTTTGGTGGTTTGTGCAGCTGTTTTCAGAAATACTTCTAGGGACCTGTAAATTTTCAGTTCTTCCAAGGTGGTATGATAAGGGGCGAGGTGTTTACTCCTTTCCTGGCCTGTGCTGTGTTCTATGATTAGCCACAAGCACTCTTTTCTGCCTTGGAACCGTGAGGAGTATTCTCTCTCTACACTGCCACCACAAGCTTCACCATGCCAGCATTCCTCCTCATCATGGGACTGTCACCCAGAAGTTTGACCCAGATTCAAGCAGGGGCAAAGGAAGAGAATCCTGCACCAGCAAAGAGATCCTTGCAATCTCCCTATGATCAGCTACTCGATTATTCCTAAGTCTGTGGGCCAGAAGCTCAGGAAGCAGCCACCACCCCTCAGCCAAGCAGAAGAACTGGGTCTGGGACCAAGCTTTTCTCTCACCACAGTCACAGACTTTTACTACTGACTTCCTAAGTTGTCTTTGGTGTTTCATGGGTTGAGAACACTGGAAACTGTCACAGCTACCCAAGATTCAGTTGTCTGAAGGCTGTTCCAGGTCCACTGAGGCCTGTTTTGCCTCTCAAGGAGAAAATATTGCAAACAGCGAGAAAGAAACAATTTAAGTATCATGAAGCCATAGTCAGTGTAACACTAGATTTAGCAGTTTCTACATTAAAGAATCAGAGGGCTTGGGATATCACATTCCAGAGGGCAAAGGAGCTAAGATTACACTCAAGAATCACCTATCCAAAACAGCTAAGTATAATCCTTCAGGGGGGAAAAATAGATATTCAGTGAGATAGAGGACTTTCAGGCATTGATGATGAAAAGAATGGAGCTGAATAGAAAGTTTAATTTTCAAATATAAGACTCAAGAGAAGCACAAAAATGTACACAGGTGAGGCAAGTCATAAGGGACTTAATAAGTTTAAACTGTTTACATTCCCAAATAGAAGATGATATTTTTAACTCATGAGACCTTTCTCATTTTTAGGGTAATTAGAAGGAGTAATATATATATATATATATATATAGAGAGAGAGAGAGAGAGAGAGAGAGAGAGAGAGAGAGAGAGAGAGAGAGAGAAGACATAGATGTAAGTTGAATATGAAGGGATGATATCTAAAAAGAAATAAAATTAAGAGTGACTGAGGAATGTACTGGGAATAAGGGAAAGGGAGAAGTAAGATGATGTAAATTATCTTACATAAAAGAAGCAAGAAAAAGCTTTTACAGTAAAGGGGAAGAGCAGTGAGGTAAGGGGGAGTGAGTGAATGAACCTTACTTGGCTCAAAGAAGGAACAACATATACGCATATAACTGGGTATAAAAATCTATCTTCCCCTACAGAAAAGTAGGAAGGGAAAGGGATAAGAGAAGTGGAGGAGGTGATAGGAGGGACAGCAGATGGGGAGGGGATAGTCAGAATCAAAACACTTTTGAGAAGGGACAGAGTGAAAGGAGAGAGATTATAGAATAAACAGCATGGAGAGAATAGGGTGGGGGGAAATACAGTTAGCAATATTAACTGTGTAAAAAAAATGAAGCAAGTTTCTCTGATAAATGCCTCTTTTATCAAACAGAAAAATAAGAGCCATTCCCCAATTGATAAATGATCAAAGCTATGATCAGTTTTCAGATGAAGTAATCAAAGCTGTCTATAAACATACTAAAAAAAATACTTTTGATTAGAGAAATACAAATTAAAACAATTCTGAGGTACTACCTCATGCCTATTACATTAGCTAATGAGACAGAAAAAGTAAATGACAAATGTTGGAGGGAATGTGAGAAAAATGAGACATTAATGTGCTATTGGTGTAGTTGTGAACTGATTCAACCATTTTGTAGAGCACTTTGGAACTATGCCCAAAGGGCTATAAAACCATGCATACCCTTTGACCTAGCAATACCACTACTATGTCCATGTCCCAAAAGAGACAAAAAACAAAAAGGAAAAGGACCCATATATACAAAAATATTTATAGCAGCTCTTTTATGAGGGCAAGGAATTAAAAATTGAGGAAATGCCCATCAATTTGGGAATAACTGAACAAGTTGTGTTTTGTAATTATGATGGAATCATATTGTATGAAATTCCGAACTACTGCATGAAATGATGAGCAGGATGCTCTTAGAAAAATTTGGAAAGCTTGCATGGGCTGATGCAAAGTGAAATGTACTGTGTACAAAGTAACAGCAAGATTGTAAGATGATCAACTGAGTGACTTAGCCATTCTCAGCAATACAATGATCCAAGAGAGCTGTGAAGGACTTATGATGAAAAATGCTGTCCATCCAGAGAAGGAACTGATGGTGTCTGTATACAGGTTGAAGCATACTTTTATTTTATTTTAATTTTCTTGAGGTTTTATTTTTTATGTTTTCTTTTGAAACATGACTATTATGGATACGTTTTTTATGACTTCACATGTATAGCATATCGAATTGCTTTCTTTCTCAATGGGTAGGAGTGGGGAGGGAGGAAGGGAGACAGTTCAGAGCTCTAAGTTTTAAAAATGAATGTTAAAAAATTAGTTTTACATATAACTGGGGAAAATGAAAAAAATACTAAATAGAAAAAAAAAGAAATGGAGCCATTCTTAAAACTAGAATGTCCATTTGAAAGACAATTGTGGAATTAAGATCTTAATTCCTTTTCTAATGCTTATGTGCTCAGCCCTACAAATCACACGGCAATTCATCCTTACTTCAATATTTTAGCATATCCATAATCTCATCAGTATAAATACTCCTGCCACTGATGCACATCTTATTGCCCCCCTGTCTTAGTGGATTGCTCTGTTGGTTGGAAAAGAATGATCACCTCATGGCCAAACTTCTGACTACAAACTATTTTGTATTTAAGTAACCTAGTTCTCAGTGACAGATACACAGTATTTCAGGCACATAATTGAAACTTTTTCATCTGATTGGGCTAAAGCTTATGCTTCCTGACACTTTTTTTTTTAAAGAAACCAAGGTCACTTCCGTGCCATGACAAAGGTATCAGAGGACTATGAATTGAGGAAGAGCAATTATTTTTTTCTGGCAACTTCATTGTAGCACATTGATAATGGTATGTGAACTCTTGTAATTAATTTTAAAAAATTAGATGTGTTAGGATATACAGTAAACATCATAAATTTATATATTCCTAAGAAAACTCTTTTTTCATATGCAATATACCCTCATTTAACTAAAATTACTTGGTTTTTTTACACATTTAGCACTGAGCTCATATGATTTCAACATATCTTTAATTCTTCAACATGAAATCAAAGAGTATTAATTAAGCACTTATTATGTGTCAATGTGCTAAGCACAGGGAATACAAACATAGATAAGTATTCTAGTCACTCTCCTTGAGTAGTTCATTTACCATTAGGGGAAGCCTCGATGATAGTACATAGGTTTTCAACAGGATTTCACTCAGGTATGTGTTTGGGTCATTAAAAGACTCTTATCTGCCTATCAGGGATACATTTCTTAATCTTTTGTGGTATATTCAACAACACAAGGTCATGTTGCAGTATTCCATTTCCATTTAAGAATATCTGAAATACTGAAATAAATCTGTTTCTCACATATCAACATATTTATCTGAGTTTATCTTTTCTGTAGTAAGGATGAGACTTATAGACCAGCTAGACGTAAAACTTCCTCTAAAGAGTTTTTTAGAGTGGATGTTTTATAATCTGAATGTAGATGATGAGATTTGACAAGCTTACCTGAACTTCTTCTGACAAAAATTTTTGTATATAGTCTTGAAGGTTTGAAAAAAGTGGGTTAAAGTGAGTTTCATTAATAGAACTTACCAAACTTTTCTTTCCCATGACAAGTGGGTTTGTTCTTTCCTTCATAGTGATGGTTACTACCATTTTTTTTTGTATGAGATTGGGGGGGGTGTAGATTTACAGGTCTTTTCATTGCTCTTTTAGCCCCAAGAAGCCTGTGCCCTATCATAAAGGAATCAATAACCTTTAGGCTAGATCCCTTTGAAAGACTTTGCTGGTTAACTGAGGACTAATTAGTCTTCTTTATTCTAATATTTCTTAGTTTTCTGTTTATGTTTCATTTTCAACCACACTTTCCTTTAAGAACTGACGTAACTAATTTTGTTTCATTGTGGGCTTGCTTGATCTTGAACCACTTGATTTTCCTATACCAACAGCTGGTGCAAAATCTCTTCAAGAATTTAAACTTTCATATGTTTACTTCTATGTAATAGTTCTTCTTAAAAACCATATAATTAAAAACATAAAAGAAAAAATAAAACATATGAATACAATGTGAAATATATTCATGTCTCAGCTGACAAAAAACTAAATAAAAGTGGGCAAATCAGCTTATCTATTCAAGGTCAGATGTTCTGAATCAGCCTACTTGACAGCAGAAGTACACATATGCCCATTGATATTTTTAAAAAATAAACTATATTGTAATGTTTTCATATCTCAAACATTTTTTACACTGAGGTATTAAATCAAACTATGGATATACTTTATACATGAAATAACATTTTATTCCCATATGAAAAGAGTGATGTTCTCTAGTGACTCTTCTTTACTGGTTGTACTCACTAGGAAAGGAGCTAAAATAGAAGGCAAATGACCCTGTAGTGGTATGTAATTAAGCTAACAAGATTAAAATTTAATTTCAATAATTTTCTTGAATGCAAAGACCTTTGATAAAACCATGTCCATGAAAGTACATTTGATTAGATCATTTGATTTTTATATGTATCTTAATATAAAGAGGAAGAAAATTCTCCCACATTTCAAAAAAGAGAAAATATTGAAGACAAAATTGCATGTATTTGCTTATACTACAAGGAGAAGTTTATTGGAAACAATTCACTGTTTTAAAAAAATAAAAGAAACAAAATAAAAATTGGGGAAAATCACTAAAAATAATAATCTTTAGTGTTTATCCTTCAATGGATTCATTAGTTCATTAGCTTATCCATGTTTTTTTTTTCCAAATGTGAGATTCTTTTTATGGCCCCCAAAAAATTTCCATCAAGAATTCAGCCAATATGCTGGCGGCCTTCCTATGGTTTCTTTTATCAATGACCAGTTTAGTACTCACATTGCCCATCTTCTATGCCTCACTGTTGCTACATGGTTGTCTCCTCTCCTTTTTTCCAAACTAATTCAAACATGACATTTGGGATTGATGAGAAAATGATATAAATTCATCAGAATAATGTTTATTTGCCAATGAACTAAAGGGCCAATAATATGAATAGGCAGTTCTCAAAATTTAAAAAAAAACAAATTTTTCATTATTTGCATTTTCAGTTACAAGCATAATGCCTAATACATTAACAGATAGTTCACAAATGCTTCTTCAATGAATTACCTAAAAGACTACAAACTTTTGTTAATCAAATAAATAAAAGTTAGAAAAAAATCGAGGTACTCCTTACACACATAATATTGTCAATGGTAGTTATAAACAATGCGCTTCAATTCTTCTAAAGTGGTGAATAGGTATAAGTTCTACTATTTGTAAAACTGTAAATTGGTGGACTGTTTGTGGAACAAATTGACCACATAAAATAAGAGATACAAAGTTCCTTATATACATTAACTTAGTGAGCCATTAGTAATAAAAAATAATGATGTTAATTGAATCTAAAATAAGCTCACTAAATCAACTGACTTACATTTGTCAAATTTCTGCAAGAAGTCCTTAAAGATTCATGTTGATGTCCTTTCCTATATTCACTTTTCATTTTATTTTTTCCATTATAATGATGATGATGTCACCTTTGAATTGTGTTTATTATATGACATGTATTTTTTCTCTCATTTTAATTTCATTCTTAATTGAAAAAAGTAGCATGGGATACAGTACAGAGGCTTAGATTAAGAGTCAGAATAATATGAGTTTAAGTTCAACATATACTGCTTATGTGAGTGTAAAACTCATCTAACTGTTCTGTGCCCTAGGGAAATATCTCAACTATTCATTGTAGTAATGTTACCAGTCTACAAAGGTAGAAAGAATTTCCTCATTAAGAGTTCCACACAACAATAAAATAACTATGCTTAACCTTCGACCACTGGAATTTTTAAATAGAATTGTTAAGTTCTATCTCAGAATTTTTAAAATTAAGTTTGAGCCTTGCTCTAACAATTCGTGTTCTGTATATATGCAACCAAGCTGGGGACATCTGCCTGCTGAAAGAAAGAAAGAAAGAAAGAAAGAAAGAAAGAAAGAAAGAAAGAAAGAAAGAAAGAAAGAAAGAAACAAAGAAAGAAAGAAAGAAAGAAACAAAGAAAGAAACCAAGAAACAAAGAAAAAGAATAAAAAATGAAAAGAAAAGAAAAATAGTACTACTTATCCAAAGTTCTATAAATCATTCTTTCCCAAATGAGCAAATAGTATTTCCCATTTTTGGGAGATCAATCAATGTATTTATTGGCAGTTTAGTAATAACTCAGCTCTTTTCCTTTAAAAATAGTCTGACCCTCTTCTGTTTTCCATAACTCATATTTTATGAAACTCTACCTTAGAGCGAAGATGTAGTGCCAAGGAAAAATAGAAAGGTAAGCAGAAATCTAGAAATTTTTATCATAATGGATACATGAAGGAATATATTTGTCCTCCAAACTCAGCATATGTTGTTTTCTTTATGAAAGACAGAAATATATGTTATCAGTAGATTCTGAGAGGCTAAAAGATTTGAAAATTCTTTAAAAAGTAAGGTGGGAGCAGATTGCCTCATAAAGATTGAATTTATTTAAGGGGCAGCTAGGTGGTGCAGTGCATAGAGTACTGGCCCTGGAGTCAGGAGGACCTGATTTCAAATCTGGCCTCAGACACTTAACACTTAGTAACTGTGTGACCCTGGGCAAGTCACTTAAGCCCATTGCCTAGCCAAAAAAAAGAAGATGGAGTGCATTTAAGGAAATGAAGAGGGGAGGAAAAGGAAAGAACAAAGTAGAAGCAGGGTTAAAGATGAGTTTCCATGTTCTGGTTTAGAAAGTAGGTTGTACATCAAAAATTCATGGGATCTTAAATATCCATAAATGGAATGTCAAAGCAACATAGTCCATATGATATTCATTCAACCTTCTGACTAAATGATTTCAAGTGCTTAATTTAGTTGCAACCTTGAACAAAACAAATCCATACTTTGAGTGTTAAATAAATGTCTTATGTGTGTGGTGTGTGTATACATATACATACATACATATATATGTATATAAATATATATATGAAGAAAAGGATACATTTTGAAATACTCTCTAGAAGAGGCAGCTGGGTAATTTCAAGAGTGTTAATCTGTATGCTTGTGTTCCATCTCATAGTTGCAATTTACTATAAGAGGCACTAGAAAAGCTATTTTATTTTGAGCTCCTATGTGTTCAGATTCTCTTCATTTCTTCCACAAGATGTAATGGATATATTTCAGAATAAGAAGTCCATCTTAACAAGCTTAGCAAAGTCAGTTTTGTGGAAGTGTCCATGATCTTGCCCTTTGGTCTAATTATATTCCTCCATCATTTATAATCCTCTCCTTAGACTGGGAAGAATGTTTGAGAAGTGTAGTTTTAATAAGCCTGTGCTGTGAAGTCCTCAATCAAGGATTGTCCATTAGATGCTTAGGCCACTATGTAAGAATACAATGTCTCAATTTAATCCTACCTATGGAACCTTTAAAATGAAAGGTGTCAAAGTTGGAATGGGGAAGGAGTTGATCACTGAAAGTTGCCATGCATTCTTCCAGGAAAACCATGTGGAGGTGTATGCAATTTACTTTAATTAAATGATTCCTTGCTTAAACATGAAGTTATTTTGATTGGTGACAATGGCACAGGGCAGAATGAACATTTTATTCCCTTCACAGAACAAGGCTTTAGTGTTCATACTACTGAGCTTGAAAGGAAGGAATGAGCATAAATAAAGAGGGAAAAATATACTGCCAAAATGAAATGAAGCAATTGTCTGGCTAGTTTCATGGCTTTGAATAGTTCATCCCAAAAATTTATGCAAATGCTTACTTAAGCCCATTCTTGTTTTAACCATGCAGAGCTGAACACACTGACATCATAGATGACTTTTCCTGTGTAAGAACTGTAGTATGCAGTCATGAACATTTCAACTATTTATATTAAATCATTCTTGTCTTTTCCAACTCTAAATATGAAATCAAAATTGGCTCTTTTATGCTCAGACTCATGGCTCAAATGTCAAAGGTGATGGCAACGGTAAAAGCTATTTAGGGGATGAAGACAGTGACAAGGTTTGTTAAAGTGGTCATAAGGTATAATTTTATCTTTTCAAATAAAAATTGATTTAAAAAATGTTACTGCCAGATAATTTATAGAAACATTTATTATTTTTAGTTTGTGAAACCATCAACTACATAGTATGCAAGATAACTTGGTATTAATTGAACTTAAAGGGTGCTGATTTAAGAAGCAAATGGAATTATTCTGCCAAGCCTAGTAACCATAAAATACTTAACTTTGTCAATCTAGTAATGTATTGCTACAACTAGTAAAAAAAAAAAAGAAAAAAAAAGCTACGACAGCTAAAACCTCTGAATAAAAGAGTCTTTGTTTGTCACTGCTTGTTTTTGGTCTGCTTTTACCACTCAAAGAATTAAAGGGTTTGACATGTTTTGGATGTGTCCTTGGGAAGCCTTGCTCCCAATTATCCAACCATCTTTTTAACATTGTGAGTCTTCCAAATCATCATACACCTGGCCAGTCATGTGATTTTAAGATAATTTACTGTTGTTTGGAACTTGGTGATGCAGTGTTTATAGAATACAACACAGTCACATTGTCTCACTTCCTTTACTTTAACAGACTTTGCTTTCCTGGTTTGACTCTAATATATTCCCTTGAGCTAATTGGACTGTTTTCCCTGCCCCCCCCTTGTCTTTGAGAATACAAGGTCCATTCTAACATCCACAAGCCACAATTCTGAGTTTCACATGAAAGATGCTTCCAATACTAGCCAACTGGAAGTTCACATTACCAAGATCATAGACAAATACCTCAGGTCAACTTTGACTATGTGGTGTACAGCAGCTTATGTTAACTTAATTAGAGCTTCAGTTTTCTATATCATCTCTGACCTTCAAGCATAAGATTTTGAGCTTGAAATTATTTAATAGATAATCTAGTACAGCCCACCCATTTCACAGAAGATGAAACTGTGATACAGAATGGTTCAATGATTTGGTTATGCAGGGCATGATAACATGAGTAGCAAATGACGGAGCTGATTTGAACCCACATTAGTTATCTACAGAGATGACAATCATTCTACTACATTCATTCTATCAATTACTTCTTTGTCTAAGCACTTCAGCTTCTTGCTTTATTTCACTCATATTTCAGCAATTAAAATACAATACAATTCAATTTACTCAGTGCCAACTATGTGGTAGGTACTGGAACCAGAAAGATCAAAATATAATAATTTCCCTTGAGGTTACAGCCCCCTATGGCCTAGCTATAGAAAGCAAAGCTTCTCTGTCCCAGTATTGCTGTCTCTGATCAGTTAACCTTTCAACAAACACAAACTGGCTTTTGGAGGCAATCACACTCAAATTAACAAACATAAAATATTTCTAAGGTAATAAATGGAGTGGGGTACTGTATACTAAATTTATAATGAAAGCAGCAGCCTATTCAGTAAGATGATAATAAAAAATGAAAAAGGGTAAAAACAAAAAAAAATGAAAGAAATCATAAGAATAATAACAAGTTTAAACTTGAAGGAAAATGGAGAATTAAAAGAACAATAGATAATTATTTCATTTAAAATCATATTGTCTAAGTTTTGTATTCTTTCTCTTTTTCTTGTTTCTTTCTATTTCTCTTCTCTTCTTTCCTTCTTGCCCTCTTTTTTCCTGGATATGAAGTTTAAGGAATATTAATTTTGTTGTTGATCAGTCATTTCTTTAGTTGTTTCCAATTCTGTGATTCCATTTGGGGTTTTCTTAGAAAATATAATGGAGTGGTTTGTCATTTCTTTCTCCAGCTCATTTTACTGATGAGGAAACAGAGACGACAGAGGTTAAATGGCTTGCCCAATATCACAAAGGTAGTAAGTGTCTGAGGTCAGATTTGAACTCAAGAAGATGAGTTTTCTGGATTCCAGAGCCAGCACTCTATCCACTGTGCCCATGTAGATGTGGAGATATTTATTAATAGCCTGTGGGGAATTTTGAAGATTTCTTTCTTTTTGTTAAGAGAGAAGTGTCTTGGGGCAGTGTGGTGGTGCAGTGGATAGAGTATTGGCCCTGGGGTCAGGAGGTCCTGAGTTCAAATCTGACTTCAGACACTTACTAGCTAGCTATGTGACCCTGGGCAAGTCACTTAACCCCCATTGCTTAGACAAAAAGAAAAAAAAAAGGAGAGAAGAGTCTGAAATTTTTAAAAGTGAGGTATCTAAACAAGTAATGTGAAATTATTTCAAACTGTTTTTAAGTGTTTGCTGAATGCTATAAGCTACCCACAAGAGTCAGCAGGTCTGCTAAACCGTTGAAATAATTTTGAAGCTAGAGGAAAAAAAAAACATTTATCTTAAATGATGATGATGAAGACAGTGATGACTTTCGTAAAAGGTAATGAGGCTTTCGCAAAGCATCTTGGCTCTGATTAATTAATTAATTAATTTATCTATCTAAACATTTATTTTAGCTCTTCAGAAGGCTTAAAAAAAACCTACAGGATATGTTTTTCTGAAGAATAATAAAAATACTCCTGATGGTCCTTTGAAAGCTAATAAAGAAATTGAAAGTATGGAGAAGCAAAATTCTTCAAACGTAGTATAGGATTTTAATTTAGTAATTTAATAAGCAGGTATTCAAATGATATAATGCAGGGTTTTTGAGGAGAGATAAAGGTAGGGTAAAAAGGAGTGTCAAATTTTCATACCATATTCAAGGTTATTAAGAAAATGAAAAAAATAATTACTCTGTACCATAAATGTCAGATTTAAAATTAAATCTAAGATTAAATAAATGTTATATCTATTCTTTAATTCATTTACTTTTTATATATTGAGAACTTATATAGTAGGTGTGTTGAACTGGGTGCTATCAGGAATACAAAGATGTATACTGTATTCAAGAAGCATGTATACTGTATTCAAGAAGTTCAGAGTACAGAAAAAGATAAGATATAAGACAAAGTACTATATCACAAAGCAGAGAGCAGTGTGACGTAATGGAGAGAACATGGGATTTGGATTCAGAGGTCTTACATTCCAATCCTGCCCTTCTGTTTATTACCTGGAGTATCTTGGGAAAGTAATTTACAGTGAATGTCCTTGGATCCCTGATCTGTGAAATAAGGAAGTTGAACTGGGAGAGTTCTAATATTTTTTTCCAGCTCCAATTTGTATCAGTTAAAGATTTCTGGGTGTAATGGATGAATTTTGAGTGGAAAACTTAGTCTTGAATGTTGGATAAAATTGTTGTAGTCAGAGGTGGTGGAGGGTACCATATGAATGGAAAATATAGGGCTAACAAAAGTTAAGACTAATTATATTCTGCTGCCAATGACAGAGTAAATGACTCTGAGGACCTTAGGAAATAAGACTATTGGGGTTTGTTTTCATTGTCTGATATTTACAACAACAAAAACAAACCATAACAACCTTGTCATCATATGCAAAGAGATGTTGAAAAATTATGAGCATTTTAAAATGGAAAACCAGTTTTTTAATTTTTAGATTTTTAATATTTTAATTTGCGGCTTGAATTCCTACAGAACTTGGTACTTCTTGTAATCTCTCATGCAAATATTAACCAAGCTTGATCCTACTCGCCCTAAGATAAGATGACAATTGAGCATATTCAGATTGCACAGCTGTAGGTGATATTATTAAAAAGGCAGACTGGCATAGAAAACTCTTGGTTCTAAGTTCACCTCTGACATTTACTAGCTTCCAAGTATCATTCAACATTCACTAAGTTATAAAAGGACTTCTGTTCCCTCCAATTATTGAAGCAACCAATTAATCAACAATATTTATTAAGCACTTCCTACTTGCCTGGCTGTGTGTTAAGAGATAGGGGCAGATGGAGTAAGTCTGTGTTTGATCTTGAAAATTATATAACAGAGAGACACTGACCTTGTTGAGTAGATTCACTTGACAACTGAATTGAAGAGCACGGATTGAAGTGGGGAGAAATAGAGCAGAGAGGCAGAGAAACCATGTAGAAGGCTTTTGCAGTATTCCAGGAGAGAGGTGGTGAGGGCCTAACCTGGCATTTCTGTTTAATGCTACAAAATACAGCAGGAAGAACTAGAAAGAAAATTTCCATTTATACTAACTTTTTTTATACTAACACATGGTATAAATATTTGAAATTCTGTCTGTTAAGATAAAATCAGAGATTATATGAGCATAATTACAAAACACTTTCCACACAAATAAAAATAGATCTAAATAATTGGAGAAATATGAGTTGCTCATGGGTAGGTTGAGCCATTATAATAAGAATGATAATTCTACCTAAGCTAATATATCTATTCAGTGTCATAGCAATCAAACTACCAAACACTTGTTTTATATAACTAGAATAAAAGTAATAAAATTAATATGGAAGAATAAAAGGTCAAGAATATCAAGGGAATCCATGAAAAAAAGTGAAGGAAATGGTCTAGAAGTTCTAGATTTCAAAGTATATTACAAAGAAGCAATCATTACAACAATTTGATACTAAGTAATAAATAGAGTTGTTGATCAATGGTAAACAATGCCAAGTAGTAACCATAGTAATCTAGTCCTTCAATAAACCCAAAGATCCAAGTTTTTGGCTTAAGAACTCACATTTGACAAATTTTGCTAGGAAAACTGGAAAGCAGTTTGGCAGAAATGAGGCATAGACCAATATCTCACACTGTATACCAATGTGGGGAATGTGTTGCCTTGAGGCTACATGTAGACTTTTAGATCCTTAAGTGTGGCCTTAAATAAATCCTTTCTGTAAAATTTGGATTCAGCCAAAAGGCTGCCCTTATTAATCTAGAAGGCCACATGTGACCTCAAGGCTTCAAGTTCCCCATCTGTGCTGTATACCAATATAAAGTTAAAATGGATAAATGATTTAGATATATAGGGTGATATTCTAAGTAAATTAGGAGAACTTGGAAAAATTTATGTGTCAGATGTATGGATAAGGTAAGAGTTTATTGACAAAGAAAAGATAGAGGCAATTATGGGAAATAAATAAATCCATTCCCCAATTGACAAATGGTCAAAGGATTTGAATAGGCAGTTTCAGAAGAAGATGTTTTAAAAATGAAAATAGTCCAAGTTAGACAGCCAATAGAAAAAGATTACACCCAATCATTTTATAGCCCCCTACAAAATGTACAAAGACACACCACTTCTTCTGTCTTACAGAAGTTGGTCGCTAAAACCTGTTATTTGGAGGGTTCCATCTTAGCTTAGCCTGGAGGCTGCATGTGGCCTTCTAAATCCTTGGGTGGGACCCTTTGAATGGTCCAAATTTTACAGAACAAATCCTTTTATTAAAGGGGTTTGTTTTGCGAAGTTTAGATTCAGACAAAGGGCCACAATGAAGGACCTAGAGGGCCATATGTGACCTCAAGACTGCAGGTTTCCCCACCCCAGAAAACAAACTCCCCCCAAAATATATAAAATTAGAGAAGCAAGGCTATTAACAGTCCATACTAGTAAGAGTTTTATTGGAAAATGTTTCATGGTGGATAAGGGTTTCAAAATATGGATAAAAATTCATAGATAAAGAGACAGCAAGAAGACATTCTACACAGAAACAGTTATAATAGAGGCAAGATTATCCCAAGTGTAAGGCATAGCCAATGGGTTAGTTGTTTTGCTTGATTATACTTTTTTGCAAGAAAGTTTTAATTTTAGTTTAGTTTACTTTTGTGTCATTTCATTTTGTTTGGAAAGAAGATTATCAAAGGGAAAAATGGAAATAGTGATAAAAATTGAAAAAGAAAATAAATATATGAAAGTGAATAAAAGAAAAAAATACATTCAAAGAGCATAAAAAAAGTCAGAAGAAGAGAGAAACAAAGAGAGCAGTGGTGGAACTACTATGCTAAATTTCATATGTACTTCATTATTTTTAAATTCTATTTATTTAAACATTCATTACAAATATTTGAATTCTAAATTATCTTCCTGTCTTTTGCCTTTCCCCAACCTATTGAGAATGTAATCAATGTATGGATTATACATGTGGAGTCATGAAAATCCTATTTCCTTATTGCTGTTACTAACAAAAGCAATGAAAATAAAATGTAAAAAGTATACTTCTATCTATATTCACAATTCATCAATTTTGTTTATTTGTTTATTTTCTCCAGAGATGGATAGTACTTTTCATCACAGGTCCTTTGGAATTGTCTTGGATCATGGTATTCATCAGAATATCTAATTCTTTCACAGCTGATCATCCTTACAATATTTCTGCAACAGTGTAAAGGGATCTCCTGGTTCTGCTCACCTCACTTTGTGTCAGTTTGTACAAATCTTCGCAGGTTTATCTGAAACCATCATGCTCATCATTTCTTGCAACACAATAATACTTTATCACAATAATATTACACAACTTGTTCAGGCATTCCACAATTGATGGAAATCTCCTTGATTTTCACTTCTTTGCCACCACAAAAAGAGCAGCTGTAAGTGATTTTGTATATATAGGTCTTTTTCCTTTTTCCTTTTTCTTTTCTTTTTCCTTTTTTCCTTTTCTTTGACCTTTTTGGGGGTAGTGATATTGCTTAATCAAACAGTTATATAGCACTTTTGGTATAATTTCATTTTATTCTCCAGAATGGTTGGACCAGTTCACAACTCTGCTAATAATATATTAGTGTGTCTATTTTTCTACTTCCTCTTTAGCATTTATAACTTTCCATTTCTGCCATGTTAGCCAATCTGAGATATGTGGGATTTTATCTCAGAGTTTTTTAAATTTGCATTTCTTCAATTGGTAGTGATTTAGACCATTTAAAAAATATGTGACTATAGATAGCTTTGATTTCATCTTCTGAAGACTACATATTTAAATCCTTTGACCAATCATCAACTGGAGAATGATGAGTGCTTTTGTAATTTTGGCTCAAGTCTCAATATATTTGAGAAATGAGGCCTTTATTTGAGAAACTTGTTGTAATCCCCACCCCCACCCCAGAGATTCTTCTTTCCTTCTAATTTTGGCTGCACTGATTTTGTTTGTGCAAAAAGACTTTAATTTCACCTAATCAAAATTATTCATTTTACTTCCTGAGATCTTCTTAGTCTCTTATTTGGTATTAAAAACTCTCCACTTATCCATAGATCTGACAGGTACATGTTTCCATGATCTGCTAAGTTACTGGATGTGATCTTTTATGTCTAAATCATTTATCCATTTTGACCTTATCTTGATATACTGTGTGAGGTATTAGTCTATGCCTCATTCCTGCCAAGCTATTTACAATTTTTCCAGCAATTTTTGCCAGATTTTGAGTTCTTAATCCCCAAAGCTTCGATCTTTTGGTTTATAAACTCTAGTTTGCTATGTTTGTTTACTACTCTGGATTGTGTACTCAATCTTTTCCACTGATTTATCATGCTTTTTTTTTAATTTTAGCCAGCATTGGATTGTTTTGATGATTATTCTTTTGTAATATAGTTTGAAATCTGGTACTGCCAGGCCACCTTTTTTCACGTTTTCTCAAAACTGATTGCCTTGATATTCTTGACCTTTTGTCACCATAGATGAATTTTGTTATTTTTTTCCACCACTATAAAATAATTCTTTGGTAATTTGATTTGTATGGCACTGGGTCATATATGCTTTAAAAAAATTGTATTGGAAATTCATGCTGTTATATACAAAATGTTTCTGTTCTTTGTGTAAGGGATTTTTCATTCTTTTTTTAGCTTAGGAAAAAGAATTAATAGATCCTTAAAAGATACACACACATACACATACACACACACATATGACAAAATATATCTTAGGAAAGAGATTTTTCTAGGTTATGTATAGTATAAAGGGATAATGTTTGTAGATTGACTGGATGAAGAGAGTGCTTTGAGCAAAAATAGCATAGTCAAAAGGATTTAGGAAGAAATAAAAGAAGCACAATTTTTGCCATGTTGACTTTGAATTGCTTATGCATTATCTTTGTGGGGACAGTCTATAGACAGTAAGAGATGAGGGAAATAAACCCTAGATCCTAAGCATTTATGATTTTAAATTGTCAGACTGTGCCCTTGACCTTCATTCTTATACATTTTATTTCATATTATGGAAATTCTGAATTTATGTGACCTCTTAGCAATGACATTATTTGTTTCCTTATTTTACAGTTTAGGAGATGAAGACCCAGAGAAGTTGGCTATGTGACTGACTGATCTGAGGTTATTCAGCTACCTAATGGCTGAGTCAGAATGATAACACAAGTTTCATGATTCAGAGTCTAGTTTCTTAAAAACAGCCTGACTGATTTAGGAAAAAGCAAAAAGAAACTAGAAAATAAAAGTCAACTGACTCAGTCTAACAGCCCTTACTGTGATTTTTTGTGTGTGTGATATCTGTGTGTATACACTTATAGATAAGTATGCACACATACAAATATTTTGCATACATATGTGTCATTTATTACATATAGGTACATATAATATATGCATGTACAATCTGTGACAATGGGTTTTTTATTTAAAATAAGGCAAATGTATAAGTAGGAATTAACAATAAGTGTATCTTCAGCCTTTCAAAATGAACATATCAAAATTCTTAAAGCCCAAATGTATAGAAAGAATCTTCTAATGTATTTATTATTTTATTTATTCTCTCGATCATTGGTCAGAGGTGTATAGATTTACTAATAACAGCATTTCAAAATGCACTGATATTTTACTTATTTTTGAATGGCATTAAATGGTTTCATATATATCTGCAAATGGGCATATTTGCAGATGAATAATCTCTCTCTTCTCTCTGTCTCTCTGTCTCTGTCTCTGTCTCTCTCTCTCTGTCTCTGTTTCTGTCTCTCTCTCTCTCTCTCTCTCTCTCTCTCTCTCTCTCTCTCTCTCTCTCCTTTTCTAACACACACACACAGAAGTTAAACTACTTAGAGCTCCAAAAATATTATACCCTATAGCTGTTTCTATACAGCAGAGTCTTTCCAACTGTCTTTTCGTTTAATCTAAAATATATTTATTTTATATAACAGAAAAGCACAGTTGTGACAGCTTAGAAAGTGAACTCCCATCATATGTGTATTAATAGAAGAAACATTTCACAACCACTCCAGCAAGTAATAAAGGATCCAAGAGAGATTAAGGTGGGAAGTGAGGAAGCTTCTCCATGCACTCTCTTCTCAATGACTGAGAATTCCCTGCCTTGAGGAGGAAATTTAACAGACAAATCAACTTTTGGGAGAGAGTTAAATGGCAGATATGGGAAATTTAAGGCCTTCCTTGAGTTATCCCAGGGAATGGAAATTCATGAATCTACGGGAATGTGCCAGTATTAAGGTTAATGAAGTGAGAAGGAATTTCACGTGGGGATCAAAGGAAACATATGAGAAATTTTGAGGGAGGCAAGAACTGAAATATTTAAAGGAAACAGGAGGAGTTGGATTCTTTGCAGAGAACCTTAATGAAATGATTAAGGGAATGCAACTCTATAAAAGATAGTTAGACCTATTAGGACTGCACCAAGCACATGGAAGCCCACATCCTCCCATGTACAGCCTTCATTACTGCCATCAACTATGTAGGTTATTCAAAATAGTAAATAGTATATGGTGCCAACATGCAATGATCTCATGAAAATTTCAAGTGAAGATCTACAATCTTCCAAAGGACCGCACCCCTTTTTAAGGTGTATTTGTGAAACTTGCACATCATCTTCTTTCTCAATGCTGAGACTTGAGAGCTTTTGTGTTTTGAGCAAATGGCCCTATGAGTATTTCAAATTAAAATTCTACTATTGCTGTCAAGACTCTTTTAAAATTTCTTTCTCCTCACACATAAAACATTTTTTGAAGCCTCTGAATAGATGAACAAAAACTCTGTGTTGTTAGAGTAGCAACTTTTACTAACATAAAATAGAAACTTGGGAAAAGTAGGAGCTTGTCACTTATTTTTTTTTTAATTTGTGGAGATCTTTCTTCTAAAAATCAGGGGAAGGTTTTAAAAAACCTTATTTAAGCAAAACCTTGCTTAATACATGCATGTTTTATTTATTTTTTTTTATAAATTCAGTTAGTATCTTTTTGTTTGTACCTTGTTGTAGAGGTCTTGGAAATATTTTTGGATTTTTTCTAATAAATATCACATTATAGAGATAATCCAATAAAATAAAAAAATGTAGTTTGTGTTTTTTACAAAAAGGAAGGATACTAATTCCTCATTTCCACATGGAGTGGAACTCTTGAAAATAAATTTCAAAAATGGGATGATTCTCCCTTAAAGAGGAAGGAACATCATTTTCTAGCTAAAAGTCTGGGAGAGTCCTCAAATGAATAATTAAGCTTTTTACTTAGCATTTTAATTCCTATTTTCTGATTAACATATGTTGCCTAGCAAAGGTCACTGTGATTGGGACATGGATCAGTCTGTTACTCCTTTTGTGTTTTTTTATTCCCTTTTGCACTTTCCCACTTCAGAAGGTGGAGGAAAACAGAAATGTTCCTGGTGCAAAACAACCAGTCTGCTTGGAGAAAATGAGATTAGCTCATTTAGTCTAGGGTGAAGGACCTAGTTCTATGTGACTTCTTTTCTCAGTAAAGCCACAAAAATAAAATTGTAAAAGGTATAATCACTAATGCTCTGAGCCCTCAGGCAATATGCTGATTGCTGCAGAATGAGAATGATCAACATTTTGATTGAATTCAATTTATTTAATTATCCACAAGTTTACTTTCTCTTTTTCACACTCTTTACACACAAAACAAATTTAGGCTGCTGTTAAACATAATTTTACCTTTATCTCACAAATCATAGTCAAAAACTCAAATAAGAAGTTAGAAAATTTTTTTCAATATCTAAGAAATCATTAATAATAAAAATTGTTGCTTAACCTTGAGATGGAGAAGGAAATGGCAAACCATTCCATTATCTTTGACAAGAAAGCTCCAAATGAGATCAGGAAGAGTCAGATGTGACTGAAATGACTCAACATTTCCCAATTATATGCCAATAATATTGACAAACAAATGCAATGGATAAGTATTTATAAAATATTAAAATGTTAACAGAAGAAGAAATAGAGAAATAGTTTAAAAACAGATAAAGAAATTAAAGGCATAAATGGCCTCACAAAGATAACAAAGTAGAACACATTCATTGGACATGAACTTATATTAATGATTCAAAGAAAAATTGACTGATGTACTATACAAATTTAAAAAAAAACAGCAAAAAAATAGATTCCTACCAAATTCCTTATATTAAAAGTAACAACATTGTGTCATTGAGGCAATAAGCTTACATAAAGATGAAATACAAATTATCTCTTTTTACAGATCATATGATATTCTACCCTGGAGATTCAACTAAAATTTAATTAAGATAATGAAGTTAGCAAAGTAAATGGGTACAAAATAAAGCCATATATTCATCAGCCTTTCTTTATATTACCAATAAAACTCAGGAGAAAGAATGAAATTCCATTTCAAATAAACAGATTTTGTTAAGTATTTGGAAATGCATTTACTGACACACAGAAAAACACATACATACATGTATAGACAGGAATTATATGGCTACAATTTTGAAATAATGGGTGTTTCTATTTCCTTTCCTTTTAGTCTCTTCTTTTTAAAATTTATTTTAATTTTGTAACTGATAATTATTTTTATTTAATATTTTACTTTCCCCAGTTGCATGGAAAACAATTTTAACATTCTTTTTTTTTTAATTTTTGAGTTTCAAATTCTTTCTCTCCTCCCCTCCCACATTGAGAAGGAAAGCAACTTGATATAGGTTATACATGTTTTCACTCTGTTCTTATGACTTTTCCATGTAGCTTCTTGTCTTATCATCCAAACAAAAATTTTCTCTCCCAAGTTATCAGTTAATTGCCAAATTAATGATTTGTTCTCATTCTTTATCCTTCTTGATACTTCTAAAGCCTTTGACACTCCAACACTTTCTTCTTTTTGATATTTTCTTTTATTTAAGCTTTTGTAAACATTGTTTTCTCCTGGTTCTTATAATTATCTGATTGCTGGTTCATTTTCTCCTTTGCTGAATTTTTACCCACATCATCCTAACTAACCCTATAGGTCCTTCATAGTCCCATTCTAAGCCTGCTCCTCTCTTTCCTTTTATACTATTTCACTTACTAATCTCATCAGTCTCCATAGTTTCAATTATCATCCTTCTCTTTCTCTTTCACATCCCTTATCAAATAAGTTTTTAAGTATTGTCATTTATAGCTTTGTAATGTCTCTTGTGTGTGTGTCTATCTATCTGTCTATCTGTCTATCTATCTCTCTATCTGTCTGTCTGTCTGTCTGTCTGTCTGTCTATCTATCTATCTATCTATCTATCTATCTATCTATCTATCTATCTTTCTATCTATCTATCTGTATATTTCTCTTCTATGATACTACAACCACCCTGATTCAGGTCCTTACCACATTGTACCTGGAGTACAGCAGTTGCTTGCTTCCTGGTTTGTCTCAGTGCTTTAAGTCTTTCTCCACTGCAATCCAGCCTCTATTCAGTTGTCAAATTGATCATTAAAATAAGACAGGTCTGACCATTTCATTCCCCTACTCAATTAAACCCTAGTGGCCATCATTTCCAAAATCAAATATCAAATTCTCTATTTGGCTTTCAAAGTCCTTCCTCACCTGACTCTTTCCTACCTTTTCAGCCTCCTTAACATTTTACTTTCTTTCACATTCTTTGTGATCTCTGTGATGCTGATGTACTTAATATTTCTCAGACAAGACATTCCATTTCTCAGCTCTGAACATTTTCACTGGCTGTTCCTCCTTGCCTGGAAAGCTCTTCCTTGTGATATCCACCAACAAGTTTCCCTGTCTTTCTTCAAGTATCAGTTGATGCCTCTCTTTCTACAAGTCTTTTCTAATGTTCCTTAACTGTAACATAATTACTCACAATACAGTCTGCATTTATAACTTGTTTGTATATAGTTTGTTATGTTGTCTCGTTCCATTAGACTATGAGCCCTCTGAGAGCAGGAACTTTTTTTTTTTTGCCTTTCTTCGTATATCTATCATTTAGTGCAATGCCTGGCACATAGTAAGAAATTAACGATAAGGTAGTTGACTAATTCTCTTAAAAAATAAAGGCAGACCTAATATTTGGGAAGATATCAATTATTTATATTTAGTCATATCAATAAAATGAAAATAGTATCTAAGTTAAATTATGTATTCAATATTGTACCAAACTGCCAAATGATTATTTTAGAGTTAAAAAAATGACAAAATTCATATAGAGGAGTAAAAGATTAAGAATTTCAAGGGACATAATAATGATGAAAGGAGGGATCATTACCAGAATTCAGTAGCAATCTGTAAAATTATTCAGTACTAATTAAAAATAGAAAAAGTCAATTTGTGGAACAGCTTACAGAAGAAAATTTATTAAGAAGTAGAAAGTCTGATAAACCCGAAGTCACTAATTACTGGAATAAATACTTATTATTCCACCAAAACTTCAGGGGAATCTAGAAAAAATTGTGAAGAAAAATACATCTAAGACCAACATCTGTCTTATTCTATATGCTGCATTAAATTTCAAATGAATGCATTATTAAAATTTTAAAAGTCACATCATAAAAAAATTAGAAGAAAAGGGAAGGAGATCTTATTAGATATTCTCTATAATGGAAGAGTTCTTGACTGAACATGGGATCACAAACATCATAGACAAAATGGACAATTTTAACTGCCTAATATTAGCAGTTTTACACACACACACACACACACACACACACACGCAATAGTTAATATTGGAAGAGAAATGTGGTAATTGGTAAAAAAAATCATTTTAGCAATTTTCTCTGATAAATTTTTGATAGCGAAGAGATATAGAGAACTGATACAAATATATAAGTACAATAGCTCTTTCCCAATAGATAAATGATCAAAGGATAGGAATATGTAGTTCTCAAGAGAAGATAAACAAGTTATCAATAACTATAGTTTTAAAACCTAAAAATCATTAATAAGATAAATACAAAGTAAAATAATTCAGAGGTCCTTTCTCATACTCATCATATTGGTAAAATTGACTAAAATAGATTGATAATTACATAGAAGAAGAGGAACAAGAGTGCACTGTTGGTAAATATCAATTTCAGAATTTTTGTTGTAGAAAAGAACAGGAAACTAAGGAGTTAGGAGACTGGCTGGTCAGCATCAATGGAGAATTATTGGAAAAATAGAATATGGTACATGAATCAGATGGAATATTGTTGTACTGGAAGAAATGATAAAAAGGATGGATTCAGAGAAACCTAGAAGACTTGTATAAATTGATATATAGTGAACTGCATGTAACCAGGAAGAGAAAAAAATCTGTAATAATTACTATATTATAAAGTAAAACAATTTTGAATAGGAACTATACCCAATTCAATGACCAGCCATGAATCCAGAAAATTCATGATGAAACATGCTTCATATCCCTTAACATTAAAATGAAAGACTAGGGGTTCATAAAGAGGTGTTTGTTTTTCAGATATGACCCAAGATGTAGATTTATTTTGCTTTATGCTTGAAGGGAGACAAAGACAGGAAGGAAAGCTTTGGAACTAACATGTTTAACTTGTTATATACTTCTTAACAACTAAACCATGAAGAACAGAGACTAGCAGTTTCACTTGCAATCTTCTTTTTCTGTTCTTTCTTGATGGAAATGTTCAGTTTGTTGATATTTGTCAAACAGAAGATTTTTCAAAGAAAAAATTTAAAATACAACTCTTCTGCTTAAGAAAAACAAAAACAACAAAAAAAGTAAGAGGAGTAGAGGAAAAACTGGGAAGAGAAAAGAGAGTGATGCAAGAAAATCATGAAAAACAAATCAACAGCTTCCTAAAGGAGACCCAAAAAAATACTGAAGAAAATAACACCTTAAAAAATAGCCTAACCCAAATGACTAAAGAGGTCCAAAAAGCCAATGAGGAGAAGAATGCCATAAAAAGAAAAATTGGCCAAATGGAAAAGGAAGTCCAAAAGATTACTGAAGAAAATACTTACTTAAAAATTAGAATACAGCAATTGGAAGCTAGTGACTTTATGAGACATCAAGACACTGTAAAACAAATCCAAAAGAATGAAAAATTAGAAAACAATGTGAAATATCTCATTGGAAAAACAACTGACCTGGAAAACAGCTCCAGGAGAGAGAATTTAAAAATTGTTGGAATATCTGAAAGCCATGATCAAAAAAAGAGCCTAGACATCATCTTTCAAGAAATTATCAAGGAAAACTGCCCTGATATTTTAGAACCAGAGGGTAAAATAGAAATTGAAAGAATCCACGATCTCCTCCTGAAAGAGATCCCCAAAGGAAAACTCCTAGGAATATTGTAGCCAAATTCCAGAGTTCCCAGGTCAAGGAGAAAATATTACAAGCTGCCAGAAAGAAACAATTCAAGTATTTGGAAACACAATCAGGATAACACAAGATTTAGCAGCTTCTACATTAAAGGACTTCAGGGCATGGAATATAATATTCTAGAGGGCAAAGGAGATAGGATTACACACAATAATCACCTACCCAGAAAAACTGAATATAATCCTTCAGGGGAAAAAATGGTCATTCAGTGAAATAGAGGACTTTCAAGCATTCTTGATGAAAAGACCAGAGCTGAATAGAAAATTTGACTTTCAAATACAACTCAAGTGGAACATGAAGAGGTAAACAGGAAAGAGAAATCATAAGAGACTTATTAAGGTTGAACTGTTCACATTCCTGCATGGAAAGATGATATTTATAACTCATGAGACCTTTGTCAGTATCACGGTGATTGGAGGGAAAATTATATGTATGTAGATAGATAGATAGATAGATAGATAGATAGATAGATAGATAGATAGATAGATAGATTGATAGATAGAGGGCACAGGGTGAGTTGAAGATTAAGGGGTCATATCAGGAGAATAAAATTAAGGGATGAGAGAAGATTATACTAGGAGAAGAAAGGGAGAGGTAGAACAGGGTAAATTATCTCACACAAAAAATCAGAAAACAAAAGGCTCTTACAGTGGAGGGGAAACTAGGGAAGGTGAGAGGGAATGAATGAATCTTATTCTCATAGGATTTTGCTTAAGGAGAGAATGACATACACATTCAATTGGGTATGTAAATCTGTCTTACCCTAAAGAAAAATGGTGGGGAGGGGACAAGAGAGCAGGGGGATGATAGAGAGGAGGGCAAATTGGGAAAGGGGGTAAGCAAAAGCAAATACTTCTGAGGATGGACAGGATCAAAAGAAAGCATAGAATAAATGGCGGGGAAGGATAGGATTAAGGGAAATATAATTAGTTTTTCACAATATATCTACTATGGAAGTGTTTTGCATGACTGCACGTGTATAAGCTATATTGAATTGCTTGCCTTTTCAATGACAGTGGGTGGGGAGGGAGGAAGGGAGAAAATTTGGAACCCAAAGTTTTAAAAACACATGTTTTAAAAAAAAATTTCACATGCAACTGGGAAGCAAGAAATACAGGAAATGGGGTACAGAAAACTATCCTGCCCTACAGGAAAATGGAAGAGGAAGGGGATAAGAGAAGGGGGGGAGAGATAAAAGAGAGGGCAGACTAGGGGAAGGGGTATTCAGAATGCATGCCATTATGGTGTGGGGGGAGGGGTGAGATGGGGTGAAAATTTGGAACTCAAAATATTGTGGAAGTAAATGTTGAAAACTAAAAATAAATGAATTTATATATAAAAAAATACAACTAAGGCAATGTACTCAACAGAAGTCTATACCATGCTTCTTTTTCTAGAACTACTTAAGTGAAAAAATAGGCACATACAATAATATTCTCTAAGATTTTATTTTATTTTAAATATATGTATCTGCTGATTTCCCAACTGTTTAAAATGCTTTTTTGCCTCCTTCCTTGGCTATTCTGATAAGAGGAAACCTATACTTTGAAGTACAATACCATGTGGTCTGAAGTTACCAAGATAACATATATCTTGCTAAGCAAAGAAAACATATTGTTAGAAAAATGGAAGAACAGAGTGTACACAGTCACCAGCATGTTCAGTGAGGCAGAGATAACAATAACAGAACACTTACTGACTGATGCAATAAAAATAATTAAAAAAAAAGATGAAGGGAAGGCCATTGGCAAATATAATCAGTAAATAACACGTTGGACTGTCCCTATTTAGGGAATTTTTTATATGTGTTTGGAGCATCAAGGAAAACAAATAGAAAAAGATAGGGTGGCTAATCAGAGGTAAAGGATTTCTGAAGTCAGAACACTGTACTGTAATAAATCATCTTTGTGGCTGCTGCTTAATGAATTTTAAATCAATAGTTCTAGTATGTAGCTATCTCTACAATTTTCTGCAAAGGTATTTCACCTTTTAACATCTTGGGTAAAGCTGGTGTAGCAGAAAATTGCATATGATTCAAAAATGGAAAAGGCACAGATGAGAAATTCTGCATAACCTATAACAATAAAATTGGTTATATGTATATAGTGGGGGGAGGGAAAGAGTAGAGAAATGTCAATAAGACACCAGTAGTATGAATCATTAGCCCTGCTACCTCATGTACTAGACATAGCAATAATGTTTGTAGGGTCATTTTTAAAGGCTTTTCTCATAATGTTTTTTTTTTTCAGAGTGTGTTTTTTGAGGAAAGCATTTATTAAGTGCCTATAGTCAACAACTGTACTGAGCACTTACAAATATTACTGCATTTGAGCCTCACAACAACCCTGGGAAGTAAGTCTTTTTATTATCCCATGTTATTGTTGAAGAAACTAAGGCAAACAAGCTAAGTGAGTGACCTAGGGTGACATAGGTAATAAGTATCTGAGGCAGGATTTAAATAAGTCTTCCTGACTCTAGGCCCAACACTCCACTCCATGCATTGTGTCATCTAGCTACCAGCTTTCTTTTATTCTTCTTTTCCATGGTAGTTCTTCTATCCTATCTAGCACCTTTGTGTTGAAATTATATTTAATATCCTAGGTATCTAGGTGGCATAGTAGAAAGAGAAAAGGATTTGGGGTCAAGCACACATGGGTTCCAATATGGCTTTAGATGCTTATTAGCTATGTGAACCTATACCTCAGTTTCCTTATTTGTAAAATAAGATTAATAGTACTACCTATGTCACAGGGCTGTTGTGAGGATCATATGAGTTAACATCTGTAAAGTACTTAACAAATCTTTAAGCATTATATAAATGCTAACTGTTATTATTAATGTTATTATTGTTTATTACTGAGAGATTCAGCAGTCATTACTTTCCTCTTTCAAATATGCTGTCCTTAGCTAACAATATCCTGCAGTATAGGAAGAGCATCTAGTCCTTACATTGGTATCAAAAAATGACCCAACGTTCCCCAATTTTAATTGTTTCTGCAGCCAGCTGGTTTTTCTGATGCCTTTCATTCAAAGCAATCAGCCTGAGGAATGAATGGCAGGTAAAGTAGAAATCTTCCTTCCCTGGGAATGGTAAAACAGTGAAATTCTCATAGATGGTAACTAAGTCATTTTGTTGGCACCTCAATGTTTTTGTACTGATGCTTCACCTGTTCATGGCTTTCTATCCAATAGTTCAAAGGGAAGTGGTCACATCCATTGACCAGTTGAAGACCAAATCTTCAGTCCCAATATTTGACTTCAACATTTCATCAAAATGGTAATAATCAGCTAAATCAAGTTGGGCCAGTCACATTGATTTGTGAGGAATTCCCCCTATGTCTGGTATCATCATGATTCCTAATGATGAATAATGTCAATAGAACCTAGCCTAAACTATTGGGGAAGGCCCAAGGGTCAATAATAGGAGGAATTCCAGATAAAAGAATAGAGCAGAAGAAGGAATTAGGCAGAGAGTTGCCAGTCACAGCTGACTCAGGAAAGTGGTTAATTTTGAAGGGAGAGGAGTCAAAGTGTGAACAGCCAGATATCCCAAAGTCTATTCCCAAACTTCTTAATAGGCACCAGTGATAAAATTGTACACCATGGAAGGGTATTGGGTTTTTTTTTCCTAGTCTCTAAAAATATTATTAAAAGCAGAACAGGGCCCCAGTAATGGAGAAGCTGTAATATAAAGTGGGGTAGAAAGGTCTATATTGGGGTATAGGAGAAAGGCCTATATTCTGGGTAGAATCAGTTTTTGGAAGGATATGGGATGTTTTGGTGACAAATAAATCGTGGATATTGAAGGGTGCCAGCAGTTGTGTTAGGATCAGTAGTTTCCTGACAGAACTTATCTGAGTTTCCTCTCCTCATGAAACATTATTGAACCTAGGTTCTCTGACCCTGCTTCCTGATCAAGAGTCATAAAAAGTCCCAACCAGATGTAGTGGGGACCTCTTAGAACTTGTGAGTGTCCACATAAGTCACCATACCACTGTTGAAAATAACCTCTGGTGCCCAAATAGGCACAGTAAGTTAGACAGACTCATGATGAGTGAAGCAGTGAAACCTTTAATATGCTTTCTGCAGGAAGTGGGTGTGGAACTCAAGATGAGCACACACACACTACAGAAGTGAGGGCAATCCCTGTATCACTGTTCCTGCCCCAAATTCCTCCTAGCTGACTTTCATTGGTAGAAGTCAGCACAGGTCACAGACTTCCCAAAATGCCTACCACATGTTCCCCTTGGTATGTTTCAAGCATGTGCGCTCTAAGTAAAACTTAACCTTTGTCCTACTTCCAGCCTCTTTCATCAAACAACCACCTTCACCCAATTTTAGCTGGTTTTTGAAGCTTCTGACCTACAGCTACTATTCTGTCAATTTCCTTATCTGGAAATATAATACTTTCTTACTTCTCACACCAATCTCTGATGATTTACAGATCAGACTTTTTAAAATACCCAGTGAGTTGTAAATACCATCACTGAACCTGAAATAAGAGGCTACTGGCATTACACCCAGCCTACAACATTTGGTTTAGTGTGGGATGAAAGGAGGAGGCCTAATGGCTCACACCTTGGATAAGTTGTGGAAAAAGTCTTCCAAATATGAAGGGTAGCCTGATCTGAAGGCAATATACTCTCTAGCTTCTATTAAGACCCCTCTTGATTGTATAAACAGAATTGTGTTTGTGGGATCCACAACATGCTCTTTACTCAAGCAGACCGAGTAGCTCAGTGGGAGCTAGAGGAGGGTAAAGAAAATCCTAAAGCCAGCTTTTCTTGGTTTTTGTTGATTGTGCTATAGAAGTTGGACTGACAGAGATATTAGATTGAAGGTAAACTAGGTGGGGGCATTCTGCAGAGAATGGCAAAACATTCCAGGATCTTTGCAAAAAAAAATGCCATGGACACAAATCCATGGGTTCGTGAAGAGCAGGACTGAACAACAACAACAAACTGGGTCAGGGCATACTGCAGCTAGGGACAGAACTTTGGGCTTTCAGGGAAGGTACAGTGAAAGTTCCAGCTAATGGAGCTGGTGGCCCTGAGAGTAAAGAGATCTCTCCTAATGGAGGTGAGAACTGAGGGACAATAGCCAAGAACCCACCTTATGGGCTCTGACCCATAGTTTCTAGTTCCTGCTAAGAAGGAGCCATAAAATTGGTGAAGGACAGTAGACTTGGAGGGGACACTGGGAACCTTCCACTCCTGGTTAAAATAGCCCCAGACTTATCCTATCGCTGTTCCCTGTGGTGACTCCCTGACCTGAGGGAACAGGCTATTTAGTGGACACTCTCAACTCAGGATCACAAGAGGTTGCAAGAGAAGTTCAAATAGAAACTTCAGGAGTCTCTGGAGCAATGACTCCTGAGGTTCTGGTCTAATGGAGTCAATGCTGAAAGATTATCTGCTTGGGATTTCCATAATCTAGAGCAAATCACTGAGTACCTCTTTTTACAGAATCAACTATATTTGATAGAGCCTCCAGAAGGGATGTATGTGTTCATTGTCTCTTTTTAGATGTGATAATAATGAAGTAGTGGTGATTTTCCCCTTGTGTCTACTTTCTCCCACCTTCATGTATTTAATTTTTATATGCCATTTCTGGAATGGATTTCTTGATATCATTCTTGATATCATGGTCCTTCAATTAATTTACTAAATATTAAACACCAACCAGGAGAGATATGGAGATTGGATATAACTTGGCATCCCACACCCCATGAAGTTTACAGGCACAGACAGTTTTCTTCCTTCGTATTGATGACATCATCTTCTTCTTGAGACTTTCCCAGTTCCCTGGATATTAGCTATTTCTTCCACTATAAACTTCTCATCCCTCTCTGCTCATCCTTTCCTATGTATTTGAGATTTTTCTATCTTAAATTGAAGTCATTTATGCACAAACTTTCTCCTGTACTAAGCTCTTATAAATACAGATTCTTTCTTTTTGGTCTCTTTAGCATCCAGTAAAGAATCCTGAACAAAATAAACTTTAAATAAATGTCCACTGAACCAAACTGGTGCCAAAATACCAGAAAAAAAAATGGATCCATAGGTTTTTATGTTCTCCATTCCTGGAGGTTAGATTTTTCCCAGAACCTAAGGTGGGGCCAAGCTTGCAAGAATGAGGGTTATGTTTCTCCAGGGGACTAGCCAGATGGATATGTGAACACAGAGACAGGCCAGCTATTATAGACCAGATTTCTGCTCTTGAAGCTGGCTTAATTTCTTTTGTTTTGGATATTTTGAAGGAGTAAGTTATCTCAACAGGATTTATTTTACATCTGAAACAGCCACACTTATTTTCTTGGAGTCTATTTTGTTTGGAAGCCAATGCTTCAAAATAGAGAAGACTCCTGATTCCTTAGTTATTTGACCAGTTGATGCATGCAGATGGAGCTATGCTTTAGCTGATTCATTTGTTTCCAGCCATGTCAATGGGCACAAAATACTCATTAGGGACTGAAACTTATGGTTCACTTATGAGTAGTGGTTGTATTTAGACACAGCTCCAGATAGTCTCCTAAGGTGCCAGCTACAGATTGGCAATCTAAACAGGGTGAGGACACATCCAAATTTATATCTAGTCAAATAAGCATCCCCCATTCATCACTAGAGTTTTTTACCAAGTTAGAAGATTTGGTTTCAGATGTGTCATCCAAAACCCACAAAAGGGTTTTGCATCCTAAAGGAAAACTGAGATTGACATTTAAATGCCAGATTGGGAAAAAAAAGAAAAAAGATAGGGGTGATGAGGAAGAAAAATTTAAAAGATAAGAAAATAATATATACATTCAAAAAAGGGTAAATTAAGACATCTAGTTCTCTAAATACTTGGAGTAGAATGAATCAATAAATATTTATGAAGTATGTTGTTATAGAAAGAGTAATGGACTAGGATTCAGGAGACAATTCTTTCCAAAACTAGCTGCTGGGACTCTGAGAATTTTCATTTCCATTCTTAGGACCTTGTGCAAACTTTAGGAGCAACGTGATTTATAAAATTCCTTCCACCTCTAATACTCCACTCCTGTGGATTCAATTCACTTTGATTCAATTCAACAAGGATTTATTAAGTGTTTGCTATATGCAAGGCACTGGAGATGCAAGAGAAAAAGGAGAAAAAATGTTATCTGTCTATCTCCCTTGAGGAGCTATATAATTCTACTGGTGGGGGGTATGTACCTGCACACGCACGTGCGCACGAATGCACACACACACACGCGGTAGTTGGTACACTGGATAGGTACCAGTCCTGGAATCAGGAAGACCTGAGTTTAAATATAGCCTCAGAGACTTCCTGCCTGTGTGACCCTGGGCAAGTCATTTAACCCTGTTTTCCTCAGTTCATAAAATGAACTGAAGAAGAAAATGGCAAACCACTCTACTCCAGTATTTTTGCTAAGACATGACTGAAAAACGAAATGTATATATGTGTGTGTACACACACACACACACACATGCATATATGTATATAAACATGTGTATATATAAATGTTGTGGAACCCAAACCCCATGAACCCAGCAAACGCCAATTTGAAATAGTCTGCTCTAAGACAGAGACAAACAAAACTGGGGTACATGTGATCACAATTTAATTCCTCAAGATGGCTTGACATGCAGTGCATAAGAGTTCAGTCCAAAACTGAGCCCCCCAAGGATGCCAGTTCAGAACTGGCTTAGTTTAGGATTTTGAGGTGTTGCGTTATATGCCCTTCAAAGAGTGAAGTATTCCCAAGGGAGTGCCAATCAACTGTGATTGGTTGACATACTAGGAGGTGGGTGGGTTCCTTAGATCACTCAGTCCACAGGGGCCAATATTGCCTGCAATCAAAGGAAATACCACTCCCAATCTTGGAAGTCTGCCTTCACCCAAACCTGAGTAGTATAAGATCAATTCAGGCCTGGGCTGGAGTTTGACCAAGATAAGAAGATTCAATGCAATCTCATTATCAGAGATGTCCTTCTGAAGAACTTTGGTCTGAAGGCTGGTAGGGGGTGGGGAGGGGAAGGTGGAGCTCTGGGTCTCCAGAACACAGATTACCAAAAGAAATCATTTTAACAATGTATATATATACAAACATTTCTCTATTGAGAGAGAGAGTGGTTTCAGAGAGCAATAGTAACTAGTAGGATCAGAAAAGGCCTTGCATAGAAAATGATGTTTAAATTGAGCCTTAATGGGAGCTACTTTTATGCTTGATATTCTCACATGTAATGTGATAGAGACTAAGCAAAATTTAACAAATGGTAAACTGAGCCAATTCTTCAAGCAAGTTAACAGTTTATTAATAGATCTCTGAATCTATTAATAAAAGGGTCTCTGGCCCATGACTGCCTGTGTCAAAAGGCCATGAGAGAGGGCTGAGAGGGCTATTTAAACCTTGGTAGGTATATCTGCCTTCTGATTGGCCTGAAAGTACATTATTTGAACCTTTCCAGGCAAAGGTAAGGAAATCCTTATTGGTGGACATTTTAATGAGGAGGTGGGGTAATACTTTTTAACTCCTCTCTATTTCTTCACTCATCAGGTGAAAGGATTAATCAAATTAAGGAAACGGTCAGGCCTTCAGATCTGGCCCTTCTTAAGAATGGTAGTTGCTTTAGCAATGCAGCCACTTCTGGCAATCTTAGCTAAAAAACAAAAGCCATCTCAGTCAGCTTCTCTCTGGTTTGGTTTCTGCCATGCAGACGAAGTCGCACCTAACTTTGATTAGGAAAAGCAAGGCCACAAGAATCCTGCTCTGGGGAGGGCCTAGCTCAAGCTGGTTTCTGGGCCTTTGTGGTAAACTGAAGTGAGGGAACTAGCCCAAGCTGGTTAGGGAGCAGATTCCTTGGGGGCTGGGAGATATCACCTTACTTTATCAAGCACTTCAGAAAGTGCTTACCCTTTGGACAAACAATAGCAACAGCAATCAAGTCCTTACCTGCCTTTGCTCTGCCCAAAGGAATGTAAATTTTGATGGCTGAAATCAAGAAATTTATCTTGATGTTTTTCTGGCTAGATTTGTTTCTTAAAGACCATGCATGCATTAAACCCAAAATTAAACCAGAGTACTGGCTCTCATTGATTGGCCAACAATAGGTTCCAGCCTAAGCACCACTTAGTGGTCATTATTTGGGCCCTGATGTCTCAAAGTGAATGTAAATGGTAATTATTTCTGTTTTGGCCAGAAACCCCTCCTAGATTGATTTTTTTTTAATGGGTAAAAGGGGCAATTCCTTGGCTCCTTTCTTAACTAGCCTAAAGCACTGAATGGGTGTCACTCCAGTTGTCCTTATCTTGGCACTAACTTAGATGGCTCCAGAAGAGAGCATGAAGGTGGTAACCTTGTGCAGCCTTCCCTCACTTGAATACAATTCACTTGCAAGTCATGGCCTCATCTTCCTGATGTCATGGTCTTCTTCAAGAAGGAAGGAAAAGCAACAAACAACAGCAGGTTCTTCAGAAGGGGGTCTGTCAAAATGAGGCAAAGAATGTATCAAAAAATGCAGTCCAATGTTATTTTTTTTTCCTTCAAGACTGAATTCTAATATTTATTCCCTGCCTTTAAGAAGTTTAAAATCTAAATGACAAAATGTAATAAGTGAATCATGACACATTTATTTAGCAATAACTAATTGCTAAAATTTGGTAATCAGATTACATAATAAAAGTGGTAGAAATTCAAAGAATGAAATCAGTGAAGTCTTCATGTAAGAGGCACAATAATATAAAAGAAAAAATTTGGATTTGGAATCAGGAGAATTGTTTCTCTGAACCTCTGAGTGAGGTTTCTGAGTAAATCCTTGAGTTTGACATAATGATAGGAGATGCTATATATCAAAATCTATCATTTGTCCAAGTATAAAATATTCCTATCAAAAGAGTCCTTCTAGATTTATGATGCTAAGATCATTTAAACTGAACTACTTTATAAGGTCATTTTTTAAAACGCAAATTCCTCAAATTAATTGGCCATTTTTGCTCATGTGACAATAGACTTTATTGATTTTTTTTTCATATTTTAATCAGTTATTTTGGTATCAATGGCATTATCAAATTCTAGAGTATTCAGATTCACTATTCTAGAGTATAGAAAAGAAACTTGGTAATTATCAAGTCCAATTTATCACTTTTTGGAAGAACAGAATGAAATCCAGATATATTTTCTAATTTGTGAGTGTACCATTAGGTGCACAGAAAGAACTAATAGCCAGGTCTATATGATGGGGTGTGGCCCAAGCCGAGGTCTTTGCCCCTTGCCCTAAAGGGAATCTGGCTCCCATTTGTCTATAGGCCCCAGCCCCTCATCTCCCTTTGAAAGCCTTAGCCTACCTTTTAATCTTATTCAGATGCGCCTTTGCCCTAAAAAGGAATCTCGCTCCTCTTTTAGGTTCCTTATCCACTCCCCTTGTCAACTCCCTTTATTTCCCTTTGAAAGCACTAGCTCCATCTTTTTCATCTCAGTCAGATGCCTTTCTATTCTCATTGTCTATTCAATCTCTTAGACATTCCAATTGGAATTCTCACCCAGACCATTTTCCCAGACCATTTCCCTAGACCCTTCCCTGGTCACCCAAAGTCACTTTAGTGTATAAGATCTACCCTGGGCCACATTCAGCTGCTGAGAATCTCAAGCCCAAAAGGCTGAGACTTTCTCATGCCTGCTCATCCCCATAGGTGTTACTAGCCTGAGAATCTCTCAAGCCCAAAAGGCTGAGACTCTCTCATGTCCACTCGTCCTTACCTGGCCTATGTGATTCATCACTAATAAAACTTTTTCTCTGGCTGGAAGAAGATTTGAGTTGAATTCTTTTAGGCAGGGCCCGGTGTCACTATCTTGGGGTTCCAGCAGCACCCCAAAGTCCTAGACCTCCTCATACAGATTCTAAAGACTGAATTCTTCCCACTCTACAATCCTCTCATTATATTGATATGTAATGTAAGGGCTCTGTTAAATTCAAATATCACAGAACATATCAATAGACACGTGCAGAATAAATAGCTTTGAGTTCATAAAAAATTGATATTTTTAGTTTTCATTGCATGAAATATCTCACTTAATATTTCATTTTGGCAGTTTTCTGGGAGATATTATATGCAATACACACCTGGTGGCTCTGTTCCTGTGCGGAAGTTAGCTCTTAGCTCCTATGTTACCTTGTCTTGAACTATTTCATGTTTTTTTTTCCCTACCCAGAAAATGTTCTGCCTTTTAAAATTTATACATTAGTGTTCATAATAAACAGCCCAGACTAAAGAAAACAAACAAAAATCTTTATAGATAGTAAAGGAGGATTGAGAGAGGTTCCTCAAACCATCAATATTTCATAATTCTTTATCATGTATGAAAATTAGTTACTCAGTGTTGAAAAATCAGAAATTCTAGCAACTGTAGGTTTAAGGACTTAAAAACCAGTTTTGATTTTGATCCCATTTGAAATCTAGATACCTGTTACCTGTTACCTTGTAACATAAGCAGCAAGACTTAAGACATATAACAAAGATCAGTGAAATATCTAATTTATTCTTTGAAAGATTTGATACTCATTTTGTGAATACCTCTATTATAAGTGTCCTAAACTGAAAACTTTATATGCCGACTTCATAGTGACAGAGAAAAACAAAGGTTTTATTTGACAGTTTGAAATAATTCAGATACTCAAAATTATTAGTAATAAAATTTACTGTCTTGTTTAAAATTTGACCTAAAATAAATAAGGAACAATTATATCAATGATGTTGGGACAATGATAACTTCATTTATTTTATCCAGGTAATTCTAAAGTGAAAGTATATATTTTTTCATATTATCCAGAAAATTCCTTTATATCTCAATTTTTTTACACTGAAGGCATTTTGCATGAAGTCATTACTGCAATCCTGTTATACAGATCCATTTAAAAATATGTTTTATTCTTAACTTATGGAATTAAAACAAGCATTTCCATAGCAGAATTTTAGTAAAAAATATGATTGCACATCAAACTGCAAATCCATTATGTGCAACTTTCTATTCCTTTTGAATATGTAATAAGGTTATCATGTAAATTTATTTTTTTCTTCTCTTCTTCCCTCTCTGCCCCCCCCACCCTAGAGATGGCTACATTAGACATAGACATTGCTCAAAGATCTGTCCTTGACTTCTATCTTCATACTCTCTACCTTGTTAAACTCATTCATTTGAATGGCTTCAACAATAATTTCTATGAAAGAAATTACTTAATTATATATTTAGAAATTTATTTTGCTTTCCACATGAATATTCCTAGATGCCTGCAGAGTACCACATTGATTTCCCTAAAACTGTCTTTTTCTCTTTTCCTGCCATAGGCCATCTCCCATCTTGTTGCTTTTTCACTGGCACTTTATTCCTGGAATAAACATCTTCCTTATTCCTGCCTCATAGAGTCTTTCTTCCTTTATGGCACATCTCAAGCACCATCTTTTGCTTGAAGTTTTTCTTGTCCTCAAATTCAAACACTTTCCCTTCAGAATAACCTTGTATTTGACTACTTTGAATGTATTTGTCTAAATTCACTTTTTATGGATATTGTGCATGTCTCCCTCTTTTAATGTAAATTGCTTGTGAGTAGGGATTGTGTCATTTTTGTACTTATTTCTTGAGCACCTATCATAAAGCAGATGCTAAACAAATGTTCATTGATTGATCTATTCCAGGGGTGGGGAAACTGTGGCTTCAAGGTCACATCTGCCCCTTTAAGTCCTCAAGCATGGCCCTTTGAATCAAACTTTACAGAACAAATCCCCTTAATAGAAGAAGGATTTGTTATGTAAAACTTGGACTCAGTCAAAAGGCCATACCCAAGAACCTAGAAGGCCACATGTGCCCTCGAGCCTGAAGGTTCCCCACTCCTGGTGTATACATTAATGTATATATGTCTGAATATTAATTTTGCCCTACTTGGATATATTCCTCTGTATACTATTAATCACACTGATCTACTGTAGTAGAGGCTCCGTCTTGAGATGTGGTTAAGAAGTAGGAACTTTTGAGCTAGGTTTTTTTTAATTATTGCTTTTTAAAAGTTTTTTCCCCCAATGTTTTGACTTCCCTCTCCTTTCTTTTCTACCCTAATAGAACTATCTTTATAACAAAGAAGAAAAAAAAGATAAACAAAACCAGTGAGCACAGCTGACTGCCTATGACAGTGAATACCATTCAACATTCTGTAGCTACACTCTCTCCCCATCTCTCCCCAGCCCCACCCACACACATATACATACCTTTGATGGAAGAGACTGTTTTCATATTTTCTCCCCAGGGCCTAGTACAGTGCTTAGCATATAGTAGAAACTCAATAAATACTTGTTGAACTGATATGAAATTAAGAAGACAGAATATTTCATCATCTTGATGTGATCTAGAGGTTTAGGGGTGATAGGACCCTAAAATCATGACCCAAGTGTCCTGCCTGAATGAATTTGACCCAAGCCTTCTTTCAGCCAGAGATAAGGTTTATTAAAGATCTGCTGTATTAGCCATATTAAGGAATCTGAGCACCTGTGAGCTATTGGTTAGATTGCAAAAATCTATGCAATGGCTAGATATAAGAGTCTGAGCACCTTAATAGATACAAGATGGACCTTAAACACAGAAAGATTGTGGAAGAGATGTAGGAGTGGCCAAGTAGTCTGCTGGAGAAGGTGAGGTAATAGAATGCCAAGGACTTGGACCACATGACCAGGGAAGGATGGAGCCTAGCTAGGATGAAGGGTGGGAAGTGGCCAGGGGCCATAGGGAAGTAAGAAAATGGAGGGCTAGGCTAGATTAAGGGTAACAGAGAATTGAGAGATTGGGCATAGCCACAATGAAAGGCCAGTTGATGGGATTATAGCCTCAGGTGAATGTCAGAGATTTGGTCATGTAAGAAAGTCCAGGGTTTTTCTTTTTTGGGGTCCAGATCCCAATCTCATCATTCTCTCCTCCAACACCAAGATTGATAATGACATTTCATCTGACTTCTTCTGCCTTTTAATGTTGCTTTCATTTTATTTTATAGTGGTAACAGTCTAGATTACATTCCTGGTTTACCAAAGCTGCTTTACAGAAACATTTCTATCATTATCAGAGAGATGGTAGATTGTGGTGGGAAGAACACTGACTCCTGCTTGTTCCTTGAATGTAGACTAATCACAGAAACCCTCTTGAATCCTGCTTCTTTTCTGACTAAAATATGGGTAGCAGTGAATGTAGCTTCTAACCATAGGCCTATTCTGGTTATCAAATCAGATATTTTTTATGTAAAGAGTTGGTCATGCTTATTTCCTCGTTTTCTTTCATTTTCTTCAGATTTTCCCACCTTTCCCCTTTATCTGGCTCAGTTACTTTTGACCTGTAACTAACAGTTCTTTGCCAATGTGTATGTAAAAAAAAGTAGCAATTTCCAGATGTCATCTGTGAGAAAGTCTTCGGATGAATCTAACTTCTAGCATTTCTTCTGTCTTCCTTTCTCTTCTTTCAAAATAATATCTGCTTTCTTCTTATCTTTAGCTTCTTTACTGAGCAACTGTTTTCAGTCCTGGCTGAGCCCAAATAGAACAAATGTTGAGATTTAAGGGTTCAGGGGTGCTGGGACCCCAAAATTGCAACATGCGAGTCCTGTCCATAAGAATTCTACCCAAGCCTTCTTTCAGCCAAAGACAAGACTTATTATAACATCCACCATATTGACCAGACTCTTAAGGAATCTAAGCATTTGTATCACTAATGCATGCCAACCAGATTTTAAGAATCTGAGCACTTTAATGGAGACAAGATGGACTTTATATACAGAAAGATTGTGGGAGGGATCTAAGACTGGCCAAGTAGTTTAGGGTGATTGGAAGGGTCTCAGGAAGATCTGGATGAGAGTGGCCAGTAAGGTGGGTGAACCAAAGGACCACTTGGCCAAGGGAGAATAGAGATTAAGTGTGGGAAGTGGGGGGGGGGGAGAGGGCAGGTAAGACAATGGAGGGCTAACCTAGGTTAAGGATAACAGGGAATTAGGAGATTAGGTTTAGCCACAATGAAAAGTCAATTGATGAGATTATAGATCAGGCCACTCCAGAGACTTGGCCATGTGGCAAAGTCCAGTGTTTTTCCTTTTTAAGGTCCAGATCCCATCCTCATCACTATGACTTTTAAGGCAGGCTGACCAGGCCTCCTGAAATGAAAAACTATTGAGTGTTCAGTAAACTACTAAGGTTAGTACCTAGTTAACTACAAATAGGAACCTAGCAGATGGATATTCTAGCAGATGGACTTCTACCTTACTTGGCCTTACTCTAATTCTCCCCACACTTCCCACAGTGTCTATCCCAGTAGTTTGTTTTTCAGTCATTTTCAGTGATGTTCTTGGCAAGAATACTGGAGTGGTTTGCCATTTTCTTCTCCAGCTCACTTTATGGATAAGGAAACTGAGCCAAACAGGATTGTGACTTGCCCAGGGTCACACAGTTAGTAAGCATCTGAGGCCAGATCCGAACTCAGAAAGATGAGTCTTCCTAACTCCAGGCATGATACTATCCACTGCACTGCCTAACTGCCCCATCCCAGTTGCACAGCCCTACCTTAATTCTATTCACAATTCCCTTAGAGTCTTTCCTTAACCCTAGAGCCTCATGTTTCACAGGGTCTCTGTCATGAAGTCCACTGTCCAGGTTTTCTCTCTCTCTTGCTAAAAGGTATTTTCCCAGATTTTTAGCAGTACCTTTCATATAATTGCTCTCTGGTATATTACATGAATTTTATTTTGGGTACAAAGAATTGTTTATTATGTCTCTGCTCCTAAGCGAGGCTTCCTTTCATGAGGTTTTACTTTTTTTTCCTGAGGTTTTCTCACATTTTTCTTCTTTAGCTGGCATTAATTGTTTAGGTGCCTTTGGTTCCTATCATCAACCTAATATATGAGACTGAAATAAACTGTGATCTGTGAAAAGGACCCCAGATAGAATTCACCTCCCACCCACTTCTCACTTTTTCCTTTCCCTTTTCTCCTCTCCCTATCAGCTAATCAGACATTAGATGCCACATAGTTATATCTTGTCTTTTGGTAGTACTATTGTCAAATGTCTGTTATTTATGTAAATAGAATAGTAGGAGGCATTCACTATTTCAACATTTTGTCTGAATTGAATTATCTTTTCTAAGCAACAGGACACTTTTTTTAAGCACCCCTTAGAACAGAGACTTTTCCCCACGCATAATCCCTCATACCAAGTCTCTAAATCTCTTTTCTAAGATATTTTTCCCTAGATAACTGGGGGATGGGGTTGAGGAGAGACATCAGAACTTCATGACATATCTCCAAATACCAAGTTCTTGTGGTTTCTAGTGAAGTATTGCACTTAATATCCCAGAAGATAAGAAATCCTGGTGTGTTAATGAACATCTAATGGAAACAGTGAAACAGATAGGTCACTTTACAAAGTCCTGGAGCGCCACTGTGCCATCTCCTTTTTGGAAGCAGGGTCACAGCAAGACAGCCAGGCTTCGTGCTGGGAAGCTATTTATTTGTTATGTAAATGTGCTGAGGTAATAGTCTGGAAAGTTACAACTAATGACTCTTCTGTGACCCATTTTAAAGATCTTTAATCAGAGTCTCAAAGCTGGAAAGTTTAATAGCAACATCCTTAATCCCAGTCTGCCTGTCCCATTATTATGGTGAACTGTCTATGTTTGTGACTTCTGAATGATGCATGCCAAAAATTCTGGTTCAATTCAAAATTAAACCAGAGGTTGTATCTCCAGAATGCTGTACAGCCCAAATGAGACATTGGACAAGCAAGTGAAATCAAACAGTGAGTTCTCTATGACTATTAAGAAAATTCATTCTACCAATTCAACTAAAACCATCATTGTTTAGAGGAATTTTGGGCATTCTAATGTTGGGATCCACAATCAAAGGGCTCAACAAATTGATGACATACATGTAATTTTGCATTGAAAATGGTACTTCTTTTTCATAATTATTTTAAAAGTGGTATGTGCATGGGGTGAGGGGTGCATACAAGCTTTTCTGTTAATATATTGAAATAAAGGTCTCAGAATCTAAACCAACATTGTCACAGAAACTCAATAACTGTCTATTTTATAAGTGGGAACATTAAAATATTGTTATGACCCCCCAAAAATGTATTCCTTGATATGAAATTGCCAGAGCCTTATTATATATTGACTGCCTGTGCAACTTTGGGCAAAGCACTGAACCATTCTGAGTCTCAGTTTATTCATCTGTAAAATGGGGGTGGTGTTAGTTTGACTAGATAACTTCCAAGTATAGATCTATGATCCTATGATCTAAGAGCCTAATTAGGTTTTTTTTATGACATGGTTTCAAAGATTATAGTATTCTTCCCTCCACTCACTCACTGTTTTATATTTGAATACCCACTGTGGAGCCTTCTAGTACTTTTTAGCATTCTGCATTTTTATAATTTCATTAATTGATATTCTTCCACTAAAATGGGTGTGGGAAGGAAGAGAAATACACACACACACACACACACACACACACACAACACACACCATTCTTCTTGTAGCATTTGAATTAAAATAATAGCTGTTGAGATTCTTCTAGATGATTTTTTTTTGTTCCTGAACTAAACTGTGATTTCATTTACTTTGGGGTATTCCCAAAGGGAAAACTCTCTCAACTCCATGCATATTCAAAACTCCTCTATAATTTGTCATAGAGAGTTGCTTGGGACACAGGTTTTATGGTAACTTGCTTAGGAGCTTATATTTTCTGGATTCAAGTCTGGTCCTCTATCAACCACACCACAAAGTATCTCTTACTGAGAGATAAACTCATATTAAAAAAATTACCACATTTTATTTCAGTAAGAATTAAGAATAATTCCAAGAGGTCTATGGAAACAAGACAACTTTCCAATTCATTTATCTAAGTGCTTACACTTCCCATTTCAGGACAGGTGAAACAATAATAAATATTTGTAAAGTAAGTTAATCTGTATACAGGACATTTTAATAATTAAAAAGGTCAAAATGTTACAGTACAGAGCTATCAGCTCTTGCCAAATCTTGAAACTGAGATTTGATTGCAACAGAAGAAAAAAAATAAATGAAATGGAAAACCCTGTGTTCCATTTGCTGAAAAGCTAAAGATGTTTATTTTTGATATGCTTTGTCTCTAACATAACATAGAGCACAAATGTCTACATAATGTAAATTAGAGCATGTAATTAGCAACCAAGACTAAGAATCTAGAATTTCCACTTTGATTAGCCACAGAAAACAGTCATAAGGATTAAAAATGTAGAGAAACAGAAGGTTTGGATGTTTATTTTTACTAAATTGGGCTGGGGATTTGGAAGATTATTCAACAGGAAGAAAATTCTTCTAGGGACTAGCTCAGAACATTTCTTCATTTCTGCATCTGCTCTCTCCACAAATTAAACAAATCAAAGACATTTTCTCTAAAAGTTCACTGAAGCATCTCACGTGTTTCATTCTGAAGTATGGGGTAGAGCTTGAGAATTTTATTGGCTTAACTTGTTATAATAAAAAAAATCAAATTAATTTCCAAAATAGAATTTACAGATAAATTCATGAAAATATTTCATTTACCATAGCATTACAAGCATTATGTATGGAGACTCATTGAGTAATCCCTATTGAGGCATCTAATTTACATCATAGATTTGGTGAATCCACAAAACAAATAGAAAGATCTCAAAAGATTAATCAGTCAATCAACAAACATTTATTAAATATCCACTATGTGCTATTTGTTGGGGATGCAATAGAAAAATGCAACTGTATTTGATATCAATAAGCTTACATTCTATATAGTGATTCAACATATATGCAACAAATATATTTGTCATATACAAAATGAACAGAATGTGTTTTGGGGAAGACAAAGATCTATATAGAAGGCAATATTCAAACTGAGGGTTTTTTTGGTTCTTGTTTTTTTTTTCTTTTTTTTTTCTTAAGAGATTTTAAGAGGTGGAGATGAGAAAGGATTACATTCTAGGCAAGGGCTGGTAGAGATAGCTTTATACAAAAGCATTGAGATAAGATATGAAGTATTGCATATGAGGGATAACAACGAAGCCTGCTTGGTTGGACCAGAGAGTATGCAAAGGGGAGTAATATATAATAAGGTGGAGATCATATCATTGCAATAATGCTAACAAGTAGATTGTTCACAGATGTAATCACATATTTATATTGTTAGATTGTGTATACCACAGGTAGCCAAGTGGTACAATGGATAGAGTGTTGGGCTTGGAGTGAGGGAGATGAGTTAAAATCCAGCATCACATACTTACCAGCTGTGTGACCTTAAGCAAATAAATTAACTTCTTTCTACCTCAGTTTCCTCAATAGTAAAATGAGGATCATAATAGCACCTACCTCTCATGGTTGTTGTGAGGATAAAAGATAGCATTGGTAAATGTTCTTATCACAGTGCCTGACACATAGTAAGCACCCCTCTCTTCTAAATTTAGAACTTTACTTCATATTTTATAGAAAAAAAAATTGAGGGCACTTGCTAAGAACTCCTTCTTACTTTTCTTCATTTCTTATCACTCAGATGCCTTCTGCCACTTCACCTAAATCTCATATGATGAAGTTACCAAGGCTAATACCTTTATTTGTTCAAATGATCCAATTCCATTTCCTGCCGCATATTGACCCCTCTGTCATCCTCATTCTTCCATTTATTTTCAATCTTCCTCTCTCTATTTGTTCATTTCTTACTGCTTAGAAACATTGCCATGTTTCCACTGTTCTGAAGGAAAAAAAAGCACTCACTTGGTCCATCCTTGCTAACTATTGACCTGTATGTCTTCCATCCTTTATAGCCAAGCTCCTTAAAAAGGCCATCTACAACAGTTTTCTCCATTTTCTCTCTTCTTACTCTCTTCTTAATCCTTTATAATCTGACTTTTGACCTAATCATTCCATGGAAACTACTCTCTCCAAAGTTACTAATGATCTTTTAATTTATAAATCCATTGACCTTTTCTCAGTTCTTATTCTCCTTGAGATACCTGAAGCCTCTGACACTGTTGATCACTTTCCTACCTTATACTTTCTTCTCTATAGATTTTCAGGACTCCACTCTCTCTCTTGGTTCTTCACCTACCTATCTGACAACTCTTTCTCAGTCTTCCTTTGATGGATCATCCTCTGTCAGAGGTCCCCAAACTTATTTGTTCTACTGCCTCCTTTAAAAAAAATACTCAACACTCCTCCCCCCACACCCTGGAAATCTTTAACTCTTTAATATTTATTTTAAAATTGTTGTCATTTCAAAACTATTACACACACACACACAAACACACACACACACACACACACATATATATATATGTATAATGATGCATCTTAAATTTAATAATTTATTTTAAATCTGTGGGGGGATTTCCTTCATTGAAATTTTGATGATGCAATATTGCATCATGTAACCATATAGTATTGCAAACAAGTCCACACATATATTCTTGCCAATACGTGCAGGGGGATAGATTTAAAGTAGGCCTGATAAGACCTGCATGCTGACTTGACCACTGATTGGTTATAATTTGCATTTTGTGTATATATTTGGAAAATAATTTATCACTATGACTTTAACTCTGTTGTACAAAAGATGAAGCATGCATGAATAGATTTTCAAAATTTTCTTATCTTCTATTCTTTCCTTATGCTTTCGCTGCCCCCTTATTTTCCTTCACATCTCCCAATGTCACCCAAGGCTACTATTGCCCCCCTGGACAGTTTCAGTGCCCCCCAGGGGGTGGTATCACTCACTTTGGCAACTGTTGTAGAGAGATCATACTAACCATAGGTGTCCTTTAGAGTTCTGGGCTGGATCATCTTCTCTTCCATATATATATTATGTCATTTGGTGGTCTTATCTTCCACGGATTTAATTACCATCTCTGGGCTAATGATTCTCAAAATTACCTATCTTGCCCCAATCTCTATGAGGACTTTTGATCTTACATCTCCAACTGCCTTTCAGACATCTCATACTGGTTGTCCAGTAGACATTGTAAGCTCAATTTGTCCAAAACTGAACTCATTATGGTCCCCCCTCCATTCCTTCCCTTCCTTATTTCTCTATTACTGCAGAAAGCAACACTATATTCCCATGTCCCTCCAATAACAATCTGAGTCATTTAGATTCCTCACTATTTCTCACCTTCCCATATAAAAACTATTGCCAAGACCTCTTAATTTCACTTTTGCAACATGTCTTATTTTCCACTTGTCTCCTTTGATACTGCCACCTATCCAGTACAGGCCTACTTTAAGTCTATCCCCATCCCAATCCATCTTCCATTAAGCCACTAAAATGATTTTCCTAAAGAGCAGGTTGGATCATGTCACCCCACCAACTCAATAAACTCCAGTGTCTTCCTCCTAAACAAACAAACAAAAAAAGACCAAAATGCTTGATTTGGCATTCAAAGACCTTTATAAGCCAGACCTCTCCTACCTTTCTAGTCATCTAACACTTGACTCTCTGACATATGCTCTTTGCTCCAGTGATGCTGTCCTACTGGCTATTCTATGAATAGCACACTCCATCTATAGGCTCACAATATCTTCTTTTGCTGTCCCCCATGCCTGGAATGATCTCCCTTCTTCACTCTGACTACTGATCTGCCAGGCTGCTAAGTCCAACTAAAAACCTCATGTTCTATAGGAACCTTAATTCTTAATTCCAGTGCCTTCTCTCTGTTAAATGGTATATATTTTACTTACATATAACTTGCCTTGTTTATATTTGTTTGCATGTTGTCCACCTCTCATTAGATTATAAGGTCCTTGAGAAGAGGGATTGTCTTTGTCTCTTTTTGTAACCTCAACTCTTTGCGTAATATCTCCAGCAAATAGTAGGCCCTTGTAAGTGTTTATCCATTGGTACTTACACAAATGATACTCTCCCTTTTCTTATCCCAATAAAATAAGAACTTAGGACATGAGAACAACATCACAACAACCAAAACAAACACAAGGTAATAGTAATGTTATCCTTCTACATAAAACACATGTATGTACATGTGTGTATATATACACACACATACACATATATATGCATAGCATATCTGTATCAATCATGTACCTATCAATCATCTATGTATCCATTCATGTATCTAATTTTTTGTTTTCTAGCAATTTTCCACAAATTTGTTAATGCTAAAAAATTAGTAATTAGTATCTTGACCTACCTTAACAGCTCTGTTCTCAACCTCTTGTGTATTTAATAACACTATCAGAATAGAAGGGAAGGCAAAACCACGGGGCTGGGAGAGAGTAGGTGCTACTCAGTGTTTGAGGAAAATACAACAGCAATTCTGTTCATACCAGGGCTTCATGCAACCAGCCTAGTTAAGAAAAGAGAAACAATGCAATCATTATTGATACTTTAAGATTGACCTCCCTCTATCTTCCAGTCAAAAATGATCAAGTGAGAGTAGAAAGAAAAAAAAAAGTAAATAGGACTCTTGGGGCAACACTTACATAAGCATATGTATTGTATTTCTGTTCCCCTAAGGGTATTCCATGAACCCTGTTAATGAACTACTTTAATGTCCAAGAACAATTAAAACTATTAGAGAGTTAATCTGTAATGATTCTGTTGCTCAGGTCTAGGAGGAACAATGCTGTCTGTGACATCTCTCCTCTTCCCTTTGCCCTCCATCAAGGTGTCCCTAGTGGGGAAAAAATTGTGTGCAGTGGTTTTTTTTCCTAGGCTTAAGCAAACAAATAAACAAAAAAGAATAATTATTTTTTGTTTCTACAAAAGTGAGTTTTGAGTGTGTGTGCTTTGATTACTCATTTTGCTAAATTAGTTTTTTTTATTTCTCTCTCTCTCTCTCTCTCTCTCTCTCTTCTCTCTCTCTCTCTCTCTCTCTTTTAATAAACATGTTTGAATCTCCAGTGAGTGAAGTTGAGAAGTGTTAATAAGGCTAGTGATATAGACCACTATGTTAAAAATAGGATTTTTCTTTTGGTAGGGGAGGCTATGACAGCACCTACTTTCTATCCCTGGGGTCTGCTAGATTTTACACCTTGCAATACAACTGCAAGTGATGCTTAAATTTAAACTTTCAAACTACTGGATCCTGGATTCTTAATGGATCACTGTTTAGGTAGCCTTGAGTGTGAATAATAGGCACTTGTCATATATCTGGTTTTCCTCAAATGAGTTAGAGTGAACTCATTTGAATGTTTATTGATCTCACCTATAGAGTTCCACAACGTTCTGCAATTTAAGGCAATATTCCACAATGTCTCCCAGATTCTGAAGAACCTCACCATCTGTAGGCAATCTTTCCTCTGTTTGGACTCTGTATTGGACATTCAAAAGACACAGTGTTTGTGTTCGTGTGTGTGTGTGTGTGTGTGTGTGTGTGTGTGTATGTGTGAAGCCTTAACATATGATAAATTAAGAATATCGTAAAAGAACCATGTAGAAAATGCATCAAAGGGGTGTATAACCAGGATGGGAAAGTTGGCTCTGTATGTGGCTAGATCCATTGTCATTTATATGAGGTCAAAAGATCCTAAGAGTATTTGGTAGAATTTAAATATGTTAAACTCTATGATTTTCTCCAATAATGTTAATCAGCTCAGGAAGAGGAATAGAGAAATAGGATGATGGTGGTGAAAGCAGAATGAAGATTAGAAGTTTGTGAATGATAGAAAGCAAGGGAAATGGTTGATGGGTTCTGGAGTGGTGGCTAGGGGCCCATTAATTTGGCAGAACATGGAGATTCTGAGGACAAATCTGGGAATAAATAAATCAGTGTGGAGGAGATAAACTGGGAGAATATGGAAGGGGTAAAAAGACCAACATTCACCATGAGAATGAAAAGTAGGTTTAGTGTAAATGAGAAAGTACAAGAAATAGAGGATTAGGGTGGAGGTTGTAGCTAGAGAAAGGAATTTTTGAGTTCAGTATTGTGAAGACGGTACAAGGTCATTGTGAGAATGAAGGCTAAAGGGTAACCACACAGTTATGTGCCTAAAGTGGGAGAGAGGAGATGGCAACTGGAATTAAGTACCTTTTCATTTCAGGATATTGTCAACATGGATATTGATGCCTCTTAATGGAATGAAAGGAATACCATAAGCCAGGTACTAAGGTAATTTTGAAAGTCGGGACACTAAGCTAAAGGTCAACATGATATCAACCTGCTAGGGAAAGATGAATATAAACAGGTTGCATGGACTTTGAAGGGGGAAAGTGCAATGAGGGATTAACGTTGCCTAATCCTGAAAGGACAGTTATTGGACCAGAGTACAGAAGGGGTCAATTGTGTCTACAGAAGCTTATTACCACTTTGTTGGCCATCATACGATGACTAAAACTTTAAAAAAAATGTCTTGATGACAGTAACTCCTCAATTAACACAAGGAATGGCAACAACCTACTGTGGTAGAGTGAGTACCTAGGTAAAGGAAATAAAAGATTTTATGAAATATTTGAAGTTAAAAAAATACCATCTTTTGAATAGCACACATTTTAAACAGATATTAGAATGTCCTCTCTCTCTATATATATATGTAAATAACACTCACAAATGAATGGAATGAAATGAGCATGTATCAGGAAAGACTTGGAAGTTACTGCAAGGATTAGATACAAATGTAATTGTACATTTATTGGGCATTATTGGTCTAGATAAGAGCCAGTTAGAAACCTTGAAATCTACAGTACCATCCATTTCAAGAATTATTATGAATTACTAAAAAGTTCAGAAACAGTTACATTTTTCTCTAATTATCACTGCTTTATTCATAATAGCCAACATTGACATTTCCACTTAAAACTGCAATAAAATATAGTAACCCCTTAAGAAGTACTGTAGCTACTTATCATTTCTATTGTAATCTACTCAGCCTAATATTTCCTGTATTATAATGCTATTTGAGGTGACTTCTGACACAGACCTTATTATCTTTTGTGTTGTATTGCTTAATTAGTCCCCAAGAAAGGTATATTATAGGATCCATAGCCAGGTACTTAGCATGTCCAAGGTATGGAACGCATCCAGAAATTAATTCAGACAGTTACAAAAAGTTAAAAAAAGTCCCCTTTCTTTAAAAGTGAAATACAGTGCTATGCCTGAGAGCATAGGATAGAGGGCAGAGTGCCAATATTTAGAGGACATTGACAGCACTTGCATGCTTTCTTGAAGTAACTTTTCCTTCACTTCTGCTACGCAAAAAGCAGTGGCCTTTCTCCCTGCCAAGACAAATCCTCTCTATGTGCACAAATCTTAGTTAATTTGTTTTCTCCAGCAGATTGCCTCCTCTATCATTCCCCACTGTCTTACTGATCTTCACTCTCTTCCTGTCTACTAGCTGCTTCCTTGCTAGTTATGAAGATGCCTATGTATTCCCCATTTTAACAACAGCAATAACAAAACAAATATAAAGCAAGTAGCTTGATCTTTCTATAATGCTTCATATTGTCTCATACACACACACACACACACACACACACACACACACACACAAACACATATATATCCTTTCATCACTGAACTCCCTGGGAAGGTCATCTACAATTAATGTTGCAACTTATTTTTTCCTTTCACTTTTCTTTATAATTATCTCTACACTGGCTTTTGACCCCATCTTTCAATTAAAATTATCTCTTCAAAGTTCCCCATGATGTCTTAATTGCTCTTTTCTCACTCCTCACCATTCTTGGCCTCTCCACAGCCTTGTATAATGAATATCACCCTTTGCTACTCTCTAGGTTTTCATGATCCTGTTATCTCTTCTGTATTGGTTCTCTTCATATTTGTCTTACCATACATTTGATGAATCTAGCTGTATCTGCTAACCGGAGATATCACTCTTCCCTATACTTTGTCTTGGGCCTTCTCTTATTTCTCTCTACTATTTACTTGGCTTAGTCATTTCATCAGCTTTCATGAGTTGAGATATCTCTATACAGATGATTTTCAAATTTATTTGTCCAGTGCTAACCTTTCTATTGATGTTTAATCTTACATATGTAAATGTCTTTTGGACATTATGAACTGGAAGTCCCATGGACAACTTAGACTTAGCATGTCAAAATTTATCACTTTTTTCTTCCCAAACTGTCATCTCTTCCTAACTTTCCAATTATTATTAGGGAACCGCTATCCTCCCAGTTACTCAGGCTTACAATTTAGCTCTTCCCTTTCATTTCTCCCCCTCCAATTTTTCAGTTGGTTTATAATTTCTATTGATTATACTTGAATAACATTTTTCTCACACTGCCCAATATCTTGTATATCTCGCTTTCTCTTATTTGAAACTGCCACTACCCTGGTGCTTGCTATTATTGCCTCCACTTTGACTATTGTAGTAGCTTTCTGTTTCATCTCCCTGTCTAGTTTCTCCCCACTCCAGGCAGTCCATCCTCCATCCAGCTAGCAACATGACCATCCTAAAGTGCATACCTAAACACTTCATCTCTCTCTATCTCTCTATCATCCATGCACATATGCACACTTACATGAACACAAACATCCCTCCCCTTTACCTGCCCAATTCACTAAATTCCACTGGCTCTCTGTTACCTCCAGGATCTAATATTAAATTTACTGTTTGCCTTTTAAAGCATTCTTATAACTTAGTGTGCTCCATGTATTCTACAATCCATAACACTGGCCTTCTTGGTATTCTTAAATTAAGGAATGTCTTGCCTACTGCCTACCTTTATAGCTGGAATACTTTCTCTCATCTTCTCTACCTTCTGATTTCCTTGATTCCTTCAAGTATCAGATAAATTCCCACTTTTCTATGAGAATCCTTGCCAGTTCGTACTTAATGCTAATGCCTTCCCTCAGAGATGTCTTACATCATTACAATCTACCATGATAATATGTAGTTGTGAAAATTAATATGACAGTCAATTAAAATAAAGAAACTTTAACTAAACGTATGACTTACTTCAGTTTGTCTTTGTATCTTTGATCGGACAAAATATCTAAATTTTATATCTTTTACTTTTTATCTTGTTTTGGCTTTGGGCAAAACACAGCCCATGCCTACTACAAGTATTCTATGGTTATTTCCAGAGGGTATATATTTCATTGATATTTTTCACTGTCTGAAATAAGGTAAGATGCTTCTGAAAACCAAGTTAAGAAAATCAAAAATTTAAGGAATTGATAAAGTTATTCATAGATACATTAGTAAAATAAATCGGAAGAATTAGGTTAAAATTAAATCTCCAATTACTTACTCACTATGAGACATTGTTATTAAAATAATTAATAAAAATACATTTCTTAAGGACCTAGTGTGTACCAGGCACTGTGCTGAATTCTGGGGTAAAAAAAAAAAAAAGAAAAGTCAAAAGATAGCTTCTGAAATCAAGGAGTTTACAATCTAATAGAGGGCAACATGCAACAAAATATATAAAAGAAAGCTATATACATTAATAATTAACAAAGAGTAGGCACTATAATTAAGAGGGAATAGGGGCACTCCCAGAGGCAGAATGAAGATGGCAGAGTAGAAAAAGCTTTATGCCAAACCTCCCAATATTCCCCTCCAAACAAATTTAAAATAATGCCTGAAATTGAATTCTAGAGTACCACAGCCAAGAAAAGGTGGGGATAAGATATTTTTCCATCTTAAGGCAATTTAGGAGATCAGAAGAGGATTTCTGTGACACTGGAGTAAGGGCTTGCCCTGAGCATGTGAGACAGCAGCACCAGTTGTGGTCTTTGTAGGATTTACAGGCTTTGCTGGGACAGCAGTAAAAGCAGCTTCAGGAGTTCTTTGCCCAGAGATGGTAAAGGAAACTGCCCAAGCAGTTCTTAGGAGAGAATTTATATCTCTAAATGCTTATATCAATACAAGAGAAAAAGAGAATCAATGAATTGGGCATGCAAGTAAAAATTAAAGGAAAAAACAACAAGAAAAAGAACAAATTTAAAACCACCAATTAAACATCAAAATGGAAATCCTGAAAAAGCAATGATTAAAAAAAATAAAAGGTAAAATAAAAGTGAACTAATGAATAAAAAAAGAGATTCCTTCCTTCTTTTAATTAGCATTTATCAGACCTTAATGTGCTCAAACAACCATTTCTTACATGCCTACAATATGTAAGGCGTTGTTCTAGGTCTTAGCGATACGAAGACCAATTTGTAAACCAGTTCCTACCCTCAATGAGCTTCCATTCATGTGTACAAATAAATAAATACAAAGGTATCCATACCATAGCCCAGAACATCAAGTTCCTAGTTTAACACTGAAAAAATAAATATAAAAAGACTATCAAATTTCTTTTATGGCACATAAAGGCAAAGAAAGAAAACTATTGGTCAATTTCTCTAATGAATAGTGATTAGGACTGTTCAATAAAATACTAAAAAAAAGATTATATCAATATTTCACAAATATTACACATTATTACCAGGTAGAATTTTGACCAGGAATGTAAGGATTGTTCAATATCAGGAAAACTATAAGCATAATTGACTATATTAATGACATAACAAAAGAAATTGTATGATTATCTGAAAAGATACAGAAAGAGAATTTAACAAAATACAACATCAATTGCTATTTTGAACCCTGGAAATCAAGGAGACCTTTCTTAAAATGATAAATAGTAGCTATTTAAAACCAAGGACAAATATTATCTATAACATAGATAGACTAGAGGCCTCTGCAACAAGATCAAAGGCCAACAAGATGTCCATTTTAACCACTATCATTCAACATTATATTAGAAATGTAAGTATAGAAATAAGACAAGAAAAAATAAATTGAAATAAGAATAGGCAATGAAAATACTAAACTATCATTATTTACAAATGTTTTGATGGCCTACTTAGAGAATCTTAGAGACTCAATTTAAAAACAAGTTGAAAAAATTATCAACTTTAGCAAAATTGCTGGCTATAAACAAACCAAAATAAATCATGAGCAATTCTATATATTCCCAACAAACTCAAAAGGAAGACATAAAAAAGAGAAATAACTGCAGATTATATAAAATACTTGGACATCTACCTGCCAGGAGAAACCCAAGGATTATATGAACACAATTACAAAGAATTTTCACACAAATAAAGACAGAGCTAAATGTTTGGAGAAATATCTGTTCCTGGGTAGGCTGAGCCTATATAAAAAAAAAATAACAGTTCTGCCTAAATTAATTTATTCAGTGCCATAGCAATCAAATGACTAAAACAATATTATAAAGCTGGAAAAATACTAACATTCTTCTGAGATAACAAAAAGGTCAAAGATATCTAGGAAATCAATGAAAAAATAAAGGAAGGCAGTATAGTAGTATTAGATCTCAAAATGTATTATAAAGTGGTAATCATCAAAACAATTTGGTACTGTATCAGAAATTAATTGCTGGATCAGTGGAATAGATTATTTACTGAATATGTAGTGATAAAAGACTATAGCAATCTAGTGTTTGATAAAACCAAAGGTCCAAGATTCAGGGGTGAGAACTCACTGTTTGACAAAATATTTCTGGGATATCTGGAAAACAGTTTGGCAGAAACTAGGTATAGACCAACATTTCACAATATACCAAGATAAGGTTAAATTGGGTAGATGCTTTAAACATAAATGGAGATAACATAAGTAAATTAAGGGAGTATGGAAAATCTTACCTGTCAGATATATGTATAAGGAAGAGTTTATGATCAAACAAGAAGCAGAGGGGATGTAAAAAGGATGTAAAAAGGATAAATTTGATTACATGAAATTAAAAAGTTTTTGGACAAATAAAATCAATGTAGCCAATATCAGAAGGAAAGCAGAATGGTTTTACAGCGAGCATCTCTGTTAAAAGTCTAATTTATCAAATATATAGGGACACGAGCCAAACTTATAAAAATAAGAGAAATTCCCAAATTGGTAAATATGAAAGGCAACTTTTAGAATAAGAAATTAAAACTCTCAATAATCACATGAAAAAACCCTCTAAATCATTAGTGATTAGGGAAATGTAAATTAAAACATCTCTGAGTTATCACCTCACACCTAACAGATTTGCCAACATAACAAAAGAGAAAAAAAGCAAATGCTGGAGAGTATGTGAAAAAAAAATAGCCACACTAATGCACTGTTACAATAATTATGAACTGGCCCAACCATTCTGGAAAACAACTTATAACTATTCCCAAAGGGTTACAAAACTGTTTTGACCCAGCAATGTCCCAGTTGGGTCTATATTCAAAAGAGATCAAACAAAGGGGAAAATAACAAATATTTACAAAAATATTTATAGTAGAATTTTTGTTGTGGTGGCAAAGAATTGGAAATTGAGGGGATGTCCATCAATTGAGGAAGGTTGAACAAGTTATAGTATATGATTGTGATGAAATACTATTGTGTTACAAGAAATGATGAGTAAGAAAACATGATGATGGAAAGTGACGTGAGCAGAATCAGGTAACAGCACACAGTAACAACAATATTGTAACAATAATTAGCAATGAAAGACTTAGTTACTCTGATCAGTACAATGATCCAATCCACTTCCAAAGGATCTATGATGAAAAATACTATCTAACGCTAGAAAATTGGTAAACTCAATGCAGACTGAAAAATAATTTTTAAAATCATTCTTTTTTTTTTGGAACATGGCAAATATGTAAATATGTTTTTCATGTAAAATTGATATCATATTACTTCCCTTCTCCATAGTGGGGTAGAGATGGGGGGACTTGGAACTCAAAATATATAAAAAAAAGTTAAAAATAAATAAACCATAACAAAGTAGAGAAGTTGGAAAAAGCTTCTTCTCAAAGATGAAATTTTATTTGGGACTTAAAAGAAGCCAGGGAAGTCAATAGGCAGAGTTGAGAAAGGAGAATATGGTCTGGCAAACAGAAAAAAATTATTTAAGGTCAAGAAATGGAATGTTTTATTCATGGAATAACAATGTCAGTATCACTGGATCAAAGGATTTGGGAATTTAGCACGTAAGTACAAGGTGTAGTTTACTTAAGCTCTTTGGGCCTCTGCTTCTTCTTTTGCAAAATGTATGTATGTTCTCTAAGAGGTGGCCATTTTCAGTCATGTGGTCTATGTCTTGCCACTGGACCCAGATGGCTCTGGAGGAAGAAGTGAGGCTGTAACATTGCACAGACCTCCTTCACTTAAATCCAATTCACTTGCAAGTCATGGCATCACCTTCCTGATGTCATAGTCCCCTGTAAGAATGAAGGACAAACAACAAAAACATTCTGTAAGATCTTGTATGGCTATAAATCCCATTATCCTTAAAACAATCGTGGAGGTTCTCTTAGCTCCAAATTTCATTAACTGTGCTGTAAAAACTTATCATTTCACTTATCACTATTATTGAATCATTGTGTTGTCTTTTCTAAACACACGTTATTTTTCTCGCCTTCAATATAAAATCTTCATGATAGTCTGCCTGATTCTTCTACATTACCATAACCAAAAATAAATTAATAATAAATCTTTTGCAACAAATATTGGATAATAAGTTAAAGCTAACATAAATGGAAGCTCTGAGAATGTATGTGTGTATGTAGGTGTGAATGCACATACACACATGCAATAAGATGTGCTTGAGCATTTATTTTGGCCAAATCCAGTCTCGTGCTTTTGAATCTGAAACTTGTCATTTTTCTTCATAATTTTCTTAATAAAAAATAAGGACACCCCTCCAAAAACCACTTATTTATTCATTTTCAGAAATCAGAGAAGAGTTAAACAGTGTTTGCTTGACTTTACTTTTAAATTTTTCATATGGTCTTAAATTATTCTCTATATCTTTGACCTGCTGGCCTATTACTTTCAAAATAATGTAATTCCTAAAAGTATCACAATCAAGGAGGCAATCAGTGTGATGAGACACCAGTTGGTTGTGTGTTTAAGACAAATCAGCAAAGAGTGGCCCAGACACCATGGCTGGAGAAAGACCAATCAGCAGAAAAGGATCCTATCAACAGAACAAAGAAAGGTCTGTAGGATACCTACAAAGGCGCTCCTTCAAATTCCAAAGAAACTAAAACTTTCTTGGTAGATTTTTGGTGTATGGGGTTGAAAGGAATATTTATTTTACTAATATAAAAGTGTAAGAAAAACTGCCTTTCTTCAAAATCTATTTAAATATATTAAATTTAAGCCTTTAGTTATCCGACAAATATGGAGGGGGAATTATTCATGTCATAACCTTATTCCCTATTATCTTGTGTTTCTTTCTTGCAAAATATAGCTTGCGGTTTCTATATGCATTTTTAAAAATTATTTTTGGATGGTATGTTTTTCAGAGGCAGAATTTCAATTTAGATCTTCTTATTTCAAAGTTATATGTGGCTCAAATAACTTACCAAGGATCATCACCATTGACTGAGCTATATCAGAAGTTATCTTATCCAAACAATTCTTTTTGCAGAGAAGAGAATCAAACCCAAGAGAGATTATATGCCAATATCACATCAGTTTTATTATTTTCCTTTTTTAAAATTTATTGTTTATTTATATCATTATTTTCTTTTCAAAATTTGGAGTTTTAGATTCTCTATCTCCCTTCCACTTGTCTCCCACTTACTGAGGAGGCAAATAATATGATATCAATTGAACATTTGAAATCATGCAAAACATGTTTCCATATTAGCCATAGCACAAGAAGAAAAAGAAAGTGAGAAAATTATACTTCCATATGCACTCAGAGTTCATCACTTCTCCCACTGGATTGTACTTTTTTTTATCAAGTCCTTGGGAATTATCTTAGATAATTATATTGATCAGAATAGCTAGGTCTTTCATAGTTCATCATCAATATTAAACTGCGGTTACTATGCACAATAATCTTCCAATTCTTCTCGCTACACCTTACGTTAGTTTATATGTATCTTACTGTGCTTTTTTTGGAAAACACCTTCCTTGTCATTTCCAATTCTTTGCTACCACAAAAAGAGCTTATATATGTGTGTATGTATGTATGTGTATATGTGTGTGTGTGTATGTATATATATATATGTATATGCCTTTTGTCTTTTTCTTTGATCACTTTGGGATCCAGACCTAATAACGCTATTGCTGGATCAATGGGGATACTCAATTTTTATAGCCCTTTGGGCATAGTTTCAGCTTATTCTCTAGAATAGCCAGACCAGTTTTCACTTCCACCAACAGTTAATTATTGTATCTATTTTCTCTCATCCCCTCCAGCATTTGTCATTTCTGATAGGTGTCAGGTGATACCTCAGAGTATTTTTAATTTGACTTTCTCTAATCTATAGTGATTTAGAACAATTTTTTCATATGAATTGATTTTTTTTCCCTTCTGAACACTGCCTGTTCATATCCTTTGATGATTTATCAATTGGGAAATGATTCTTAATTTTTTTAAATACATTTATTTCAGTTCCCAATACATTTAAGAAATGAGACCTTTATCAGAGAAACTAGCTGTAAAATCTTTTCATATTACTTTGTCTGTAATACCTTTTAGCAAACTGTAGTTTTCCTGATTGTATCTTTTAATTAGGTCTACATATGCTTTTGCTTTGAGATCAGGATTTTTACCCCAGCCTTTTTTACTTCAGCTGAAGCACAATAGATTCTGTTCCAGCCGTTCATTTTAACTCTGTGTGTCTTCTTGTTTCAAGTGTGTCTTTTGTACCCAACATACTTTTGGATTCTGGTTTCCAATCCATTTTGCTATACATTTCTTTTTTATAGGTTAGCTCATCTCATGCACATTCACAATTATACTCATTAACTGTGTATTTTACTCTGTCCTTTTTTCTTCAGTTTATCCTCTCTGTCTCTCTGTTACTGTCTGTCTCTCTCTGTCTCTCCCTCATCCTGTACCTACTCAAAAGTCTGTTTTGCTTTTGATCACTATCTCCCTAAATCTTCCCTGCCTTTATCACCTCCCCACCCCATATCTTTTATCCCCTTCCCCTCCTATTTCGTGATTGGGTAACATAGATTTGTATGCCCAACTAAATGTGTGTATATATTCTTAGTTTTTTGAACCAATTCAAATAAGAGTGATATTCAAGCATTGCCCACCACCCTCCCAATTTTCCTCCCCACTATAAAAGCTCTTCCTTACAAACTTAAGTGAGAGAATTCCCTCCATTATAGCTCTCCCTTCCCCATTCTCCCTGTACATCTTTCTCACTCCTACATTATTTTTTTTTTAGCTCATTCCGACATAATCGCTTCACACCCTGTGCCTTCTATGTAGATTCCTCCTAACTGCTATTCTAATGATAAAGTTCTTAGGAGTTATGTGTATTTTCTTCCCACATAGGAACATAAACTTTTTAATTTTATTGAGTTCCTTAAGATCATTCATTCATCTTTACTTTTTTTTTTTATATTTCTTTTAAGTCTTCCGTGTGAATGTATTTTTTTTTAACTCAGCTATGGACATTTTATTAAGATTGATTCTGTATTTCATTAAATATCCATATTCTCTCTGAAGGATTATACTGTATTGCTGGTAGGTTATTCTTGGCTGTAATCCTAGCTCCTTTGCCTTCTGAAATATCATATTCAAAACCCTCCACTCCTATAACATGGAAGATGTTAAATATTTTGTGATAAAGGGTGTTACTCCAAAATACTTGAATATTTCCCCTAGCTGCTTGCTTGTGGTATTTTATCCTTGACCAAAAAGATCTGAAATTTGCTTATAATATTCCTGGGAGTTTTCATTTTGGGATCTCTTTTAGGAGATCGTCCGTGAATTCTTTCTATTTTGATTTTCCTTTCTGATTCTAAGATATCAGAGGAATTTTACTTGAACTTTTCTTGCAATATGATGTCTAAGCTCTTTTTTTGATCATGGCTTTCAGGTAGTCTAATAATTCTCAAATTATCTCTCTTCCATCTATTTTTCCAGTTTAGTTATTTTCCTGCTAAGACATTTCACATTTACTTCTGTTTTTCTTTCTTTTGACTTTGTTTTATTGTTTCTTGAAATCTCATACGGTCCTTACCTTCTACTTGCCCAATTCTAAGTTTTAAGGAAATATTTTCTTCAGTGAGCTTTTGTACCTCTTTTTTTTGCATTTCACCTGTTAAGGAGTTCTTTTTTTTTTTTTCCAGGGGATTCTTGTAACTCATTTTCTATTTAGCTTATTCTGTTTTAATTTTTTTTCCCAGTGAATTTTTGCACCTCTTTTTTACCATTAGGCTATTTCTTTCTCTCTTTTTTTTTTATGGTGTTATTTTTTTCAGTATTTTTTTTGTTTTTTCTTACCAAGCTATCTTCATAATTTTCTTGCATCACTCTCATTTCTTTCCCCACTTTATCCTCTACCACACTTCTCTCTTTCTTTAACTCTTCCAGGAATTCTTGCTGATCTTGGGTTCAATCATAATTTTTTTTTTCCTTTTTGGCTAGGCAATGGGATTAAGTGACCTGCCCAGGGTCACACAGGTAGTAAGTGTTACGTGTCTGAGGCTGGATTTGAACTCAGGTCCTCCTGATTTCAGGGCCAGTGCTCTATTCACTGTGGCATCTAGCTGCCCCCTAGATTTTTTTTTTTTAGAGGCATTGCTTGCAGCTGTTTTCACATTGTTCTGTTCTTTTCCATTCTACATCCCTGCTGTAGTGGTTTCCTGTGGTTAGGTTTTTTTGTTCCGTTCTGTTTTGTTGTTATTTGCTCATTTTTCCATTCTGTTTCTTGCCTTTGAACTTCATGTTAACATTAGGCTCTGCTCGGGGGCACTTCGCCGAGCTTCAGGCTTTTTCATGATGCCTTTTTCAGAGCTGGTTCTGGGAGTCTGCAAGGTTTTGGTGCTTCCAAGGTGGTATAACTCAAAGAGAGGTGTAGTCGCTGTTGTTTTGATATGAATTCCGGTCTTCACGCAGGAGAGTTCGCTGCTCCAACGCAGCTACAGGTACTAGTGTTCCTCATGGCTCTGGTACTGTGACCAGGGTCTTTGCTCCTTTGTGAGTGGTCACAAGCCCTCCTCTCCACCTTAAAACTGTGACCCACAACTGCTTATGGGAAACAGACTTGCCAATCAGTACCAGTTTCACTCGGGGCCAGCAAAGAGTTCCCTATACTCTTTTTCGGCCCAGTTGTCCAACCCCTTAATTGTCTCTGCACTTCAGGGTTCCTCAGGATCCTCCTGCTGCTGTCACAATTGCCACAGTGGTTACCTCCAAGGCCCATCACTCATGTTACCATTGTGCTCCATGCCTGCAACCCATCCCTATGTTGCAGATTTTTCCTGTAGACCTCCTAAATTCTCTTAATCTCGAAAATTATCTCCCTCTGACCTTTTATTGGATGTCACGCTCCGAGCTTTGATTTGAAGCATTATTTTAAAGTTATTTGAAAGGGAATGTTGAGACAGTTAAGGTGGGTTCCGGTGTGTACATTACCATCTTGGCTCCTAATCAAATCAGTTTTAGGCAATGGTACATCAGTACTTTAAAACTAGGTCTGCTGGCTCAAAAACCCAGCAAACTTTACCTTATTGCTATGCAACCTCTTAATCAAAACCATAACCATGATCTAAAATAAGTGATAAATAGAACTGAGCATTGTCTGTACTTGTGCTTAAGTCTTCTTGATAGTCCCAAACGTGGGGATCTGGAGGAATCATTCTGACCATGTCAACATGCATGGCCAAAGAACTGTTGCTACTTGCTCTGTTCCTAGTAGCCAAAAGAATAATTACCTATTTTTAATCTTTACCATGGATTTTTGTACATTTCTCTCATACCGTGGCATTCAGAACAAACTCATTATTTATATAATTAATGATTCTATTTTTCCTTGGGAGTTCCTGTCACCAATAGAGTCACATATCTACTCTACATTCTCACATACTATAGAGTACAGTAGAATTTCTATTACAGGGTCCTAGATTCAGAGCTAGTACGAATCTCTGAGGCCTTCTAGTCCCATCCTCTCCTTTTACAGAAGAGGATACTGAGATCCAAGGAAGTCAAATGAATTGATCAAGAACACACAGATAGAAAATATCTGAGGCAGAATTCAACACAGGTTTTAAGACACCAGAGTCAGTGCTCTTTTCATATTCTAAAATACCTCCTAAAACAGTTATAGCATAAAAATATTATACTATATCAGACACATGCACACACATATATATGTATATGAATCCAAATATTTACATGTACAAGTATATATAATCTACATATATATATATATACAATATATGTGTGATATAGTATAATGTTAACTTATATTGCTATATATTGTTTTATGTGAGTTTGTAGAAGCAGATGCATATGTATACATGCATACATACATACATACATACATACATATATACATACACGTGTGTGTGTTTGTGGATGTGTTTATGGACTTGACCTAGATTTCATTGATATAGGAAGCTCTAGAATAAGGAAATACCCTTTTTATGCATTTCAGCATCCTCTCTGATATTAATAATTTCAGTAAGTTGCCTAGAGAATTGAAAGGCTACATGAATTTTAATTGTTATCATTATGGCATAGTGTTATATTAATGTGTCCATATTATAATGTATATATTAAAAGTATTATAATTTATTATATTAATTTATGTTTATTGGTTATGATGAAACATATTTAGAGGCTCAACTGAAAATACAATTCTGTTCTAATGTTGTGGTTATTAGAACCAAGTTTATGCACACACATATTCATTGTCTGTATTTATACACACAAAAGTACAGGAATATAACATACACACACATATGCACATATATTTATGCATATACATATGTGTGTGTATGTTTATATACATCAGTGTATCAAATATTGCTATTTATTACCTAAAATTTGTTTATCAGTATGAGAGGCCAAGAATTATAAAGACATTGTCCCAAATTTTAGGATCTCAAAAAAGAGGGAAATCAGAAAAAGCTAGTGCAGTTAAAAAAAAAAAAGAACATGGAACAAATGGGACTTTGAATTAATTTAGTAAAGGACAAGACTGAGCAGTGTACTATGAATAGTCCTCTTAATATTTAAATCACATAGGCTAAGATCTACATCATGGTTTTAAACACATAATCTCCTTTGTTCTTTAAAATAACCTTGAAAATTAATCCAGTGCCCTCAGTTGGGAAAACTGAGGCTCAATAACTTACTTGTACATGTTAGCATATACTCCTTCTTAAGAAAAATGCAGTCGATTGCTCAGGGTTTGACTTTGTGTGATCAGGTCTAATAGCAATCCTCTATTTTATTGAGTGAACAATCTCATTTTGTTTCTCAGAGTGTCAGAGATTATGTTTAAATGCAGGTCTCTTCTGACTTCAGGCTCAGGATTTTTTCCACTATGCCACACTCTCTTGGACCAAGCATCAAAATAAGACAACAAGCCCTCTGTTGGGTTAACCATTACACTAATAGTCTTTGACTAACAGTTAATAAACACCAAGAAAATGGAAAAATAACTTTCTCTTCCCTTCCCATTTATCCTTTCCCTCCCATATTTCTCTCACAAATAAATTTTGGTTTCTCAGATTGGATTCAAGTTGGATAATTAGGATCATTTTGTATTCCTTCACAGCATCTAAACCTCTAAATTTACAGATAAAACAGTCTGTTTTTAAATTGAAGGAAATAATGACAGAATTAAAAATAAACCACTGTTTTGAAACATTTTCATAATAAAAGAATTTCATTATATTTTGCTCCATCATAGACAATCTACAGTTTCAACACTAATTTCTAGCTAGTAATAGAGTGTCTAAGTTGTGACATAATGAAGCAGGCAGGTAGCCAACCTTTCACAAACCTTTTTTAGCTTCCCCATTGGGGAAGGGACCATGAACTGGTAACTTTCTATTAAGGGCCTGAGTCTTCTTTTCTTGACTCCTACTTATTAAATTTATTATTGAATAACTACATTTTTTCCTGGTATTTTATTTTTTCTCTGAGACCTTTTTTCTAAAGTTTCTGTTTTATCCTTTAGATTCTCCTAATTAATTCCCTAAATAATTCTAAGCATTTTCTGATTATTCTGTTAAGACATTCTTAAATTTAAAGTGTCTTAGGACTAAACATATTTGAATTTTTTATTGAGATCTATTCACATCTTATTCTTTTCACAGGGATTGAAATCTGTTTGGTTTCATTATAAGCCCTTTTCTTTCCTAAATTACAGACCAGAGTATTTTTTTCTGTAACCTTAATTACACTGGTTTTCCAAATAAAGGGTATTTATAAAATTAATTACTGTTGTACTAGTAAGACATATAACTATTTTATAAATCTGTTTTAGTTTAATAGGACAGGTATTCATGAAACAATTGTCTAGGCTAAAGACTTTAGTTTGTTAGAGAACTGTGATAATATAATCAAGACTGTCCTCTCAATTCTTTCTCCATAACATTTCTTAACTCTATTTCTAGGGCCACTACTTGATTTTGGACTCCATCATCCCTTACTCATCATCCCTTATTGCAAGTGTCACCCCACACCCCCATTCTAAGCCTCCTGATGGCTTCCAAAGTGATTTTCCAAAAAGAAGATATACTCCTGAGCTTAAAAAAAAATCCAGTAGGTCTTTCACTTCTAGGATCAAATAAAAACTGTTCAGTTTGAAATTTAAAGCCCTCTACAACTTGTTCCAATTCATCTCTCTAGTGTTATTATATATGATTTCCTTTTGTACACTTTGGTTTAGGTACAGTGCCAGACAAATAGTGTTAAAAATGTTTGTTGGCTACCAGATATAACTTTAAAGCAAATGTCCCTTTGTAAAAAATTATTGATGATATATGGTTAAGTAGAACTGAAGAGCTAGTTTGTGGTATCTATATATGGGAGAAGGGATGGATGGTGCACAGCTTGTGCGGAATAGAACTGAAGGTGGTAGAGAAGAGAGACAACAGAATCAACAGGGTTATCCCATTAAATCCTGAAGGTGGGTATAGCAGTCTTGCTCTGGAAGCAGGAGTTGGAGCATACATACTACACATGTGTATGCTGCTAGTCAAAAAAGGGAACTTGGATAGTTCGTTTCTACATCTTTGGTATAGACTTCGGTTATTGGAACTCTCATGGTTCTTACCTTTCAAAGCTCCTAACTTGGGAGATTCATTTCAGATACTCATTCATCTATGATGAGAAAACAATAAACAGCAGAAACAGGAAAGCAACAATGTCATTTATTCATAGTCACAAAGTGACTGAGTGAGAGGTTCTCTAAGGTCCATGCCCCACTGTGTAGGTCATAGCAATTCTTCCTCCACACTTGAAAGCCTCTACAGAAGACAGAGATTTTCATCTATTTGGTCCTGTTGTATGTACACTTAGTTCCTGGTCCACAAACAATGAAAAGTTTTTTGTTTGTTTTTGATTTTGTTTTTGTTTTTGTTTTATTCTTGTTACCACATAGTAAGCAGACAAGAAATAGTCCAGATGCCAGTACATGCTCTGAAAAAGGGAAGGAAAGGATTAATTCCTCCATGACGCATGATGCGGGCCCATCAAACTTTCACATGGATTAGGAGTAGGCAGAACACATTGTGCTTTAAGGAATAGGCCCATGTTGATAAGTCTCCATATTAGATGAATAAGGTACTTACAAATTTTAAAACATTATATAAATGTTAGTTTTAGTTAGTGAGTTTAGAAATATTATTCTTGTTATTTCTGCATTTTGAAAGAGGTATATGGAGCAGTTTTTAAAAAAAAGTTTTGAAAAAAAAAGTTTTGAAAAAGTATCTTGAGAATAAATAGGAGAGGAAACAGACATTAATCAACATGGGTGAAAATGTCCTTGTGGTGTATCTAGTTTGTTGACACTGAGGGAAGTCATGCCTTTGTTCACCAAGGAGATTGTTACTTTCATTTAACCTGTCTTTTCAGGGAAGAATGAAGACCCAGAATATTATTGTGACAATTTTGGACTCAAAGCCTAGTAGATTCAAAGGTATCTATTACACATGACTGTGATAGCAATGTATTGAAATTAGCACTAGGCTGGGGAGCAAAAAACCAGTATTAAAATTCAGTTTTTGACATTTATTATCTGTATGACCTTACATATATAATTTTGTCTCTCTGGGACAGTTTTGTAGTCTTTTAAATGGGTCTAGTAGTGCTAACAATACCTGACTCAAAGGCCTGTTGTGGGAAGGTATTTTGTAAACTTTTAAGCACTGTATACATATGAGATATTACTCTGAAAGGATTTTTTTCAATATTTTTCACATGACCACTTTCCTTGATTACTCCTGAGTTATAAATAATTTGCTACCATTTAGAACTCATCAAATTACAGTGGAAAAGAAGAATTGGATAATCCAGCTTAACTTTCCTCAACTTGTTTTTTTTTTTTTAAAGAAAAATGACCAATAAAGTTAGAGTTTTTTCCTTATTTTTAAACCTCCTATAGTATGCTTCCAACAGTGAGTAGCATTTAGAATGATACACAAAATCAAGTTTTTTACCTCAAAAATCACCACCATTGGGAGTAAGAAAAACAGGCAGAAATAAGATGAACAGAGACAAAGGATATTCTGGAACATTTCAACATTATTTTGATTGCCGGCAAAGAAAACATCTTTAACTTGTATTTATGTTCATCTTTCTCAAAGTAAAAAAAAAAAAAGAATGTTAAAAACATAAAATATACCCTGAAAGCTGAATCAACTAGAAACAAACAAAAAAAAGGTTTACCAGTAAAAATTTGACTGGATGTTTGAATAAAATCTTTCTAAGATGCTCAGGATCCACAATCCTCTTTTAAAACTGCTAGTCAAACTTTTGGTTCAGTTTGCTTAAGGGGAATTAATATAAGAAATGCCTTGAAGTCCAGCATGGCTTGCTTCAGCTAAATGTCACCTTCTTTAGGAAGTCTTTTGCAATCTCCCTTAATTCTAATGAATTCCTTCTGCTGGTTATTTCTATTTTATCCTGCATACGGACATTTGCTTTTTGTCTCCAATCAACTGGGGAACTGCTTCCAGTAAAGAGACTTCTTTTTTTAAACAAGTGAAAAAAAAAAAACAGGGGAGGGGAAACTTCCAATAGTGATCTTTGGCTTGTTCAGGCATCATTAAAAAAAAAAAAAACCAAAACCTTGTCCTCTTTAGAACCATTACACTTAGAAGCACTGAGTATCAGGAATATAAACCTTAACCTTTCAAATGCTCTACGTATTCCATAATGCCCCCAAATTCCATAATAACCACCACAAAAAAGAAGTGAACATTACTAGGAGTGATTATTCCAATCTAAAATCTGTTCCCTAATTTTTAAATAAATATAATAAAAAATAGAAAAGAAATATAATTTCAGAGATCTCATAAATTTTAAGACATCTGCCCTCCCCCCAAATAGAAATAAATTATTGTGGAAACAAATAGGAAGTATTTTCAGCCACAAAAGTCAATATGATTAATCATCACAATATGATGTCAAATTTGGAAATTGTGAAAAACATTATCCATTTGTTAAAATAGCCTACCTTTTAAAAGATTCAATTAAAATTATGGATATTGAGTCAGAAATGTCCTTTCATATCTAAATCTTACCCACTGACATTTTAAAAATCTTTACTTTTCCACTTAAAATGTTCTGATATGAATTATTAATTTGTTTTTAAAGTCAAGATATGCCAGAAATTATCAGGTGAAAGTATGCTCTTTGGACAACACAAAATGACATAAAATCTATGTTTTAGTTTGTTTTTATGAAATATTAAATACCATGTCTTCTTTTTTCAAATCTGAAAATATCAATGAAAAGTTTTCCTCTCATACAAGGCACTTCTCACAATAACCTATGCAAAAATGTAGTTCAGTCCTAGAACACAAACCCATTTAAATTATCTTGTCAAAGCCCTAATTTTATAAATGGCATATCCAAATGACATATCCAAAGTTACTTTGCTAGTAACTGGCAGTGCTAAAGTTTGACCGTAAGTCTTTAAACTCCAAGGTCAACTCCTTCCACCACACTGAATTTTGAAGGTGTATCATTTAATTACTCACATTTTTATAACACGTAAATTTATGGATTGCTTTACATTCAATCTAATCAGGTCTTTGTAATAAGCCTAGGAAAGGTGATATTATTATCTTAATTTATAGCTTGGGAAACTGAGGTTCAGTCAGGTTAAATGGCTAATGACTAGATTCAAATCAACATCATACCATGCTGCCTTTTAATTGTGTAAAACGTGTTTTTTTCCAATTACAACGGATTCAAACATCTCTTACCATGTATATCATTTTTGAATGTTCCCCACACTCTTAGAGTCCTACCTTTTTCTCAATGGTGCTTTTCTAAGATCCTCATGTCAATTTATTACTTTGTATTATTAATCTATCCCTTTCACATCTGTATTGATTATGATATAGAAAGATAATAGATTTAGGCTTAGAGTTCAGCTAGTTCAATCATGTCATTTTATAGATGAGCAAACTATGGATAAGAGCAGTTAAGTGACTTTTTCTAGATCACAGAGGCAAAAAGTAACAGATCTGAGATTTGAACTCATGTCCTCTGACTCCAAATCCAATGCTATATCCACTGCATCACACTGGTAGTGATTGTACTATGTACCATCCATTCATCCCTACTCTGTTCTCCACTTTCTGCTTTCCAAAATGAAAATAGATTAAGATGATAAAATAGGCTAATTAAAAAGAGCAACATAAGTGCATTTTAGTTGTTGAGGATCATGTAAGGAGCATGGGGGACCAGAATCTTCTTCACTTGTCTCAACATCTGGTGGATAACATAGTAAACTCAACTTACGTTGAAGCACAATGGATTAATAAAGATAACACTCCAAGGTAAGAGCTCCTATTAATGGTTTAGGTTATTGTGTTCACAAGGGAGGGCTAGCATCTTAATTTCCTTCCTATTCCATATCCAGTATAAGATTACTCTTTTAGATATAATGACTTAAAGGGATAATTCTGGTGCTTGTACTTTCAGTTCGGGTAGAAGAAGATGGGAAAATCTTTGGAAAATATTTTATAGTAGATAGAGAATGTAGCAACCTAGAAATCATGTAGCAGGAATTCTTCATCTCTCTGTCTTTCTCTTTCTGTATATAAGAGGTATTCATTCAAAAGTCTGGTGAATACTACAGAGGAGTCTTCTGTGAGGAAAATAATTAAATCATAATTAGAGAAAATGCTCAGTTGCACTTAGAAAATAAAAAGGAGTATTTTTCTCATCCCTATTTACAAATTCCCTGAAGTCTAATCACATGCCGTTTGGTTTGTGGACTCCAAAATAAGAACCCTCTAAAGGCAATCAATGTTACTCTGTAACTCCTGCTGTGGGTTTAGAATGAGTCTACATTTTTGCTCAAGACTACGTGACAGACTAATGAAAACTGTAGGGAAAAATCATATATAAACTATCAGAACTCTTTTTTGTAGTAGAACAAAAAATAAAGAGCAATCATTTGTTTATTTAAATGAGATCTTGTTGTAACAGCCTTGTGAAAATATCTCGTGGAATTGTGAAAATATTTCTGGTAGAAAATTTAATTCATGTGAAGTTCACACATACTTAATGAAATTTGCACATACTTTTAAAATCCAAGCACATTTTCCCTTACTGACAGTTACTAATGATTATCAGCAAAATAAGAGAGTTTAGTTAAAACAGATGATTAGAGTTGACAATGGAAATGTAATCAAGACCCTGATTAATGAATCTACTAATTCATCTTCTCTGTTTCAGACATTAGCCTGACTTTATTGTTTGGACAGGTACACAGAACCCTATCTAAGCATGCATACCTGAACAAAGCTATTAGGTATAGTGAAGCAGTTTCATATACCTGTAGGGCCCTGATTTGCATAGAAAATGTTCATGACTATGGCTAGAAGTAAACTTTCCTGATTAGAATACCTGTCTTATTACTTAATTTGACCAAGTCTTAGATCACAGGGATGGAAGACATATTTGGAAACCAAGTTAAATAATGTCATTTCCCTTAATATCCCTAGTCTCAAAGGCTATGCCACCATTGTATAAGTTCAAGTATATTATTCTTTCCAGACAGTCTTTAAATATGACCCTGGCAACAGATCCAGTCTGTTTTATGAGGACCAAGCTAGTTAACTACAGAGATGCATATTTCTAGTAAGGTGACAATGTGGTGATGAAATTTTGCCCATAGAAATCCAGGAAGCAAAGAGATATTTAAAACAGTCATCTGATTCTGGGCATCTCCCTTCTGTTCTGTAGTGATAATAGCAGAATAGCTAAGAATTGGATGTTCTAAATGTGATATCCTTGTCCAATGACAGAGTAGCTACATTGCTGTACTAACTGAATTATATCAATCTTGACACTTGTTATAAATTAAACCATAAAAAAGTAGCAAGTTGGATCTAAATAGAAAGATGGATCACAAGTACTCTTTGGAAAGGAAAAGAAAGGAGTTTGAGGAGTGGATTTTAAACTATAAGGAGTATAAAACTATTCAATGGGATATTTGATCATCATATATTAGAGCATTAATTATGTTTTTGCAAAAAAACACCACAAAAGTAAATGCAGCTTAGAGAACAACGTTGATTGCTAGAGATCAAATAGAAAAGAACATGTAAAGACCTTTGACATCAAAACAATGCATTCTCTGATACTGTCTTTAGTATAAAGGTGAGAAAAAGTAAAGAAAGGGAAAAAAAGTAGTATTCATGAAGAAAGAGGGGTTGAAATTGTTGATCACACAGCAATCTCCTTTTCTACATTAAAAGTATTTTCTTTGGAATGAAAAAAAAAGGAAGACACTGAGCATGGTGAGCACTTGTCAGATGATGTAGAATACTTAAAATATATTAAAGTAACAGGTCAGCTTTCTGTGCATAATCATTCTGCTAATTTGACTGAACTAATATAAGAATTATTAAAAAATGAAATAATCAGAAAAATATCATATATAGTTGAAATAACTCCAAACTGTTTAAAGAAGTAATTGAAATTAAAATAAAAAATGATATAGGGACAGCAGAAATTAAAATCACTACCAAATATAATAATGTTATCATGAAGTTTATCTAGCTCAAATGAATTATCAAAATAAGGAGAAAAAAAAGCCCAGGAAGTGAAGTCATTGACTATAAACTATAGGCTAATTCATATGCTCTTAAAATGAACATGATAGATGATTATGAGCAGCATTATCTTATCAAACAGAAATAATCAGCGGAAGGTAAAAGAGGTGTGAAGAAAGTCTGGCAAGATATGCAACTAATTAAAGTCATCCTAAGGTTATTCAAGAATGAACATGGAAGACTACTAACAGAAGAAAAATAGAAAAGATTTCCAAAAGTAAAAACATTTTAACAACATATTTTCTCCATAAAGTACACCATACTTAGATGTAAATTTCTAAAGGTAGAAATGATATTAAAGAGATCAAAGATAAGAATATCAGTCAGATTGGAACAAATGTATTATACAGAAGATCTGTGCCAGGAGTGGAAAAATTGTGAGAATTATTAAGGACTAATATTCAAGGAATCTGAAATTTGGGAAAGAGTCAAGGGATTGGGAGGGGGCATCAGACCTTTGTGATCATGGGAAAAGGTGACTAAGAAGTACTGACCACTATACTCCTCTCTACCAAATCTTTATGAGACTAATCTATGAACTAATCAAGTGTTTTCTTTGAAACAGGCAGGCTTTCATAAGAGATTTTCAACAATGGAAAATATCTTCATCATTTCAAAATTATCTGAAAGACATGAAGAACATAAGATCACATTTTGGTGTGTGTGTGTGTGTGTGTGTGTGTATACACATATACACACACATATACACATATGCATTGTGTATATACATAAGCATACACGTGTATGCATACATAAACATGTACACATACATACATTTATAATAAACTATACTGATACAATGTAATAATATAGTATACATTATCCTAGATAATATAAAATATAGATAGAAAGATAGATAAGATAGGTAGATAGATAGAGGTAGCTAGGTGGTGCAGTGGATAGATCCTCTGGATCTGGAGTCAGGAGAACCTGAGTACAAATCTGGTCTCAGATACTGAATAGATGTATGACCCTTAACGAATCACTTAATCATGTTTGCCTCAGTTTCCTTATTTGTAAAATGAGCTGGAAATGGAAATAGCAAACCATTACAGTATCTTTGCCAAGAAAACTCCAAATGGGGTCACAAAGAGTCAAACATGACTAATCTACTAAACAACCACAAGTATATAGATACATATGATCTATCTCTCTCTATATATATATACATACACATACATACCTACACACACACACACACACACACACACACACGAAGAAAGCAGCACTTCTCAGGCAATTTTACAACAAGTTGTCTCCCATTTGTACATAAAAATCATTGAAGATTCTTTGGAAGATCTAACAAAAGAAACAATCCTGTTGGCTAACTCTCTGCTAACAAACATTAGGCAAGGTACAACGCTGAGAGATGTAGGCTTCGCAATGGCTAGTGCTATAGGAGATGCAGCACAGAATCTAGGTCAAAGAGAATTTCATTATGACTGGTAACATCCTTCAGATCCTCATATTTGCAAATGAAATAGTATAATTTGAATTAATCTCAAGACAATTACAAAGTCTCCTTAAAGAGATATCACTCAAAGGAGTTTCTTGTCTTCTATAATTTGATCCACACTTCCCTGATCTGAAATATCTTTTCAAATCATTGCATCAGATTATGAAATGTATCATTTGGTAGATATTTCAATACATTCCTCATCTTGGTTAGACATTGCTTAAACTACTTAAAGTGATTGGCATGCATTCACTATACAAAGATGTTAATGATTGCACGCTGTGGTTGAGTGCTGAGGAGACAGAAAAAACAAAGAACTAACTCTAAAATTTGGAATATGGAAAGAGAAAAATACTGCAGCTGAAAAATAATTCAAGCAAATGTGGAAAATTGAAAATTGACTTTGCTTTACTATATTACTAATGCAGGTAGAGCATATGATGACTGAGTGTGCAGAATGTAGAGATGATTGAATGAATCTATAGATAAGTGAAGATCATGATGACATTCTAAAGGGACCCTACACATATCCCACTGTCTATTGCTAACACAGTGTTATAAATTTTCCCCCAGTGAGCTGAAAGAATAAAAGCTTCATGATTAGATGTCAACTGACTACTAGGTAGTGACTTACAGAGAAAAATAAAAACCTGAATGCATGTTGGTTACGGCTGTCAGCAAACTAAGTTTAAACACACACACATACACACACACACACACACACACACACACATACTACAAAGGATATAGGGAGAGAACAAATATTTGCTTGCTAAAAAATCACAAGTAGGAAGGATTTCTGTTCAAAGTTTTTAAAGGAAGAGATTTGAGAAAAAATCTGATTACTATCCACCAAAGATCCATACCTCTTTTAATTTTTTTAGAGGAGAGATTGTTGTCCTCTTTGTCAATACTTTTTTCCAAAAAAATTCATGATTTCTTTATTATGGTTCCCATCCCCATGTTTTCATACATTTCATGAGTTTCAATGAACAAAAACAATTATTTATCCATCTTGGTAGGACCTTTTAAACCTTGGGACTCACTGGCCTAGACTTAAAAATCAGGGGTAACCTAAGCTCTACCACAGGATAAGCATTCAAATTAGTGCTTTGGTGGAGACCTTTACACATGCAAGACAAAACTTAGATATGCCAGTCCTTCTTCCTATCACACAACAGCAAAAGTCAGGAGGAGGTAAATCAACAAGCATTTACTTATTTATTTATTTTTTAAGCATTCGTTTTTTAAATTGTCTTCCTCCCTGCAGCCCATCCCTTAATGAGAAGACAAGCAATGTATGCATTATATAAGTGAAGTCATGCAAAACATGTCTCAATCATTCCACAAGTGTTTATTGGCAATTATTATGCACGAGGCACTATGGTCAGCACTGGATATAAAAAAGGCAAAAAAAAAAAGCCTCTGCCCTCAGGGAGCTAAGAGACAGTTGGCTTTCAGCAGTGGTATGGTATAAAAGAGGAATAAACTCTCTCTAGAGTCAGGGAGCCCAGATTACAATGCCTTTCTCTCATGTTTATTATCTGTGTGACAACGGGCAAGTATTCTCTCTGGTTTGAGTATTCTTCACTTGGAAAATGGGAGGATTCAGATGAATTGACTTTGATTACACCTAAGGGCACAATAGAAAGAGCACTGGGCCTAGAATTAATAATTTTTGAGTTCAAATCTGGCCACAGACACTTCCTAGCTATGGGGTCACTTAACTGCTATTTGCCTCAATTTCCATGTCTCTGCAATGGAAACTGGACAGCTAAGTGGAGGAGTGGATAGGGTGCTGGTCCTGGAGTTAAGAAGACTCAACATCCTAAGTTTAAATCTGGCCTCAGACACTAGCTTGTGACCCTGGAAAAGTCTTTTTTGCAGTTTTTGAATCAGTTTCCTCTTCTGTCAAATGAGCTGGTGAAAGAAATAGCAAAGCACTTGAAGGTCTTTGCCAAGAAAACCCCTGATAGGGTCATGTAGAGTCCAATACAATTTAAAAAACTGAATAACACTAATAACAAAATGGGAATATAAAATAGTACCTATGTCTCAAGGTTGTTGGGAGGATCAAATGAGATAATGTTTGTAAAATGCTTTGCACTGTGCTTGGCACGTAGAAAGCACATATAAATATTATTATTATAATCATCATCATTATTATTATGTTTCTAACACTACTGGTTAATAACCATGAGGCTCATGCTGCCAAGGATTCTTTGAGACAGAACATTAATTTATATTATTTTTTGCTTTAGCCCCTAATATACCCAGACCCATGAAGACAACATGCCAGAAAAGTGTGACCATTAGAAGAGCTTAGGAATCTAACACATCAATCTTAATGTCTCATTTGAAAATGAATCATCATCACTCTCTTATTTCTGTCAGTGAAAGAGGAAGTAGTTTTCTCCACCCACCTTCCTACCACTGATTGTCTAATTTATCTCTGAGCCCTTAGCAGCAACTTGGAAGTCTTATTTTGTTAAAGACACTGACCTGTATAATTGGACAGCAAGGAGCACACACTGGTTCTTGTTGCTGTTGATTATTTCTTACCTATCCAGAGTAGATATAGCAATAAACAATGGGCACAGAAATGTATAATTATATGGTTACTCAATATATCTCTCTATTTTCAGGTATCCCACTTGAATAATGTTTAGTTCATATACTTCAAAAAATCAGATGTTTTAGTTTTGGGCTTAATAATAAAGTGACTAAATCTGGTTACCAGTTTGAATTGACATTAAGAATGTCAGTGAGGAAGACTGGAAAGATGCTGGATTTTGAGTCAGATGGCCTATGATCTTGAACAAGGAGTAACCTTTCTAGGTCTCTGTTTCTTAACCTAGAAAATGAGAGAATTGGAACAATGGTAGCTAGGTTCCCTTTCAGCTTAAATCTATGGTTCTAATGATTTTTTTTCTTTTATTAAAAAAAATAAGCATTTATTAAGTGTTGACTACACACCAAACATAGCCGCTAAACACTGGTAGTCAAATATTAACATCTGTTTGTAAGACTTAATGACTTCAATGCCTTAATGGATTTTAAATCTATTGTGTACAAAGAAAAAGAGTGGAGTCAAGATGGCAGAGTAAAGACAAGGACTCAGCTGAGCTCTCCCCAAACCCTTCCAAATACCTATGAAAAATGACTCAACAAATTCTAGAGCAGCAGAACCCACAAAAAGATAGAGTGAAGCAAATTTCCTGCCCAAGACAACCTGGAAGGCCAACAGGAAAGATCTGTTGTACTGTGCTGGGATTAGAGCACAAGCCACACCAGCACAGACTGGGCCCCAGCAAATAGAGAACAGGCCTCAAGGGACTGAAACACTGGCAGTGGTGGTAGTTTCCAGACTTCTCAGTCCACAAATGCCAAAGACAACTTAGAAGCACACTAGGAAAGATTTGTTGGACTTGTGTGATCTGGGTGAGAGAGGAGCACAGTCCAGCCCCAGCCCTAGCCCCAGCACAGCCCCGGGGCAGAGGCAGTGGGTGTTTCTGCAGCAGCAGCAGCACTGGTGGTGGCAGTGGCAGCGGGTGCTTCCAGAGCTCTCAGCCCACAGACGGTAAGGGGATCAAACAAATGGTCAAAAAGAGATTCCAAGGGCCTCATTGCTGGCATTGAGGCAGGATTCTGTTGATCTGGGTCACAGTTTTGGGTGGCAGTCTTGGGGTGAGGACGACCTCTGGCATAGTAGAGCTTGTGACAACAGTGAAGTGGGACGCCTCATGATTCCAGGACAGAAGAAAGTGCTTGTGGTTACTCACAGACCAGAGCACAGGTTAGGAGAGGAGTAAAAATTTCTCCTTAGATCACACCACCTTGGAAGAACTGAAAACTTACAGGTCCTGAGGAGTATCTCTGAAAATAGCTGTACAAAACTCCTGAAACTTGGGACAGTGTGTGCTCCACAATGGAAGCTGAGCCCTACCTTAACAAAGAATTAAAAAGCCAAATAATTGGCTGGGAAAATGAACAAACAGTGGGGGGGAAAAACTCAGACTACAGAAACTTACTTTGGTAGTAAGAAGGATCAAATCACACAACCAGAAGACAACAAAGTCAAAGCTCCTACATCCAAAGCCTCCAAGAAAAATATGAATTGCTCTCAGGCCATGGAAGAGCTTAAAAAGGATTTTGAAAATGAAGTAGGACAAGTAGAAGAAAAATTGGGAAGAAAAATGAGAGTGATGCAAGGAAATCATGAAAAATGAGTCAACAGTTTGCTAAAGGAGACACCCCCAAAAATATACTGAAGAAAATAACACCTGAAAAAATAGACTAGACCAAAAGGCAAAATAAGTCCAAAAAGCCAATGAAAAGAAGAATGCCTTAAAAAAACTGAATTGGCCAAATGCAAAAAAAAAGAGGTTCAAAAGCTCACTGAAGAAAATAATTCCTTAAAAATTAGAACGAAGCAAATGGAAGCTAATAACTCTATGAGAAATCAATAAATTATAAAACAAAACTAAAAGAATGAAAAAAAAATGTGAAATATTTCATTGGAAAAACAACTGACCTGGAAAATAGATCCAGGAGAGATAATTTAAAAATTATTGGACAACTTGAAAGCCATGATCAAAAAAAAGAACCTAGGCATCAGAAATTTTCAAGGAAAATTGTCCTGATATTGTAGAACCAGAGGGCAAAATAATAATTGAAAGAATCCACCAATTAGCTCTTGAAAGAGACATCAAAAGGAAAACTCCCAGGAACATTACAGCCAAATTCCAGAGTTTCCAGGTCAAGGAGAAAATGCTACAAGCAGCCAGTAAGAAACAATTCAAGTAATGTGGAAACACAATCAGGATAACACAAAATTTAGCAGCTTTTACCTTAAGGGGTTGTGGGGTTAGAATATGATATTCCAGAGGTCAACAAAGGTAGCATTAAAACTAAGAATCTCAGCAAAACTGGGTGTAATCAATGAGGGGGAAAAATTAATATTCAATGACATAGAGTAATTTAATGCATTCTTGAGAAAAAAAAAAAACAAGAGCTAAACCGAAAAATTGACTTTTAAAAGGAAGACTCAAGAGAAGCATGAAAAGGTAAACAGGAAAGAGACATCATAATGGATTTATTAAAATTGAACTGTGTGCATTCCTACATGGAAAGCTGATATTTGTAACTCATGAGAACTTGTTCATTATTAGGGTAGTTGGGGAGAATACACACACACACACACACACACACACACACACAACACACACACACACACACACATATACATATGTATGTAGGCAGAGGGCAGGGTGAGGTGAATATGAGGGGGTGACGTCTAAAAACATATATATTTAAGAGGAGAGAGAGGAATGTACTGGGAGGAGGAAGGGAGAGGCAAAATGGGGTAACATTTCACATTAAAGAGGCAAGAAAAAGCTTTTACAGTAGAGGGGAAGAGGGGTCAGGTGAGAAGGAATGAGTGAACCTCGCTCTCATTGGATTTGGCTTAAGGAGAGAGTAACATACACTCTCAATTGGATATGGAAATCTATCTTAACCTACAGGAAAATAGGGGGGAAGGGGATAACAAAGGGGTGGATGATAGAAGGAGGGTCAGATTGGGGGAGGGGATAATCATAAACAAACACTTTTGAGGAGGGTCAGGGTCAAAGGAGAGAGTAGAATAACGGGGACTGGATTGGATGGAAGGAAATATAGCTTGTCTTTCACAACATGACTATTATGGAAGTGTTTTGCGTGGTTACTCATGTGTAATCTATATCAAATTGCTTGGCTTTTCAATGAGGGTGGGTGGGAAGGGAGGAAGGGAGGGAATTAGTCACTCAAAGGTTTAAAATATGGATGTTAAAAATTGTTTTTACATGCAACTGGGAAATAAAATACACAGGCAATGGGGTATAGAAATCTATCTTACACAACAGGAAAATAGACGTGGAAGGGGATACAAGAAGGGGGTTTGAGAAAAGGGAGGGCAGATTGGGGGAAGGGATAATCAGAATGCCCACCATTTTGGGGGGTAGGGAGGAGAGAGATTGGGAGAAATTTTGGCACTCAAAATCTTGTGGAAGTGAATGTTAAAAATAAAAAGAAATAAATTTTAAAAAAGAAAAAAAAGAATAAAGAACAAATCTGGGGCACAGGGACATGGCTGTGTCACAGAGAACAGAGGGTGGATATCATAGGAACTGGAAGGCCTGGTTTCCTACATAGAGTGGGATATAGAACTATAAAATGTACAGAGGTTCACAAGCCAAGTGAGTGTGGTAGGTTGCAATGATTCTTTAAATGGCTGTGTATAGCATCCTTTACATAGCCCAAACCATTGCATCTTGAACCTTTGAACATATAACCTGCAAGTCTCCTCTTATTGTGATTCCTGGTTGGGATTCTGCTTCTGCTTCAGGTATCACCTTACAGCTCTAGCCTTTCATCTTCATAGCTCATCAGTCTTTTCTTTGAGTCTGGTTTGCTTGTAGAGCAATCCTTTCATTCACACAAACTTTTGAATTGTACCCCTCCACACACCACACTTTGAGAAACTTTCAAATCGTCCAGAGATGCACTCAATGCAACTCTGTTGTAGCTCTTTACAAATGGAACCATAAACAGCAACCATTAAAATTTTATAAATAAACTACAGAAAACAATAAAAATATAATAAATTTTATACTATTATACATAGGGTAAAAACACTTCAAAATGAATTGAAATCAATCATTGTTGTTTGAGAGTAGAAACATCCCTCCTGTCTCCAAACACACTAAATTATTTTGATTCTTCTGAGTTACACTTTGATTTCTTATCGCCAGTATTAGATATGTATCAAAGGTACACTTGGTTTTTCACTAATTTGTAAGTGAACTATCAATTCTAATACATTTTCAAATAAAATTAGAAGAAATTTCACTTCTTTAAGAACAAGTAGAACAATTAAATGAAAGATATTTACTAAGGGAATCCTCTGGATCAAATTAAATTCTCATGTTGAGCTTTTATTATACTTTTAATGTTTAGCAGTTATTCATCAAAAACTTACAGTAAAGTCCTATTGTGATGCCTCAAGTTGGAATATAAGTAATGCTGGAATTTGAAAGTCTATGACAATAGAACTCAAATTAGCAATCAAAGGCACAACTAGTAATTCCCATGCTTAGAAAAAGCATACAAAAGTAAGGTTGAGAGGGTCAGAGACCTCAAAAAAAAAAAAGCCACGTGATAAAAAGTCTCATGAGAGTGAAGATTTCAGAACAAATCTGTTCTGTGAAGTTTGGATTCAGTAAGAGGGCCACACTTGAGGACCTGGAGGGATACATGTGGCCTCAAGGCATGGGTAAACAAATGGACTATGGTCAAAGACTCAGGAGATCAACACTTGAAGATTCTACATTGGAGGCCCATGCTAGGGGAGAAAGCAGGGTAGGATTGGGCTGGGGAGGAATTCATCAGATGTATGGACTGTGGAAGGGAAGGAGGAAGTAAAATATCTCTTCCTGCTTTATATTTTAACTATTTCTTCTAGCTGTAAAGGTAATGAGCCCAGTTCTTCTACCTGTTAAAGGAGGTCAAGTACTTTCAATTTCCCCTAATTGCTTTCTCCTGGGACAAAGGAGCAGTCTGCCTTAATTAAGATGCTAAGCTTAGTTTCTATCAAGTTGGAAAAGCTTTAAATACTGGTCAAAATAGAAAGTAAATATTTCTCTTTTCACATTAATTTAGCTAAGTACAGAGAAGCTCATTGATAGAAGATTGGCCACTAAGGAAAGAATCCATCACTACCACACCCTCGCCCCCCAACCATTGTTAACTCTCAAAAATCTTAAGTTAAGGAAAATCTGCAACCTATATTACAGGTAGTGGTGATATTGACAAAATAACTATTTACTTGAAATATCTCTGAAGTGTTTACTTGGCTGTGTAGGAACACCACCTTGGTCGATCTGGTTGAAGAGAACTAGTTTAACTACATAAATCCTGTACTATTATGTAAATGTCACAAATGATTGCTATACAGTTATTTTATCCTGATGGTGCCAAATGGAAGCAGCATTGTTTATGAAAAGACAAGATGGGAGTAAGTTAATTCCCATTACTAAAACAAGAAACAGTAATTTAAACCATCTATCGATGATGTAATTGTATAAACAACACAGTAATCTGTTATATGAAGTGTTAACTTGCTGATTGCTGGTGGAGAAGTAAATCTATCTTGTCATTATAAGACATAACCATATTCAGTAGCAATTACTAGAAAACATATTCCAAAATTGGATTCAAATAAATTCCACTGGCAAGATACAATCCACCCCTATAATTGTCTTTGCAAAGTGATCTATCAATCTGATGTGTGCTCAGAAATTCCAAGACCCTTCTAATATCATTAGGAGTTATATTCTTCATAAACTTCTGAATAACAATCAAGGGCTTAACAGAGTATTTGATTTTTTAAAATCAAAATAAAATCAACTAAAATACATAAACCTCCCATATTACCAGTTTGGTGGGGAGAGTAAAGCATCAAAAGAATATTATGCTTAGTATTTTTTTTCAGCACTTTACTATGGAATCATCTCACAGTTCTATAATATTGTTACATTATCTTTCCAATGACCCATTTCAGTTATGAAGGGAAGAGTCACAAAATGCAAGTGAATTAATGAGGTCAATGTGGGGAAACAGTAAACAATATTTTATTACAAAGTATTTATCAGAAATAATCTATATGGATTCATAATCAGGTAATTATACATGTGGTATGGATCATTTCTTGGACATGAAGAAAATTCAATTTGATTATCAGTCTGTCAGTTAAGAAACATTTATTGAGCACTTACTATGTTTCAGACATTGTGGGAAAGTGCTGATACACAAAGAAAGGCAAAAACACAGTCCTTGTCTGCAAGGGGCTCAGAATGTAAGGAGGGAAAGGGTGTCTTACCAGAGAGGAGTAAAATGCAAACAACTATATGCATACAGGTTACATACAGTGAAAATGGAAGGTTCTTGGGGGAGAAGGGGACTGGAAAAGGCTTCTTGTAGAAGAGCAAGAAGTCCATAGGGCAGTTAGGTGGTACAGTGGACAGAGCACCAGCCCTGAAGTCAGGAGAACATGAATTCAAATCCAGCCTCAGACCAGACACTTGACACTAGCTGTGTGACCCTGGGCAAGTTACTTAACCCAATTGCCTAAAAAGAAAAAAAAAATTTTAAAAAGTCCAGCAGGTGGGTGCAAGAAAGGAAAGCATAGGGAGACATCACAAAGACTAATTACTGTCAACATACAATTGTAAATCTAGTGTTTATAGTGAATTTGGTTTTAATTTAACAGATCTATCCATTTTATTTTGAAGTTTGTAAGTTTGATTTGATTAAGTACATCTAGTCATTAGCTCCTTATCTGCTACCCAAAGAAAAAACACATTGCTTGGAACACTTACTCTCAAAAAGTGCATTTTATTTTGTTTAAAAAGACCAGATCACCAACTTTCCCTTATTCTTGCTAAGGTACTGATTACTTCTCCAGTGGAGATAGTATTGAGACTTCTTTCTGAAAGATATCTTATGGTGTTAAGCTGTCCATTGTTTTTAGCTAATATATTCAGCCCTTTACCCACAAACTGCCAAGGTCAGCAGTTGAGCTAACATAATAAGTACCCTTCTTTTGGAAGATGTCTGCCCTTTTAAATTGCTGTAAAATATCACAGAAGTACACCAGAAATGGGGTATTAACGTTTCTATCTCTTGGGGTGTTTGGGAAAGTGGATACCAGGCCCAGGAAAATTGAGATTCATGTGCTGTCCTTTAGTATTAGTCTGGAGATAAGAGCAAATTATCATAAAAACAGTCATATATATGAAAGCTTTTTTACTTTATCTTACCCAGGACGGCTTAGTTTAGAATTCTACATTATTGACTTTTCAGATTATATTATGATTTGTGGTATAAACAATTTTTAACGTTCCTAGTTAAATGCATCTGTCTGTAGGGTAATTACTCTGTCATTCTTTTTCTTTTTTAAATAACACGATGGTTCTAGAAACTTTTTAAATTTTTTTTAATCTATCTAGCAGGTGACACAGTATGATTTTTGTCATGGTTAACAGAGTCAGAAGTAAAAATTAGGAGTGGAGTGGTCTTGTTTGTGGTCTTTTTTTGTTGTCTTGTTTGAACTCCTATTATCATGGTTAATAATTTATTTGCTTTTAAGTAAAATGTTTCAATTTCATTAGAGTCTTTGGCATAGAAAAATAAATGTGTTGTGATTTCCATAAGCATATTTAATTTTTGCATATTCTTTGAAGAATAATTAGAAAATCCAAGATTCATGTTTATTTGTCTGTTTGTTTTATAATTAGAAAACAATTTGCAAATTTAAATAAGATTGTTCAAAGTACTGAATCCAGCTATTAATCCTCATTGTGTTGTAAGGAGACATAAAGCCATGCATAGATGGCTTGACTCAATCCTTTCTTGGATGAATATCTATAACCAAGTTGTACAATCTTATTTAAATTATCAGATGACTTTTTTTCATAAGGCAAATAAACAGAACCCATGAATTTGGTAATTTTCTACAAAGTTAATGATGTGCATTTACTTTCAGTCTTTATAAGGCATACACACAATTATTAGGGCAAATGAATAAGTAAGTAAGGCATAGTAAAGTGAGTAGAAAATGACATTTAATTCTAGTAATACAATCAAATAACCAAATTAAATTTATGTCATAGTATTAGAGTGTTTGAGTCATATTGATTTATAGCTGAATGATATTACATAAATTCTGAAGTTTAATCAGTTTGTTTTACAAACAAGAAAACTAATATGCAGAGACATTGGATGACTTATCTGGAGTTACATAGTTAAGTTAGTTGCAGAATTGAGATTAAGAGCCAGAAGTCCTGATTCTAGTGTTTTTTTAGTAAAACATAACGTCTTTAACTTGGAATCATATAAGAGTAGAAGTAAAAGACATTTTAGAGATGGCTTTTGGCATTTAATAGGTCTATATTGAATTTTCAAATGCTTTGGAAATACTACCTAATGTATCTTAATTGTATATGTACAACCTCCTTGTGATTTTTGTGTATTTGTGATTTTATTGGTTTAGAAACTCCTAGGTAGAATTATCCCAGTTAGGAAGCTGTCTACCAATCCATCTATCATCTATCATCTATTTTGTAATTTATCATCCTAGATGGGCCAAGTAGAGAAAAAGTGATACCTTAAGTAAGTGGCAGGACTTGAATCCATGTGTTCCTGACTTCAAGACTGGTTTTCTATCCACTGTATCACAATTCCTTTAAGCCAGAAAAGAACTAACAGGATAAATAGGACCCATTAGTATGGTAAATCTCCTCTACAGTCTCAAGACACTGAAAAATAAATAAATAAACAAACAAACAAATAAATAAATATAAAATAAAAAATAAAAATGTATTGATCTCAATCAATATTTAAAATCAACAAATTCAGGATAGAAAATATTTCTTTCATAATCTATATAATTATTTAATGTTCTATATACAAAAAAAACTAAAACAAAACCAAACAAAACCAAAAAAAACCGCAAAGAAAATGTGTTAATTATATTGTAGAAAATAGGGGATTCTTATAGTAGCACCATGGATGAGACGATGATAATGACATACAATGATAAAAACATGTAACAATAATTCATGCTCTTCTTCCATTTTCTTGGACAAGGAGAATATTCTTTAGAAAGGAAAGAATGGGGAAATATGGTTCATAAGGAGATGGCAAGTGAGTAGTTTTCTATTTGGAAAAAGAATAATACTAAAGAATGGATAGGATCATTGTTGGGGTTCTGTGAAACAATGAAAACATATGTCAGGAAGTAGAGATATTCAAGTGTTATTTTTCTCATTGTTCTTTCCCTATTACCTTCTGGAATTTCAATAATCCTCTCTATGCAAACAACTTTCAGATCTACCTGTCCAGTCCTAACATCTCTTGAGAGTGTCAGTCTTTTATGCCTTTAAGAAATCTCAAACTGAATGTCTCATAGACATTGCAAACTTAACATGTCTGAAAGTGAAATCATTATCTTTTCACCAAAATCCTTCCTTTCTTTCAAATTTTCAATTACTGTCACCATCGTTTAGGTCACCCTAGCTTGCAACTTAACTGTCTTCTTCATCTCTTCACTCTTTCTCTCTTACTCCCTCTTATCCAATCAGTGGTCAACTCCTGTCATTTCCATCTTTATGATGTCTCTCATATATGTCCTCTACTTCTTCTGACACTCTCATGCCTACAGTATTAAAATAGCAGGCTGGTTTGTCTGCCTACCACAAGCTTTTATCCACTCCATCTCATCATCCACTGAGGTATCAAAATGATCTTCCTAAAACATAGACTTCATCATACTACCCTCATATTCAATAAACTCCAATGACTGCCAATTGCTTCCAGGATCAAATATCAAATATGATAGAATCAAATCAGCAACAGTATTCCTGGCGTCATTGAAGTCTCAGGTAAAGTCTGATGTTGTACAAGAATCCTTTCCCACTCTTTATTCTTAATTCTTCCCCTCAGACTCTACTCCAACTTATCCCATCTCTATGTTATTTGTACATACTCATTTGCATATTATCTCTATCAGTAGACTATGAGCTCCTTGACAGCATGGACTGTTTGATGTTTGCCTTTCTTTGTGTAACCCCTTTCCTAAATTCCATTGGTATGGCTCTCTCTCCTCATCGATGTTTTGCCCTGCTCTGTGTGAGGAGGGGAAGTAGTTGGCAAAAGGAGACCTCTTCAGTACTCTTTGAGTCTTCTTCAAGCTTTAAGTTGCTTGGGGAACTTTTGACTTCCAGTTTCAAAAGGTAAGATAAAAGAGATTAACCTTACGTCAGATTCCTGAAGGAGAAAACTCTGTGATACATGACAGGAACTAACCATTTTCATCATATCCCTGTCCCTAGCTTGCTACTCTAGAAACTATAAAAATTTCTTTGATTAAGAACTCTCTCTCTTGATTAGATTTTTTTTTTTTATCATTACATCAAAGTGAATTTATATCCACCCCTTATATGTATATTCCTTTAAAGTGGTATAATAACAATACTATTCTCAAGTGTTACAAGTATCATCTTCCCTTGTAGGGATGTAAGAACCCTCTCTCTTAATGGCGCTCACTTATGTTGCTCCCAAATGGAAAGGTCGTTCACTGTGCTTTACATGATATCTGTTCTCCTATATAAACTTTTTCTGATTTCCATTTTGCTACTGATTTTCATAAAGAGGTTTCTTTGTATTCCTTTTGTGTGTTCCTTGTGGAACTGATGCAAAGTAGGAAAGAGAAAAAGAACTTAAAATCTCCTTTCCCTCCAATAATAATGAGACACAGCAATCAGATGTTATGTTGAATCTCAACATATCCCATACAATTATAATATTCAAGAGAGTTGATAGATACAATTACAGCTTGGTACCTTTTCTTTCTGAGAAGAGCAGAGTGGCCTCAGACCTAAACTTTCTGCTCCTCTGGTGGCAGGAATTAAAGCCTCCCTTGGAGAACTGGAGGGGAGATAGAATTTAGATGTTTATTCTCTCTTTGAGCCACACGAAGATACCCTTTTCTACATATTGGGGGATAGCCCCTTATCACAGTTGGCCCTCTAACAACATGTAGGCCCTTCGTTACACATGAGGCCTCTCTACAAAAATGAGGGTTCTGCTCTCCTTAGATTTATACCTCTAGAGGTTAGCAAAGTACCTGCACAGCAGGTGTTTAATAAATGCTTGTTGATTTACTGAATGACTACAAAAGAGAATGATCTTTGTTTTGGAAAGAATAGGGGAAAATGGCTAATAGAGAGTTTATACCAAAGATTTATAGAGTCATTTTGAGATAAGACCTACCTGCCCTTGATAAGTTCAAGTTCTTCACCTATTCTTCCTTTCCTCAACTCTCTACCACCCCTGAACTCCCACCATTATAAAGAAGTTAGGTAGGAGGAGCCAACAAAAGAAGCACACTTCCCTACCATTCCTCCAGACTCCCAAATCTCCCAGGTCCTATCAAGGCAGTAGGGCAGGATGAACAACATAGCTGCTTTCAATGTTTTAATGAGCTGTGATTCATCAACTGTGATCCTTCCATTAATATGGAAGATCTCTGAGTTACCATCTAATCTGCCACCATATCCCAAGGCCTTACCATATTCTCTGCCAAATTCTCTCCAGACTCTCAGGCACTATCATATGACCTGTTGATGAAACTAGGCATCTCTTGACTTTGCCATCTATCTTGCTGCTGAAACATCAGGATGTCCCATAGTTTCCATCTGCCCTGCAATTATTCAATTAGAATATGAAGTGTGTGAGAGCAAGGGTTATATCAGTTTTCTTATTTGTATTCCAGTGCTTGGGGGAGTGTTTAGCACATAGGAAGCATTCAATAATTTTTTTTTCATTTATTCATTCAAGTAACCAGAGGAAATGAAATCCATTCTGAGTGTATCAAAAGAACTAATGGATATGATTGTGTTCAGAGATCTTTGACAGACTATGGAAATGGAAAAAGTACCTCAAGAAGATGCAAAGGCGAATGTCCCAGTTTTCAGAAAGTGAAATGAAGGGAGCTGGCAACATAATCTTGACCACAATTTTTGGCAAAATTCTAAAATGCTTTAATTGTATAATCCATGAACATTTAGAATAAGAAGCAGTGATTACAAAGAACCAGGATAATGTCATCAATGAATCTTAAGATTTTTTTCCCCCTCCTTGTTTGGTTTACTAGACTGGTAAATCAGGTAATTATATATTATTTCTACAACTTGTGAAATTTTATTAAACCATTTGATAAGGTCTTTCACCAGTAGAGTGAAAGCTAATACTAAATAACATTTCATAGCTAATGGAGTAATAGCCAGTGGAGTGATTACTAATCATCAGCATCACTTTTTCAGGAACAAGCCAAACAAGACTGATCTCATATTCTTTTACAGCAGAGTAACTAAATTGACTTTTAAAAGGAAGCAGGGGAAATTCTGTAGGCAAAATTTCATCAAAACATTTGAGAACTTGAACTTTACAAGGGCAGGTAGGTCTTTTCTCAAAATATCTCTATAAATCTTTGGTATAAACTATTAGCCATTTTCCCCTATCCTTTCCAATACACAGATCATTCTCTTTTGTAGTCATTCAGTAAATTAATAAGCACTTCTTAAACACCTGTTGCGCATGTTTTTTGCTAAGCTCTAGGGATATAAATGTAAGGAGTGTAGACCCCCATTTATAGAGAAGCCCCAGGTGTAATGAAGTGCCTATATGTTGTGGGAGGGCCAAGTGTGATAAGGATCTGTCCCCCCATCTCTCATACTATACTGTAAATAAGATGAAGCAGTGATGGCTAGATGACAGAACAGGTGGAGTCAGGAATGATTGAATAACTATAGTTACAGACTGGTTATTAATAGATCTATGTTACCTTGATGGGAAGACTACAAGGGATTACCCTAGTATTCTGACCATGGCCTTGTCTGAATTCCTAATGGAGAAGACATTAAAGAAGAAAGTAGCTGTTTATAAATAAGTTTCTAAAAATGCTTGGTACAATAGCCTTTAAGAAGTCATGTAAGTCTTGCAGATATTAATAGCAAGAAATGTGGAATTTAATCATTAATTTTCCACACATGCAAGTGTTTTAAATTAGGCACAACATATCTATGTCATGTAAGTCTATAGAAAAGGCAAGGCAATGGTCACAAAACTGCTACAAATGAATTATATTTGTGAAATACTTGATTTTGACTATTGATTAATACAAATGTCTTAGCCTGGCATTCAATACCCTACAAAATCTGACACCACCCTACTTTTCTGGTTTTATTTTATACCCATTGCTTGTATAGTGAAAGTTAAATTGACTCCTCTGTTTCTGATACAATCACATCTGAAAGCCTTTGCTCTTCGAACTCCTCCCTAAATCCCACCACTTCTTTCCTCTTTGTCTCTACCCATTGAATGCCTATTCATCCATCAAGGCCCAGTTCAAATACCATTTTCTCTATGAAGTCTTCCTGGATTCTCTTTATCAATATCTGTTGTTCTCCCTCATTTTCATCCATCATTGGCTAGCACTTGGTTTGGATTGCTACTTTTCCCTTACCATATGTCACATTGTAATACAATTGTATTTGGGACAGCTAAGTGGCACAGTGGATAGAGCAGCAGGCCTGGAGTCAGGAAGACTAACTTTCTTCAACTAAAATCTGGCCTCAGACACTTACTAGCTGTGTAACACCAGGCAAGTAACTTAACCCTGTTTGCCTCAGTTTACTCATCTATAAAAAGAGTTGGAGAAAAAAATGGCAAACCACTCCAATATCTTTGCTAAGAAAATTCTAAATGGAGTCACAAAGAGTAAACCATAACTGAAATGATTGAACAGCAATGTAGTTAACTCTATATGTTTCATATGAAATCTTGGTCAAGAGTTACGCCATTGTAAATCTTTTATGTTTTTTTTTTTCAATTTCTCCAAGGACCTATCCTAATACTTTGCACCTAAGAAGTATTTGATGAAATAATTTCTAAATTTTAACCCCACTAGATATGTGCAAACATTAACATACATGTTTTACTAATGAGCAAACTAAGGTCTAAAGAGAGGCTAAATGATTTTGCCAACATAGCACAGCTTACATAGTGTGTCACAGTGATAGGACTGGAGATTAAACATGTTTCATCCTTGACAGTGATGGGTTAAAATAGCCAAATAACTTTAAAAGCTTCAATCACTTACCAGATATTAAGTTCCATATTTGCTCAGTTTTGCCATGGGCAGGTAGTCATAGAAGACTGTAAGACTTTTAATTAATTAATTGTGTGTGTGTGTGTGTGTGTATTCCATTTCACAAATAAAATGAGTAGATGTGTAGATTTGTTCTCACATAAGCAAATTACATATCTTTAGTCCTTTAATTCACAACTTGGGGAAACAAGTTGCCTTTCTTTAGGACTGTTGCAATCTTAGGCATGTGGCTCAACATTTGTGGAGCTGTCTCACAGCTGGAAGCTTTCAAAGACTATGGCATCAACACAACACACATGTCTAAAATATTGAAGGCTCGAATTTGATTCAGCTTGAAGTAGGATCTATAATTTGAGAACTAAAGATGTCCAAGTTTTTTTCTTATTTAACTATATGTTGCTGTATAAAATCCAATTGAAGCTCATTTACTTATTTACTACTTATTGCATTTATTTTATTCTGTTGGGTATTATAGTAAACATATATTTGTCTAATCTCACTAAATATATCAAAATCCCCTTGAAGGCAAAAACTATGACTTATGTTGATATCTTTGTTAGCACAGGCTAACCCAGAATCTTAAATAAATGCTTGAGGAAACTTTTTTTTCTAATTGAATTTAACAGTTTGAAGGGACTCAGCCCTAGATAGGGGTCATAAAGATATAAGTTCAGAAGTGGACAGACCCTTAGAACATATCTAAAGTAACCCCATCATTTTATACATTAGAAAAAAAAACTTACTGAGGTTAAGGGACTTGCACAAAGTCACGCAGCTAGTAAGTAACAGCAGTTACTTTGAAGACAAGTTGTCCTGATTCCAAATTCATCACTGAATCCACCACTACACCATGCTGATCTATAAAGCAGGAGTCTTCCAAATATTATGTGGATATTGAAAAAAAAAACTTAGAATTTAATAAGGAATATACCACTATATTCCCTTTTCGTTAGGTTAAAAAAAAAGCACAACATTTCTTGAGACACTAGCATATGTCAGCCAGAGTGATAGGCAATGGGGATAAAAAAAAGGGAAAAAAAACTGAAAACAATCATTGCCTTCAAGAAGCTAACATTTTCTTGAGGGGAAGCAACATGTGAATAGGAAAGGAAAAATAAGATGTAAATATATAGTAAATGAAAGTAATTTCAACTTCAGGGAAGAAGTACTAACAAAAGCAGGGATTAGAAAAGGCCTTGTGTGGGAGGTCAATCAGTCAGTAAATACTCATTAAATGCCTAGTATATGCCAAGTACTATTCTAAGCACTGGGTATAAAAAGCAAGTTTTAAAAAAATGGTCCCAGCTTTCAAGGAGTTCACACTTCTAGTGGGAGAGACAACATGCAAATATCAGTGAATGAACAAGATAAATTCAAGATAAATTAGAAATAATTAAGGTTGTAGGGCCCCTACTTAGGAGGATCAGTAAAGGTTTCCTGAAGAAGCTTAGGTTTTCACCAGTACTTGAAGAAAGCAAAAACAAGCAACCAAACAAACAGGAGGCAGAAATGAGGAGGAAAAGTGTATTGAACAGCCAGTGAATATGCCAAGATTGGGGAAATGGGGTATCTTGCTTGAGGAGAAGAAAGGAGACTAGTGTCATGGAATCAAGGATTACCTGATGGTAGGAGTCAAAGGGGAGAGAAGGAAAAATGAGCAAATGGGGTTATGAATTTGTGAAGGCAGAGGTGAAAACTGAAGGCATTCCAAGCCTGGGGAAGGGCCTGTTCAAGAGCAAGAGGTGGGAAAAATGAATGAGGATAGGCACATAAGTTAGTTTAGATAGAATGTAGAGGTAATGAGGGGGATTTCTAACAAATGCATCAGAAAAAAACAAGTTGGAGTCAGAATACAAAGTTTTTAAATGAGTCTGTATTCTCTTCTCAAGGCAATAGGGAGCCACCGGAACTTCTTGAACAAGGGAGTGACTTAATTAGACCTGTTATTTAGGAATGTGAATTTAGTCACTTAGTGACACATGGATTGAAGAAGTGAAAGACTAATGACAGGCAAAACAAAATATTTAAAAAAAAAATTTCCATTTTTGTTTCTATCCAATATACTCAATCTTTTTTTAATCTTTCCAACCATAATGATAGCATATGCTATTTAATATCAGCATATACTTCCATATTCTTTGTATTGTCTTATCAAGAATCCTCAAATAACAGTTGAAAAAGTATACCTATGCATTTAGGTGTTCTATGTTTCTTTTATGTATGTTCTGAAAAGTCTTTCATGACTAGTTTTTGGAAACCCCAAATCTCTTGGGCATCTTGTCATATAGATAATGAAATCAATAAAATTAAACTCTAATGACTCATGTGGTTATAGAACTAACAATCTACAACTTCACTTAAAGACTTTTTTTAGATGATATAATGACATTTTTGTTGGTTGTATAGTTGTAGCTTTGGGTAAGTTGCACAGTACGTTGTTAAATTGCTCCCAAGTATACTTATTTTCCTAACTTTCCCTAATTCACATTTCTCATCTTTAATATTCTTGGCAAAAGTTGTTAAATAAGATTAAAATCTCTATTCTATAAATTCCAGGCTAGAAAGGATAATTTGGAATTAGAATAACTATCTAGGTAAATTCTAGGGAAAAATATGTTTTGCCTTAAATCTTTAGCTATTTCCAGTTTTAAAATTTTGTTTTTTGTAGTGAAAATTATCTAGCCATTTGCTTCCATTTTCCACTTCATTATCCTTTCAAACTCTCCATACATTTTTTGACACAGAACAGATAAATTCATTCTCTCCCTCATGCAGCTACTTTCACAAAATCTTAAGACTGAGAGCAACAATGGAATTAAAGTTAATCATCTTATTCTTCCCATGCATGAAAGGAATTCTCACTATAATACTATTAAAAGATTGGCAGTGAAAGAGGACAGTCCACACAAACAGGCCATTTCATCTGGGGCACTCCTAATCATTGAGATCTTTTTTCCTGAAATGAAGCCAAAATCTTCCTTTTGCAAAGATGATGCATTGCTCCTGGTTCTGTCCCCTAGGCCCTAAAATAATTTATATATGTCTTGTTTATGATAGCCCTTCAAATCCATGAAGATAGCTCTTATACTTCTCTTGAGTTTATGGTTCACTAGGCTAAACAACCTCAATGCTTTCAACTTATTCTCATTAAAGTTGAGTCAAGGTCAAATTGTCCTCATTGTCCACTCCCCAAACTTATTAATGTCTCTCTGAAATTGTTTTACCCAGAACTTGACCCAATATCTAGGTGAGACCTGATGAAGAAAATACAAAGGAACTATGTATCAGCCCCTCATTCATGGAAATTATATCCTTCAATTTTTGTTTTAGTTTTTCAAATTAAGGAAAATTGCTATCTAATAATTTCTCTTCAATCTTATTATGAAAATAAAATATGTATTTTAAAGAATTTATTTTTATCTCTATTGAATTTTAGTGCATTAGATTCAGCACAGTTCTATAGATCTTTTGGGTTTCTGATAGGCACCTATGTGCCTATCCCCATTCATATTTTCTACCTCTTGCTTTTGAAAAGGCCCTTCCTCAGGCTTATTATGTCTTCATTCTCACCTCTGCCTCCTCAAATCTATGACTCTGATGTTGATTTTCAGTCTCTCCTCCTTGACCTCTACCATCAGGTAATCCTTGATTCAGTGACACTAGTCTCTTTTTTTCTCCTCAGTCAAGATACCCCATTTCCTCAATCTTGACATTTTCACTGGCTACTCCCCACACTTTTCTTCCTCATTTCTGCCTCCTGAGTTTTTTGGCTTTCTTCAAGGAATTTTCACTGACTGTTCTCCATACTTTTCCTCCTCATTTGGATTCTTATTCTTATCCAGTATATAAGCTATCACTCCTAGCTTTATGTTATTTGCCAATTTGATCAGTATGTCATCTATACTTTTATCCAATCCAATAATAACAATGTTAAAGGCCAAGCAATCCCTGGGACACTTGATTGGTATTATTTTGCTCTTTCACATTCAACCAGGTCCTAGTCCATGGAATTGTGCTATCATTAAGTGGACAACTCTCCATCTGTCTCATTAGAATAGTATGAAAAACTTTTCTTCTAAAATCTATGCTGGTGACTCTATCCAAAAATGATATGGCATGACAGGTTCTTAATAAATCCACACTGAATCTTTGTAATTTCCACTTCTTTCCTTTTCAAATTGTCAACAAATGTCTCATTAAAGGTCCAATATAAGATTTTTTTTCAAGAATTAAAATAAAGCTTACTTGTCTCTAATTTGCAAACTCTGTTCTCTTGTCTTTTAAAAAAAATAATGAATATGTTTGCTCTGTCAGTCTTGTAGTACATTTCCCTTTCTCCACTATCTTTCAAATGTTACTAATAGTGATTTAGCAATTTCTTTTCTTTTTTGTATGTTTCCCTGTCAGAGATCTCTATAATTGTTACCACTCTACCCTAAAGATGCTAATAGCAATGATGGTAGAATGTGATTCAGGTTTATATGTGAATTTTGATCAATTAATTATCCACGCATTTGATTTAATATATGAATGCTTATGATGATGCCATTTCTTTTGCCATCCTATCAAGTAAATGCATATGTTCAAGACCTGAGAGTGCCATCCTTATGAGTGGCTGGATTGTCTAAACGGAAGTGTTGTATTTGGGCATAAGAGCTAAATTGGAAAGTAGGTATTCCCCCAATACAAGACTACCTTTTGGACAGTGAGATAGTTTCAGTGTAACTGTATGGAAATGATCTTCCTCCAGGATTCTCTATGTGCCAGTAGGAAGATTAGTTGGAGTAAGACATAACTCAGGTGATAGGCAAATGTCCTTACAACAATGTAATAGGTGTATGGTGTTACAGATGGCTAAGGCACACATATACCCGATTCAAGAATAGACTAGGAAACTGGAATAATATTTTGATAGTAGAGAGGAATAAAATAGCTTTGGAGGCTTGAAAATAGAAGCAAACATTTATTACAGAATAAAATGGGATAGAGGAAATTTAAAGCCATGTCAAATGTAATAAGACTAGGATAAGAGAGAGATGAAATACTAGAGGTTGAGAGGATAATTGGCTTTGGAATGACTGATGGAGAGATGAAAGTACAAAAAATTATAATCTGATGAGGGAATTCAAAAATTCAAAATCATGAAAGTGGTAAAGTTTTGTTTTTCTGTCATGTCCAACTCTTTGTGACCTCATTTGGTGTTTTCTTCACGAAGATACTTCTGCAGTGGTTTCCCATTTCCCTCTGCAACATACTTTACAGATATGCAAACAACAAGGTTAAATGACTTGCCCAGAGTCACATAGCTAGTAAGTATCTGAGGCCAGATTTAAAATCAGGAAGATGCCTTCCTGATTCAAGGATTGGCACTGCACCTCCTAGCTGCCTGGTGTAGTCGTAAGTGATGCATACAAAGTATGACAATCCATATTAACAGGTGATACACAGTAAAGCTATAGATTATTTGTTTGAAATATTGATGAACTTAAAGTAACAAGATATTTGAGGGCATCTATTCATAAACCCTCTGGGCCTCAGTTCCTTGTGCAAAATGATGAGTTTGAACTAGACTAGATGGCCAGTAAGGACTCTTCATGTTTTAGTCTATGATTCTAAGTATACACAAACACACAAGTGTACACAAACTCAAATGAGGGAGGATGTCTGAAAGCAAAAAAGATTATGAAAACTATGTCAGTTTGTGGAAAACACACACACACAAAAGGAATAACAGCAGTGCAGAGTAGCTTCAGTGATTAAGGGAACAGGAGGTGCGAATTTGTTGGTTAACATAAATTGGAGATTCTGCTTTCCAGGGTGCTAAAATTAAGGAGGGAAAAGGTAGTATGATACTTAGTCTTCAAACCCCAGATAGTAAGTACTTGTGGTGGAGGTATGCAGTTAGTGTCAACAGTCTTCGTCCCTTAGAACTGAAATGAAATCATAGAAGACACTAGTTAATTAAATTTCCAAGATTATAGGAAATAAATGTACAGTGAGAATGTATCCCAAATGAACTTAAGCATTCACTCAGCTCTGAGTAAGTTCTGGTAAGGTCATTAACCCTTTGGAGTCCATTCTGGTGCTTGAGGCCCCAGTGGCATAGTACTACACCTGTTCTATCCTGCCATATCCACAGCCAACTTTTCCTTAAAATCTCCAAATTTGGTACTTCCTTGTCTAGAAAAAAATGTTATTTTGGAGTCCTATGGATAAAACTCCAAAATTGCAACTTGTTTTAACTCACCCTAAGTGTAATATTTAACTAAAGCCCATAGTTAAAAAAATATAAAAGGGACAGCTAAGTGGCACAGTGAATAGAGTACTGGCCCTGGAGTCAGGAAAACCTGAGTTCAAATTTGCTCTCAGACCAGACACTTTACACTTACTAGCTGTGTGACCCAGGGAAACTCACTTAACCCCAATTGCTTTGCCAAACACACACACACACACACACACACACACACACAGCCATCAAATTCCATTTGACATATCTTCTCCCATCATATACTTTTTGTACCTTTTTCTCCCATTTGTGTTGGGCTTTATCCTATCATTTATATTACGATTAGGAAGCTTATATACTTTGATTCAGTCTAATACTGCTTGAACCTGTAGCTACTTAGCAAAACTGGAGAGGATCTTGAATCCTTCTATCTACAAGATATCCTTTCACTCAAACATATGAATCAACCACAATAGCCATATAATAGATACTGGGAAAGAGAAGGATAATAGTAGGATAAGAAAATAGTGATGAATACAGCCCTAGGAAGAAAAAAAAGTATTTTGAGGAAGGGAAGAAAATAACTGTGCAGATTATGGCTAGAGAACATGAACACTACTGAGATTTATTCTAGCAAATACAATGTAAGGAAGCCACTCCAATCATTTAAAAGTAGCAGTAGCTATAAAAAGTAGGCAACAATGCCATTCTGTGCTGGTTATAAAAAGCCTAGGTAGGGCAGATTCCCTTTCCTGTCCTTTAAAAAATTGTACAACCATATGGCAGGAAGATTAATTGCTAGAAAAGTTGTCATTTGGAATTGCTCTGCAAAGATATAGATGTATCATCTGGTGATCAAACCAATTTTTACCCTTTCTTATCAATCTGCTGTTTCTTTCCAGGCCAACAACTTAGGACGTTGTTTGGAATGTAAGTATCATTGTCAATATCCTTGGAAGAACTAGGAAAAATGACCTTGTCTGCTTTCTATGAGGCAATAGAAAAATTGAAGTGAATTTTAAGTTGTTGGATTTACCAAGAGCTGATGGACATGTAATGGAAGTTTGATTTCAATTTAGTTTATGGATTTATACCTGAGAAATTGAGTTCCTATCTCTATGTACAATAGTAGTGAATAACGTGTAAAGACACAAGCTTCTCAATTTTACCACCAATGGGTAAGTCATAACAACAAACTTTAGAATTTTTTTCAGGCCCATCAACTAAGACAGAAAAAGATTTAAAGGCAGGAAAGATCTTCCAGATTTTAAAACCAATGAAATCTACATGAAATTAAGTTACTACTGGGTCAGTGCTGGAGGACTGAAATCTTAGGGCAGGTGGAATCTTTGGAAGCCAGATAGTGAATTTTTTCCCCTAATGTAGAAAGCCTGGATTAAGGACAAGACTTCAAGAGAATCATATGCATGACTAAAGAAAGGGAAGGAAAAGTCAAAGTCTTTGCAGTCTAAAGTCCAGGGAAGCCATCATTAGAAAGGTTTGGAAAGGGAACAACATCTGAAAAAATAACTTAGTTAGCTGAGGGCTCTGTCACCCAACATTCAGGCTGGTGAAGCAAATCATAAAAGGACTGATACCCTTACTTAGCAACTTTCCAAGCCAAACCTGCTTTTCCTAGAAATCCAAGAACTCAGTTAGCCACATAACTCAAATGGGACTGGGTTGGGGGTTGGCTGAATCAGAAGATAAAAAGCCACAAAATGGAGTTCAGTCAGGAAAGGTTCAAAATTACTTGGGTTCAAACCCTGCCTCTGTGGCTTACTGTTTTGTAGCTAAAGGCAAGTCATGATGACTTTCTAGGCTCTTGTTTCATCTTTTAATTGAAGATTTGGACCAGATGCCTTCTATTTCTATGTCTGTGATCCTATGACTCCATTTACTTTTGAAAGTTATTTGGGTTGCAAGGAGGCTATGCCAAGAGCCTCTCAGTGATGACTATGAGAAACAAGCAGGAAGTAGTGGTAAATCAAGTCTTTTCTAGAAGGGAAAGAAAAATGCAGTGTCATGGGAGTCAGTTACCCACTCAGCCACTGTCACAATAATTTCTAAATATTATCACAACTGAAAGTGCACTACATTTGAGAAGTTCACCTTGTGATTGATCATACAAGACTATACAATTCCAAGAAGAAAAACAACACAGTGGGATTATGATTCAGAATTATCTCTAAATCATCTCACTTTTAACCACTTCTTAAAATTTAAATTTTGATCTTGACATTCCATACAATGATTTCTTCTCAAAATCGACTATTCATATGACATTTTAACTGGCATCTGCTTGAGGACTATTTGTGATAGCACGTTTGCTTTTTACTTTGATATCGCTACAGATTAATGACAGAGCAAATGAGACTCATATAGCTTATTTTAATATATTATATCATACCGTAAAAAACTTCCATAAATGAGATTTGAAATACAGAGAGGTAGCCTTTTTAGAGTTATGTTCATTTAAGAAGAATAACCATCTTAATAGTTAGGGTGTAACAATATAGCACTTGATGGAAGCATGTTGACCTTAGTATGGCATTTTCAATTTAATTAGAGATTTAGCACTAGGGGTTACTAGACTTCTTCTCTATTAAAACACTGCCTGCCTCTGCCACCTTAGGGGCCCTGCTGAATAGCTAGGCCTTCTAAAAACTCTGAGGCAAGATAGCTATGAAAAGGGCAAACAAAATGTAGAGAGAGTGCTGGCTTCAGGTCCTGACTCAGATACTCACTCTCTGTGTGATACTGGGTAAGTCACCCAACTTTTTTGAGGCTGTTTCCATATCTGTAAAATGAGAGGGTCAGGCTGGAAGATCCCATTCAGTTTCAAATCTATGATCCCAAGATATTATGATCTAAGTTATTTACACACAATCCCATAGTTGTGAAGTGTTAGTGCTGGTCTTTGAACACATATCTTTTCATTTCAAATGTAAGATAAAGAGTATTAAACAAATGGGTTCTCTTTATTATGACAGGCCAATTGAAATGTACATGTCATTTAGAATTATAAATTATGATTTATAAGTGGTTCAAATTCCTGGAGAGTCAAAACAAGTTTACTTTACAAAAATGTTATAATTATAGTGCTACAGATATATTAACAAGAAATTAAGTCACAGAACACAATGGTTTTAGCTGTTATTTTTCTCCAGCTTACTCATTGCATGGCCATTAGCCTTTGAGTTGAATTTATCTCCTGCTGAATTTGTTAAAAAGAAAAATAAAAAACAAAATACATTGTTCAACAATTTTGCTGACCCAAAAGCTTGGTAAATTAAGCATCAAGAGAATAATAATTTTTATGCCTTCATGTTTTTGCTTTGTATTATTTTATCATAGAATATTTTATTGTAATGGCATTCATTGCACACAGCACATTTACTTTTTTATTTCTTATATGTGATTTGAATACATTACATCAGGAATAGTTGACTTACTTGGTGAAACAAATAAATGTTCGTGGTAGGTCCCAAATGTCATGCAATAGCTCCTGGAAGTCTGCTGTGTATATAACTCACAGAAAAAAGAGCTGTTAAAAACAAAATTTACACACTGTCATTTACACAAATCTTTTTCAACTGATAATATAATAAGATACCACAGTAACAACATTGTAGATCACATAATTCTAAAGTATTTGTGAGCTGAGCAACAGGAAAAAGGGTGGGAGGAAAGATGAAAAAATGCAAAAGCTAGAATTTAGATGAAAATTTAAACTGATCAACTGATATATAAATATCAAATAAATAGCTAGATCAAGAAATCTGAGAATTATAGGATACCTCTTCTGGAAAAGATGAGACATAGTAGTATAATACAATTTAACTGGGGAAGGGAAATGACTCAATTCCTTTGTGTCTCTTTCAGAGAAAATGCAGTATTCAGCAAAGGTGGAACCCTGTGATACCATTTTTGGTTCCAGCATCATTGATTTCTTTCTAATTTTATTCTTTGAAAGAAGTAAGTAGCTTTATAATTTTGCCTTTAAGATTTGTGTAGTGTAGAATATATGGTGTAATCTATTCAGGCTGTATACTACAATTGATAGTGAAAAAAATGTACCATGTTATTTTAACAGGGGATTTAACATAATGACATCAAATCCAGGCTCTACCCCAGCGTTTAACTTGTTATCAGCCAGATTTTCCATTCCTGGAGAACAGGTTCCATCTATTATGCATCCTGTGCATTAAAACCCACAAAACCATTTCTTCCACAGAAATATTATTACCACTGATGTAGATATACTTATCTATTATTATCATCTCATTATATATTTATATCGACCTTAATTCTCCTCCTTTTCTACCCATCCTTTTTCCCAAAGTAAGGTGAGTAGGGATGATGTAACATCATTTTATGGAGGAAAGGAAATTGAATTGAATGAAATTAGAAGGATCATTCGAACACTAAGAAAATTTTCTGGTCCTACCAATCTATAGACTACTGAGGGAGGGTACAGAGTCTCTATTTCTGTAGACATCAAAATAATAGACAACTCCATTCCATATATGTTAAACATTGACCTACTGGAAATTTTCTCCAATCAATCAATCACTTAATCAATAGGCAATTATTAGGCTCCTTCTAAGTACCAGGCACTAGGTTTACAAAGATAATAGGTGCTTATTATGTGCTTACAATTTGCCAGACACTATGCCTAAAATTGAGTTTCATTTTATTGGAAAAAGAAAAAATATACACATTTAAGTCTATGCAGCAATGTATATTTATACATTCATACTTGCACATATGTACATATATGTTTATATGTTTACATACAGTAGTAGGTAGGGTTATCAGGAAAATCTTTCTGTGGAACGTGTCATTTGAACTGAGTTATAAAAGAAACCATGATTCTTGAAAATGTGTGCTGTCAAAACCATTATGCATCTTTTTTTAGGAGTCAAGATGAGAATTTGTTTCTTAAACAATTTAACTTCATACTTATGAAAATTATCATGAGGTATTTTAACTATATAGCTTCAGAAGGAAGTATACTCTGAGGCAAGGAAAATAAAGAATGGGCCAGAACCTTTAACTATTTCAGAGAGATATTTTATTACTGTGTTCATCAGTTTTCTTTTATTCCTGTCTGGGCTCAGAACTAAACCCATAACTCAGGACTCCCCTCCATCTCAGAAACTGTTCCGCTAAAGATTGGATTCTCAAGGATCTGATACAATCTCTCCTCTGACCAACCATGTGATGATCATGATAAGTGTCAATGGAAACACCAGTACCAGCACAAATAAAGCGGGATTCTATTGCTCGTGTTGTGCTGAATTGGACAAAGTATTGAAATGATGATTATCTTCAATCACTTTAAAGAAAATATCTGAAAAGTTTCTATCACACAATTCTTGCTGTGAAAGGAGATAAATCATGTTATCCTATATTTACAGATAAGAACATCTCAGAGTTTAAGTGACTTCTCCTGTGTCACACAGCATTCCATAGCAGAAGCTGGAGTAGTCAGCTTCAGTGAGACACTCTTCTGTGTTAGGGTAACTCTTGACACTAGAAGCAATAATAAGGCAAGAGGAAGTGATTTCAGGAAAGTACAGCCCCAATAGTGTATAATTATAGGCCACTTTAATCATGATTTTTTAAACAGTAAAAGGGATTAAAATTTCAAAAGCAAAAAAAGAATCCTTCTCTATAATGTGGTCGTTTAAGGATAGAAGAGAAACAATTCTTGAGTCAGGATAATATTACAAAGTATTGAAAACCATCTAAAATTCTTTAAAGTCCAGGCTGTCAGTGGCCTAGTTCCTATATTAACCTCCTCTTCTCCAATAATTTAACTCAATCCTTTAAAGTATTTTCCCCAAGAAAAGAAACCACAAGTTGTATAATATGTGCAAATAGAAGAGTAGGATCTATTTTATAGAAGTTCTTTTCTAATTGAAACTATTTTAAGATCTTTATCTCATAAAGTGTATCAGCATATTCGTCAAACTTAGGTCCCATTTACCTTCGTGTAGATAGAACAAGGAAGAAACAAATACAAAATGTGATAGAGCAGTTTGAGTAAAACCATGTGCTACATCTCCTGGTGTACTCATTTATTTAATGAATAGTTGTTAAACACATATGTGAGTGACATTCATTTAGATAAGGAATACAGAGGAATTTTAGAATTATGTATTTAGAGTTGGAATATGCATCAGAAACCATATAGTTTAATGCTTTCATTAATTAATGAGTAAAATAAGGACAGGGAGATTTAAATTACTTACCCTAGGTCACATGGGCAGATAGAAAGTAAGCCTAAGAAGCAGAATGTAACATGGCATTGTCTGGATCCTTTCAATTGAGGGAATTCTTTCTATAGTTGTTTTTTTTGTTTGTTTGTTTTTTAGGCAATTGGGGTTAAGTGACTTGCCTAGGGTCACACAGCTAGTAAATGTTATGTTTTTGTTTTAGAGATGAAAAGCTAACCTGTTTAATGTAAGAGAAAAAAAATCATCATGAATCCAAAAATTCAACCAACCCTGAAGTGTAAAGTACTTTGTCAAGAACATAAAGGATATATATACATATATATATATATATATATATATATATATATATATATATATATATATATATATATATATATATATAATTCATAGAATCATTAATTTAGAACTGGAAATGATCATAGAAATCATTGATTCTAATCACCATTTTTCAGATGAGTTATGCTAGCCTCAGACCTTCCCCAGGGTGGCGTAACTAGTAAGAATCTGAGGCAAGATTTGAATCACTGTCTCTCTAAGTTCAACACTTTATCTATTATACAATACCTCCTCCGGGTATGGATCCTGATAAATAGCTAAGATGCAAGAATATAATCAAAAAGTGCTCCGTGAACAACACCTACATGAATTCTACCAACAATATGTAGACAAAAATGCATTGAACAAACATCTTAGTCACGGATTTGTCCATGGAAGCAGTTTTCTCTAGCAATGCAGAAAAAGGACACTGTCACTAGAAATTGCAGGGGAATTATTTTTGAGGGGCCTGGATTTAGTGATTAGTGGAAATTAGACAAAGAAAAGTAAGAATGATAGATGTACAACACATTATCATAGGCTGTACAAATTTTGTACCAGTTAAATATCTGAATACTTAGTAAGAAATTACCTGCTACTTAGAATTATATATTAGAAGCTCTACATCTTTCGTGGAATGGCAGAAGATACATCCTAATCCTATTAATAGGGACTTCAAAATATCCTTGATAATTCAACAAATAAACTATACTATAACTGGATATTTTCACGCATTCAATTGTTGTCCCAAATTTCACAGATATAGCAATGACCCTTGAAAACTTAAGAAAAAAAATTTAAATATATTTCAAACATTTATAAACTCCAAATTACATGGGGGGAATCTTTTAAAATATAGAAATCTAGCAGAGGTAATCAGAATCATGTGGAACAAGATGGCATATCATCGTTAGGCTTTCTGCTTGTAACTTTTACTTTAAGTTGTAACAAAGAAGTTTCCACAGGCAAAATTATTTTATTCAACAACAAAAAGCAGCCATTTCAGCTACCTGTGAAATAGACTGTGGCACATAAAATAAAAAAAAAAATTGTAAGGCAGTTACATGACCATCTCCATCAGTACCATATAGAAAAAAAAATAGATGACAATAAGAATAACTCATATGGATACAGCACTTCAAGGTTTACACAGTACTTTTTCACAATAACTCAGTCAGACAAATACTATAATCTTCATTTTACAAATGAGAAAACTAATACTCAAAGAGATAAAGTTATTTTCCCACATTCACACAATAAGCATAAGAGACAAGCTCTAATCCTCAGTATCTATTGATTCCAAGTCCATCATGAACTTCACAACATAAGTATATATTGATTCCAAAACCAATGTACATATAACATGACTTTAGGGCTATGTTTGTACTTCCCTCTGCCTCATTTTTCATATTAAATCAGTTGCTCAAATCTTATTGTTATATCTCCAAGACATCTCTGTCCCTTTTTCTTATTTCTCTTTTACCATCTTAGTTCAAGCTGTCTTCACAGCTCAGATGAACAATAGTTTCTTTATAAGTCCTTCTCCCTCTACTTTATCCTTTCAATTATTTCTTCACATATCCCTCCTCCAAATTGATCTATTTCTTTGGAAGGCACTTAATGTCTTCCAAGTGACACAATTGGTAAATTTTGCCTCTTGTCTCTTCATCATTTCCTATATTTAATAATATAGTCCAATTCTAGTCGATTTTATCTACAGAACTTCTCTCTTCAAGCACTTGCTTCAGTCAAATTGTACTACTAGTTCTCACTTTTTTTCTGTTCCTTTAAAGAGGTCATCTTACATAAAAATGTACTTCCTATTCACCTCTACCTCTCAAATCCTTATCTTTCTTTAAGGTTTAGCTCAGATACCAATTTTGCTTCATTTCTTCATTGTTATTCCCATTAGCACATTTTACCTATTAAAATTATCTTGTATTTATTTGTCTTTGTATACAATTCTATGTTTTATTCTCCAGTAGAATGCATACCACTTGAAGGCAGGGGTTATTTGACTTTTGTCTCTGTGCTGCAGACTAACTGTATGCTTCACACAGTAAGTGATTATTTTTAACCTTTTAACTATTTGAAAATGGTTGTAGTCATCTCAGGATTGCTACCTTATTCTCATTTCTATAAATTTGTCTCAGTTCCTTATATATTTAAGAAATGAGCCTTTATCAAAGAACCTTGCTGCAAAGTTTTTTTTCTCCTAGTTTCCTATTTTATAATTTTAGCTTCATTGATTTTGTTCGTACAAAAACTTTTTTTTAATTGCGTTCAATCAAAATTATCCATTTCTCTTCCTGTGATCCTCTGTATGTCTTGTTTGTTTATAAACTTTTCTCTTATCCATATCTGGCATTTTTTATGCTCCTTTAATTTACTTTTATTTGCACCCTTAATATCTAAGTCATTTATCCATTTTGAACTTATATTGGTATATATGGTGTGAAATGTTGGTCTATGCATATTTTCTGCAAACTGCTTTCCAGTTTTCTCAGAAATTTTAATCAAATGGTTAGTTTTTACTCCAAAACCTTGGATCTTTGGGTTTATCACATTCTAAATTATTACAGTCAATTAATATTGGGCATCATGTGTATAATCTATTCTACAGATACACTACTCTATTTCTCAATCAGTAACAAGTTGTTTTGATAATTAGTACTTCGTAATATAGTTTGAAATCTGGAACTGCTAAGCTGCCTTTCTTCATATAATTTTTCATTGACACTGTTAATATTCTTAAACTTCTGTTTTTCTAGATGAATTTTTGCCATCTATTCTCTAGCTTTCTATCATAATTCTTTGGTATTTTGATTGAGATTATACCAGATAAAGAAATAGGTAGAATTGTCATTTTTATTATACTGACTTACCCAAACCATGAGCAATTAATATTTCTCCAATTGTTTGTTGTTATTGTTCAATCATGTTCAATTCTTGGTGACCTCATTTGAGACTTTCACAAAGACACTAGAGTGTTTCTCTATTTCCTTCTCCAGCTCATTTTACAGATGAGGAAACTGAGGCAAACAGGGTTAAATGATTTGTCCAGGGTCATACAGCTAGTAAGATTCTGAGGTCAGGTCTTCCTGACTTCAGGCAGAGCACTCTGTCCACTATGCCACCTAGCTGCCCTACTCCAATTGATTAGATCTGTCTTTATTTATGTGAAAAGTGTTTTGTAATTGTGTTCATATAATCCCTGGGTTTGTCTTGGCAGGAAAATTCCCAAGTATTTCATATGGTCTGCATCTATTTTAAATGGAATTTCTGTTTTTATGTCTTGCTGTTGGATTTTCTTGGTAGTATATAGAAATGGTGATGATTTATGTGGGTTTATTTTATGTCCTGCAACTTTGTTAAAATTGTTAATTGTTTCAGCTAGGTTTTTAGTTGATTTTCTAGGATTCTCTAAGTATACCATCATATCTTTTGAACAGAGTGATAGTTTTGTTTCTTCATTGCCTGTTTTTTATTCCTTCAATTTTGTTTTCTTGTCTTATTGCTATGGCTAGCATTTCTAGTACAATATTTAATAATGATGATAATGGATGACCCTCCTTCATCCCTGATCTTATTGAGAAGGCTTCAACTGTAGAGGGCCAGATCTGAGGAGTCTAAAATGGGATAAGGAATTTAGGTCAGAGTTTGACTCTTTCCTTTTCCTAACCCTAAGGGCTCAGTACTCAGGATGTTTGGCTCACTGTTCTCCCCTGCCAGGGAGGTTTCAGAACATTCTGACCCATCCTTGAACCTTGATAACAAGCAGCTGTATATAATTAAAGTCTCACATGAGGGCTATGGTTATGGGGGTTAATCATGTACTAAGGTAAGAATGTTGGGAACACCTAGGGGGTGATTGTTAGTAACTATGCAACTTTTGCTATTTAAACTGTGACCCTCAGATGAATAAATGGCTCAGTCTTTACTGTCCCACCTGGCCCATGTCTCTTTCTTTTCATGTTCTTCTGTAAGGTTCTTCTTTAGTTGCAGGCAATATTCAACATTTAAGATTATGTTTGTTTTTGGTTTTAGATGGATAGCATTTATTATTAAAAAAAAAATTTCCATTTATCCCGATGATTTCTAGTGCTTTTTTTCAAATAGTAATTGGTGTTACATTTTGTCAAATAATTTTTCTTCATCTATTTATATAATCATATGATTTTTATTATTATTATTATTGATATGGTCAATTATGCAGATAATTTTCCTAATATTCCATCAGCCCTGCATTCCTTGCATAAATCCTACCTGCTCATCAATAGGTTTCAAAGAATCTATCCACTAAAATACCTAGCTGCATTAATAATGATTAAACATTGATTAATTGATCAATTAGCAAGTATTTAGTAAGCATTTACTACATGCTAGGCATTGCGATAAACACAGAATACAAAGAAAAGGGAAAAAAATGTGTGACTCATCTCAGAATAGTTAATTCTCATTGCAGGAAAAAGAATAAATAAATTTTACAAGATAATATAAATGGATGGAAAGTAAAGCCATAAGGGATTTCAGAAGCAATTTGGGGAACTGAAAAATACTGCCTGAAGCAGGTGGCACGTGAGCTGTGTCTAAACGTAGCTAAGAATTCTTAGACATTGAGAGAGAGTTCATTTCAACTGTTTGGGGCAGTCATTGCAAAGGATCTTCTCATTTTTTGTTTGAATCTCCCATGAAAAAACAATGACTAACAAGCATAGAAACCATAAGCAATTATTGAATAAAATTGAATTGAATTGGAGAGAGAGCTGATCATGTTGACGGGCAAAATGTATCTACATACCATCATTGGCACAATTAAAAAAAAATAATTTAGCCAGTTACTCTCCCTGTATGTTAGTCAACTTCACTGAATTCATTGGTTGTCTTACTATTGTGTGGATGGCCTAGGTATTTCAACCTTGATTCTAAAAACAGCTTTTCTGGATTTTTGCAACATCAGAAAATGAGAAAATTTGTTTTGCAGAAACTCTAACAGTATGATAGAAATTTATCTTTGAAATACTGAACAGTTTATAATGTGGAGAGAGTGATTCTTAAAAATCTAAGTGTAAGTCCAAGCATCTGAAGCAGGTCAATATTTCAAAGAATCTAATTTAACAGTGACCAACATGACTTTTTCCCCAGGGAATTGCTTCCTTAGCTACATCTATTTTATATACTGAAAATCAGAAAATGCATTCAATCAACTTCCAAGGGACACCACAAAGCAATCTCAGTTTCCACCTAAAAGTCTCATTTTTAGTTTGTTATATTCTAAAAAACTTTTGGTAATAGAGGAAGTATTGGCACTTAGAATTGAGTAGGGTAGAACTGCTTTGCAGTACTTCATAATAAGGTCCAAAACCAATTGAGGATTAAATCTGAATAGAGTACTAGTGAATTCCCAGCAAATATTATTGAAGTAGGAAAAAAAAGCAAACTTTTTTTTCTTAATGTGACTAGAAGGCTAATAGATAGCTGATGTCTGCAGAATGTTGGACTTGGAGACAGAAAAACATGGGTTCAAATTTCGCCTGCCACCTACTAGCTCTGTGATCAGTGGAAATAATTTAGCCTCTCCAAGACTCAGTTTCCTTATCTATATGATAGGGACAATAATTCCTGTGGTGTCTATCTCTTCGAATTCTTATAAAACTCTGGACAATGTATATGAGAGAAATTAACATTATAGTATTACATTAATAACTAATTATTTCTGACCCATCCTTTTCCTCCTAATTTTTTTTTAGACTCCACTTCTAAAAAGCTCAGACAGGTTTCTGAAAAGTGTAACTGAGTAAGGTAATCTCCTAGCCCCAAGGTATTTACCTGCCCTGGGACCCTACAAACAAAAGTAAGGGCAAGGACACTTTGTTGTTTACTCTGTAAATAAAAGGTAGCCTTGGCTACATCTTTTCCCTGGGGCATGTCTCCTTGTCCTTGATGCCCTCCATTAGAGTTTATGGCTACACTCAGGAAGAAGGAAACTAGATGGAGAGGTGTGAATGGAAATGGCTTCCCCTTCCCATATTACTGGAGGCTGCGAAATCGCATGATGAAACCACATTATGGGCAGGAAGAGTGGAAGACTTTTATCCCACATCAGCATTAAATGTTCCCAATCAAGGTTGGGTTTCACTTGCTAGGTGAATTCCCTGTCAGAAGGTACACACCTGTTTTAAGGTGTTTCAGAGTCTCCCTTGGCATTTTGGGTTACAAGAGAATCTACTGATTTTCAATTGATTGATTATTGGCTAGCCTAATTAATAAATTGATTAATAATAATAATAATAATACTATCTGAAAATTTTCTCTAATTTTAAAAACACAATATTATATAAAGTCTTTCACTGACATTACAACAATATATATAAATGTATGACCTTGGTAAAGCATTTAATTTCCCTGAGCCTCAGTTTCCTCATTTGTAAAATGAGTGCCTTAGACTAGAAGACTTCTGAGCTTCCTTTAAGTCAAAATTTATTATTCTGATGTTTCTATTATTGTTTTAAGGAAGTTGAGGTATATACTAGCTGAGTCTTCATTATAACATAAATATTATTGTGCAGGCCTGAATCTATGACCTTGAGGTGGGGATGCTGGAAAGAAGAGAAGACTCTCTGCATTTTGAACATGTTACTGATTTTTTGTTTGTTCCATTCATCTTTGTTTCAATAAAGTTCCATTGACAGGAATTACCTGTCATTCAGACAAACTCACACAATCAGGGTGTCAGTCAGGAGAAAACACAAAAAGGAAAGGGGAGAGTCTAAATCGATTGATCTTTATAACCATCTTCATAAAGCATTCTGGCCAGAAAGTTACCCTTGCCTTAACCTGAGACAAAAGCTTCCAAAAGCTGCTTTGATAAGACATTTATCTATCTGTCTGTCTGTCTATCTATCTATCTATCTATCTATCTATCTATCTATCTATCTATCTATCTGTCTATCTTCTCTATCTATCTAATTATCTTTTTATATATGTATATTTCTATATATGCTTATTCATATGTATATTTCTGTGTGTATTCACACACATGCATGTATATGTGTGTGTATTTGTTGGGTGGCTTTGGTTCTACCAGTTTTACATTGATGCTCTTGTCCATTTGTACAGAGTCCTTGCCAAAGGAAGTTATCATAATCATGTAGATAATGCCAGTATATAGCTATGATCTGCTATGTTTGTCTGTACTTATATCTATATTTTCTGTTTTGTTTTTGTGTAATTTATGCATGTATACATACACTATTAAGTTTTTTTCTTTATCTCATTTGATTTCATAAATATAAACATTCCAGGTTTATAGTTACTTTCAAAAATGGAATTTCATCTCTTTCCAACATGTCTGATCAAATAATACCAAAAGACAAAACCTAATTTCATTTTAGTAGTTCTAACAGAAATAGTATGGTAAATGTGAAGTACAAAAAGGGAGGAAATGGGGGATGCCAAATTATCACACAAGTAGGTATATTTTGAACTAGTTGAACAAATATATTGAAAGTCAATTGACTAATTTAATAATTCCAACCTCAGTGGAGTGGATAATCCATTTTAAAAACAAATATCTTGGGTGAACACAGAAGAAACAATTACTAATTCTATAGATAGCAGAACTTGGAGGGGTTATTAATAATTTGAATGGTGGGTGTAGGGCTCAAAAAGATCTCAATATGTTGGTGTGATGGAATTACACAATGAGACAAAAGTTAATAGGGACATATACCAAGTTTATTTAAAACAAACACATCATTAGTAATACTGTATTTCTTGCTGTTCTTCACAATGATTCATCAAGTGATTCCATGAGTTTTTACTAGTTACCACCATTGGCTGAAATGTTCTCCCTCCTCACCTTTGCCTTATGACTTTCCTGGCTTCCTTCAAGCCTCAGCTACAATATTATCTACTACAAGAAGCATTTCCTGGTCTCCTTAATGCTTGTGCATTTTCTCCAATGTTGACTCCATTTTACCCCATATTTATTGGTTTTTGTTATGAATACAGTTGCTTGCACATCATCTTCCCCATTAGAGTATGAGTTCTTTGAGTCTATATATTTTTTTCCTTTCTTTGTATACCCAAAGCTTAATACAGTGCCTGGCAAATAGCAGGTGCTTTATTGGTGCTTATTAACTAATTCTGACTGACATGACCTGTGTGTTTTTACTATGCACAATCATTCAACTATCAGGTGCCCAATGGAAAATATTAAAGAGCCACTATCTTTGATTAATAGTGTAGTATAATTGGTGGTGTGCTGGTCTTGGGGTCAGGAAGATCTGGGATTCAATTCCACCTCCAACGCTTACTAGCTGTGTAATCCTGAACAAAGTATTTAAACTCTCTGTGGCTTGGGATTCTGTGTAAAATGAGGGATTTTGGTTCTATAGCCTCTAAGCAATTTTTGAGAAAATACAAAACTGTTTCATTCACCCCAAGCTTTTGGTGCAACTATTTAATGCTAAAATTTTCCAGAGTGTCCCTATATATCTGCAATATATGTTGATATTTTCTCTAAAGAATGGAAAATGATTATTAAACAGAGGATGATAGAAAGACACATTGTAGGAATTCACAGGCTGCCACATAAAACTAACAAGGAGCCTCAAAAGATGACAGGAACAAAAGATGCCTTCAAGGAATTGAATGACAGTAGCAGACTTGTTGATCACATGGCAAAAGTGAGGGATGGAGGAGTGGAGCCAAGATGGTGGAGAAAAGGGAATGACTTGTCTAAGCTGTCCTTAAAATCCCACTGAACACCTTTAAATAATTACATAAAATATTTGAAGCAGAACTGACAAAAGCACATAGTGAAATAATTTTCCAACCAAAGACAACTTAGAAGGTCAGTAGGAAAGGTCTTTCTGATCTGGGTGAAAATGGAGACAGTCCAACACAGACTGCACCAGCCCAGCCGCAGCCCCAGCAAGCCAGGAGCAGGCCTTGGGAGCCACTGAATTAGTAGTGGCAGAAGTTGCTGCCAGAGCTCTCAGTCCACAGATGGTAATGGAATCAAACAAGTGGTCAGAAGGAGATTAAAGTGGTCTCTTTGCTGGCAGGAGAAGCGGGACTCTGGTGCTTTGCCCATACTCAGATCTGGGTCATAGTCCTGGGCAACAATTACAGGGGGAGCAGAAGCACTAGCACACCAGAGCTTGGAGTTGTAGCAAAGTAGGGACTCTTTTCATAGTTCCAAGGCAGAAAAAAGTGCTTCTGGTCACTTATAGACCAGAGCACAAGCCAGGAGAGTAGTAAACAAAACTGTTTTTAAAACATAACACGTTGGCAGAACTGAAAACTTGCAGATCCCTAAAAGTATCTCTGAAAATAGCTGCACAATACACCTGAAGCTTGAGACACTGTGCCCTCCACCCTGGAGGCAGAAGTCCCACTTTAACAAAGAGTTTAAAGTTAAGAAATAGACTGGAAAAAATGAGCAGCAAAAGAAAAATAAATTTTGACCATAGAAGGTTACTATGATGACAAGGAAAACCAAAACACACATTTAGATAAAGGTAACAAAGTCAAAGCTCCAATACCCAAAGCCTCCAAGAAAAATATAAATTGATCTCAGGCCATGGAAGATCTCAAAAAGAATTTTGAGAATCAAGTAAGAAAGGTAGAGGAAAAAATTGTGAAGAGAACTGAGAATGACACAAGAAAATAATGAAAAAAAAGAGTTAACAGATTGGTTAAAGAGACACACAAAAAAAATACTGGAAAAAAAATAATGCTTTAAAAAACAGAATAGACCAAGTAGCAAAAGAGGTACAAAAGGCCAATGAGGAGAAAAATGCCTTAAAAAGCAGAATTGGCCAAACGGAAAAAGAGGCACAAAAATTCACTGAAGGAAAAAAAAAACAACTCTTTAAAAAGTAGAATCAGGCAAATAGAAAAAGAGGTACAAAAGCTCAGTGAAGAAAATAATTCCTTAAAAATTAGAATGGAGCAAATGGAAGCTAATTTCTTTATGAGAAATCAAGAAACAATAAAACAAAAAAAATGGAAAATAGAAAATATTGTGAAATATCTCATTGGAAAAACAACTGACCAGGAAAACAGATCTGGGATAAATAATTTATCTGTCTGAAAGCCAGTGTAGAAAAATAGACTAGACATCATCCTTCAAGAAATAATCAAGGAAAACTGTCTTGATATTCTACAACCAGAGGTTAAAGTAGAAATGGAAAAAAAATTCACCCATCACCTCCTGAAATAGATCCCAAAATGAAAAGTCCCAAGAATATTATAGCCAAATTCCAGAGCTCCCAGGTCAAGGAGAAAATATTGCAAGCAGTCAGAAAGAAGCAATTATTGTGGAGCCACATTCAGAATAATATGAGATTTAGTAGCTTCTATATTTAAGGATCAGAGGGCTTGGAGTATGATATTCTAGAGGGCAAAAAGCTAGTATTACAACCAAGAATCACTTACCCTGCAAAATTGAGTATAGTTCTTCAGGGGAAAAATGGATATTCAGTAAGATAGAGGACTTTCAAACATTCTTGATGAAAAGACCAGAAAAGAAAATGTGACTTTCAAACACAAGACTCAAGAGAAGCATAAAGAGGTAAACAGGAAAGGGAAATCATAAAGGACTTAATAATTTTAAACTGTTTACATTCCTACATGGGAAGATGACATTTATAACTCATAAGACCTTTATCATTATTAGGGTAGTAAGGAAGAGTACATATAGTGAATTGAACATGAAGGGATGACATCTAAAACATAAAATTAAGGGGTGAGAGAGGAATGTATTGGAAGACAGAGAAAGGGAGAAGTAAAATGGGGTAAATTATATCACATAAAAGAGGCAAGAAAAAGCTTTTACAGTGGAAGGGAAAAGGGTGGAGGTGAAGGGAAGTGAGCGAACCTTACACTCATTAGAATTGGCTCAAAGAGGGAATAACATACTCAGTTGGGTATAGAAATCTATCTTACAATACAGAAAAGGAGGGTTAGGGGATCAGAGAAGAGGGTGATAGAAGGGGGAGTAGATTGGGGGAGGGATTAGTCAGAAGCAAAACACTTTTGAGGAGGAACAGGGTGTAAGGAGAATGAGAACAGAATAAATGGGGAGTGGGAATAAGACGGAGGGAAAAGCAGTCAGCAAATAGTAATTGTGAAAAAAAATTGAAGCAAGTTTCTCTGATAAAGGCATCATTTCTCAAACAAATAGTGAACTGATTCAACTTTATAAAAATAATAGCCTCAATTGATAAATGATCAAAAGATATTATCAGTTTTCAGATAAAATAATGAATGCTATCTATAGCCATATGAATGCGTATATGTACATATATGTATGTGTGTATGTGTATATACACACTCACTATAGATTGGAAAAATACAAATTAAAACAATTCTGAGGTACTACTTCATACCTGTTAGATTGGCTAATAAATCAGAAAAGGTAAATGGCAGATATTAGACAGGATGTGGGAAAAATAAAACTTTAATACACTGTTGGTGGAGTTGTGAACTGATTCAACCATTCTGTAGAGCAATGTTAAACTATGCCCAGAGGGCTATAAAACCATGCATAGCCTTTGACCCAGCAATATCACTACTAGGTCTGTATACCAAAATAGAGGGGGGGAAAGGGGGAAAAAGACTGATATGTACAAAAAAAGAATATTTATACTAATTCTTTTCTGTTGGCCAAAAAAAAATAATAATTCAGAAGATGTCCATCAATTCCTGAATGCCTAAACATAGAATGGTATGTGATTATTAATACTATTGTGTTATAAGAAAGGATGAGCAAGATGCTCTCAGAAGAACCTGGGAGGACTTACATGAGCTGATGCAAAGTGAAATGTACTGTCTGTAACAGCAAAATTATAAGGTGATCAGGTGTGAACAACTTTTCTATTCTCAGCAATACAACAATCCAAGAAAACTTTTAAGGACTTATCAACAAAAATGCTATCCATCCCAAGAGAAAGAACTTGTGGTGTTTGAATACAGACTGAAGCAAATAGGTAGATAGATGATAGATAGATAGATAGAAACAGAGATAGATACAGAGATATTGATAGATAGATACACACACACATATATATATGTACATGTGTGTATATAATTTTATTTTTCTTGATTTTTTGTCTGCTATCTTTCACAACATGACTAATGTGTAAATATTTTTCATGACTACACATGTATAATCTATATCAAATTGCTTGCCTTCTCAATGAGGGCAATTGTGGAGGAAGGAAGGGAGAGAATTTGGAACTCAGAGTTTTAGAAACAAATGTTAAAATTGTTGTTACATGTAACTGGGGAAAATATAATACTGGAAACATTTTAAAAAAAGAAAAGAGTGACAGATAGGAAGTAGATAGCCAGAATATTTCAACAGTACTTTTGTCACATCAGGAGAAAACAAAGAAGGTCTCTAGCAAATCAGCAAACTGGGGAGAAAATGGATGAGTAATATAAGATCAGTTGTAATTTGTATGATTGGAGGGAACTCTGAATCAATGAGATCCCAGACCCATTTGAGTAGGAGTTTTTAATGGATGTTATTGCAGAGGGACAAGGGACAAGCACCAGAGTTAAAGAAAGAAGACTGAGTTGTATTTGAGAAATTAGAGTTACTTAATAATAATAAACTGGTCCTGCATTTTTTTTAAAAAACAGATATCATTCTTCTGTGGCAGCTAGGTGGTGCAGTAAATAAAGCATCAGCCCTGGAGTCAGGAGGAGAGAATATATCTATTAAAATTTGTAGGAAATGCAATGTATGTTACTGGAGGAACTTTCCATACCAGGAGTTCCTCATGCTGTTGACTACATATTCACTTATTCTTTAGTTGATGCAACATAGGTACAAATAATTAAACACCACAATCTCTAAAAATTCAAAAATACAAATGATCCTGAGGTGCATGAAAAAGCCACAATGCATTTTTCAGAAAGCTGTAGTATAAATCAACTACTGTGTACAGAACAAATAGCGTAAAATATATCATCTAGACAACACAGAATCAGAAAAAGAGATTGGCTAGTCTTATAGTGAGAAAAAAAGATTTAAAATGGATAGCCTGATTGTTGTATTGGTACCCTCAAAATATTAACATACCTAAAAGAAAGCCCCTTACCTCTTGGGATAGAATTTCTAGAGAGAATACCTAGCAAAATATAGGGGAAAAAAAGAAGACATAGGAAGATTATAATCTATGTCATCAATAAGATCATGGATCCACTATATGGAAGTATCACAGTTTGCCATGCCTTAGAACTCCATGCCTGTAATTTGTAGATTGATTATCACTCCTGTCAAATGTTTCAGAGAGCATTATACACTTAAATATTTATACTTGAAACATAATAGTTTAAAATAGCCTTTCTTAATTTAATTGAGATTTATACCCTCACTAATTTCAAATCAGATTTGAGATGGTGAACAGTCTAAATCACAAGCCTACTGCATGATACTTTACTTGAAAAAAATGATCTTTTTTAAAATCTACTATGTTATGGAAAAACTTGTTTTATTCCATAAAAGTAAAATAAATAAAATTTAAAAAAAGAAAAATGTTATATTTTACCTTATATTTGTATAATAAAAGAATCCTCATGCTACTTATATGTTTACATACACATTGACATATATGATATAAAATACTTTGCCTGACTTTCTAATACTTTTTTACCACCCTTAATCCCAGTTCATATGAAGCTGAAGATTTGGTAAGACTCTGATTTTCTTTCAGATTTAAGAAAACTCTTTTCTAATTCAATATATCTTTGTGTTTTGACATAACTTAAGGAGGATGCTTGGCAAGTGTTGCCGGGTGCTGCATTCGTCTTCTTTGACTGCCTACCTACCTGTCTCATTGCTAGTCAGTCAGTCAACAAGCACTTGCTAGGAATTGTGCCAAATACTCTCACATTCTGAGTTTGGTATTAAATGATAAACACTGTGTTACATTCAGAAAATACACATTTTAGAAGAAAAGTTATCCTTGTCTCAATAAACTTATATTCTAAAAAGCAGCAACAACACTGAAGTGAGCTGCAATGGAATGAGGAGGATAATAGAGAGGAATGAGACACAGATGGCCTCAATGCCCTCCTTAAATTTACATTCTTGAAAGGGCTATCCAATCACAGGGATAGGCTTAAGGGATAGAGAATGCTTCTGCATATGAATTTGCAAGGCTGAACTGAGCTTTCAAGCTGAAAGAGCTATAGAATGGACAAGGAGCTCCAGACTGCAGCCTTCAGAGGAATGTGGAATTCTAACTTTTAAAACTTGCTAGACCTAGCTTCTAGTCTCAGCTTCTAGTGTCAGAACTCCTTTTGACTTAATATTTAAATAAACAAAATCAATTAGATAGGGAAGGAGACTATTAAGGAAAGAAAAGTAGTTTTATTAATTTAAATGTGATGTTATTTTTAAATCCACACTTAGGTACATCTGTAGCTTCTAACTTTCTAATAGCAGAAGCTAAAAAATTAGGGACAATTAAATAATTTATGTACATAAGAAATAGCATATAATATACAAGCCACAAAAAGTAAGATCAGAAAAGGAAATTGACCAGTCCTATGACAGTATTTAATGGTAGAAAGATCCTTTTACTTGGAACAATAAGACCTAAGTCAGAGTCTTGGTTCTGCTAAATAGACATATTCATGTGCATATGCGTATGTGTTCATACATATGCATAAGATCATGACATCATCATCTTGCAATTCAGCCTTGGAAGTTCAAAATCTTCCCAACTCCCTCAGCCTCTTCTTTTCTCTGCTTGGAGGGCTGGAGGGTAGAGCATTAAATTGCTCCCAAATCCTTCCTTTAAAAAGGGCAGAATCTAGACTTTGCAGCTTACTTCACTTTCCATCTACAGCTCTGCTTGAACTAAATTCCACAGAACAAGATGGTGTCCCACCTTCCTTTTTCAGGTTTCTTTTGTGCATTATCTTCCCTCATTGGACTATAAGCTCCTTGGGGGCAAAAACTGTATTTCTTTTTTCTTATTTGTATCCTCACAGTTTAGCACAGTGTCTAACATACAGCAGATGCTTAATAAATGCTTATTGAATTGAATTTCTGTTCCTTTATCTAGAAATGTGTGTATGTACCCTACATACACACATATACATACATAGATATGTTTCTATATGTGTACGATGCATATATGTGCATATGTGCCCTAACAAAATCTTTAAAGGAGCATATAGAATTCTAGTGCAGTACCCCCTCTCTCTGAGGAGCTGTGTGGTCAGCCTCCAGTTCTAACATCCTGCTCCCTCTTCTGAAATAAATAGAAGTCTCCTCCCCTGTGAGCCACATCTAGATAAACCCACATAGACACATTACCTATCTGGTTAAAAGACACATCCAAACACACTCTGCATGTTATAACTAATTTTCTAAAGAGAAACTTGTTCTTATGCCTTTAAAGTCTTTCATGTATTTTTCCTCATCCTAAATTTCACAGTCTCTGAGCTGTTTCAGAGCCTCCTCCCTTATTTTAAAGGTGGAGAATGTGGGGGTGGGGGTTTCATTAATTGCATTTATAGTGAATGAAAACTTTGAAACTTTATCTCCAAAACTAGCAAGTTGAATATCTTTCTTGATGAGTCAGGTTTTCCTAGTCCCTCAGGAAATGCTAGATATTAAGTTAGGTGTCTTTGCAAGTTTATAGCTTATGTGGATCTACTTTCTTTGGTTTGAGTATCTTGTGAGTGGCTCTATTCTCAAGACAAAAAAAAAAGTTCATGAGACTGGATGTCTTTTCCTAAAATTGAAATATAATCAAATATCGGTGAATTTTCAGTCCACCCATGAAAGATTCATGTGTGACCTTTTTATATTAAATACACTTGGGTTCAGAAACTACTGAATATGTCAGAACAGACACTACGATGTCATTAAACCAAAAGCTTTACATTGTGTAGTTAAATCTTTCCCTCTTTTCAGATTGCTAAACATGTGAACTAAAGATCATATCACTTAATCTCCAACTTGAGAGATTCTAGATAAAAGACTATTTGTGACATTATATTAAAACACATTCAAAAAGAAAACAAGAAACCTTAGTTTGTATATTGATAGGCTTTCATGTCTCTGGAATGATATCTAATAACTGCCTCATAAATATCTTAGTCAGTAGATATATTCTTGTATGAGTTGATTATGGCAAGAATATAGACTCCTTTAAGTCATCATTTGTTTTCATGTGAGCTTGTTTACTTTAAGAAATTTGTAAAGAAATCTTCTGAATCTTGCACTGTTGGTTTGCAGTTTTCAGGATTTTCAGGGCATTCTCTCTCTGCCCAGAGCAAACACATTTAGTTTTCCTTAAATACAAAAATTAAAACACCAAAGTTCATGTCAAATTATTAAATTATTCATAGCTCTATGTTTCTGAAGACCCATTTTACAAACCAGGAATTATTTTGCCCAGGCCCAGGTTGGATATATTTGCATATAAATGGAGGATCACTAATTATTTATTCTTTTCAAATCTAGGGTTTAATTAATTAATTTCAAGAATAACTATCTATTGAGCTGCTTTTGTCTGTTAAGCAACAGACAATTGAGCAGCTTTGTAGTAACAAATATGTGAACGTGATATACACAAATCCTTAACCATTTTACATATTGTAAAGTCTAATTATGTACATTTATTCATCAAAAGTTTGGTTTTGTTTCATTTTGCCACTCAAACTGCTTTTGTATTTGGTGAAATAAAGGACTTTTTACAAAGAGAAATATTGCTAAGGCATGTAGGCCACTGTGAAAAAAAAGGAGGAAAAAATTTGATATTTCATATGAAAATCTTTGTTATTGTTCAGTCATTTTTCATTCATGTTTAACATTTTATGATCAACCCTGAGCTGGTGCTGTTCATTCTTCGTTCTCGAAGAGAACCAATGACACCATGATTGTGATGTCTTGACTTACATGTGAATTGAATTTAAGTGAAGCAGAGCTGTTCAAAGTCATCAGGTTTGTTCTCACCTCCAGAATCATTACAGTCCTGACAAGACAAAGGTCAAGATGGCTGGCTATGGCCCAGGATGCAGTGGGTGACCTTGGCTTTTGTAAATTAGGGATTTTCCCAGGTGTCAATTTGCCTGAGGCCACATCCATTCAATGACTAAAGAAAGGCTAGGTAAAAATTGAGACAAAAAGTGGCCCATTTGCCATTCTAAATATGTCAATCTGTGCAGGGAAGTCCCTCAGAATATTTGACCAAACCGGACAAATAATTGTTACTTATTCTCATTCTTTGTTGTTGTTGTTGTTATTTTTAGGCAACTGGGTTAAGTGACTTGCCCAGGGTCACATAGCTAGTAAGTGTTATGTGTCTGAGGCCAGATTTGAACTCAGGTCCTCCTGAATCCAGGGCCAGTGCTCTATCCACTGCACCAGCGAGCTGCCCCAAGACCCTGTTTTTTCTTTTTTTTTTGGTTAGGCAGTGAGGTTAAGTGACTTGCCCAGGGTCACACAGCTAGTAAGTGTTGTATGTCTGAGGCCAGATTTGAACTCAAGTCCTTCTGAGTCCAGGGCCAGTGCTCTATCCACTGCACCAGCGAGCTGCCCCAAGACCCTGTTCTTTCTTTTTTTTTTGGTTAGGCAGTGAGGTTAAGTGACTTGCCCAGGGTCACACAGCTAGTAAGTGTTGTATGTCTGAGGCCAGATTTGAACTCAAGTCCTTCTGAGTCCAGGGCCAGTGCTCTATCCACTGCACCATGTAGTTGCCCCTACTTATTCTTATTCTAAGGCACGAAAACCTAAACAATGAGCCACAGAGGCTTAGGCTGGGCCTGTTATTGTCCATTTGATGAAAGCGAGAATGATTTAGGTTTAAAGGTTTAGTCAAGTGGCCCTATTTAAAACACTAAGGGCTTTTTTAAAAGACTGGTTTTCAGAGCTACATTTCAAGAAATTAAAAATGAAAATCATGTAGAACAACAGCAAATTGTCCAAGATTTTTGAAAAAATAATAATGAAGAGAAGAACAAGAACAAGAAGAACAAGAAGAAAAAAGAGGAGGAGGAGGAGAAAGAGGAAGAAGAAAGGGGGAAGAAATGGGAGGAGAAGGAAGTGGAAGAAGAAGAGGAAAAGGAGGAGGAAGAATAATAGCAGCATTTCTCAGTTTCAACTGGGTCCTCAGAGGCCAGCTACTATCACTCTCAGATAATATGTTAAGATAGCTAATAAAAACCTTCTCCTGATAACCTGGTTCACTCCTTCTCACAAATACACACAGCACTCAAGGAGGAGTAGGCTTAAACTTAGACCACAATAGTAGTGAGCTACACATGTAAGAAATATGGGCAACAAGGTTTAGCTCATGTCACCTGGTCTGGGAATCCTTTTCTCTTTGTAGAGACCTCATGAAGAGCCCTTGTTTTTGCTTGACTTGAGAGTGGATTGGATTTGAGTGAGTCATCAGCCCCCCTCTCTCCTCCAGAGTCATCTGAGTCTAATGGCAAGACCAACTCAAGATGACTGATGACATCACCCTGAACTGCAATATCACTAAGAACCAAGCAGAGAAAAATAGCACAAAGAATAGCAATATATGATGTGAATCTGGGTAGTTAGGGAAAACTTCAAGGAGAAATGGGACTGAATAATAGGCAGGATTTCCATAGACAAAGAAAGGCTAGGAGAGCTTTCCAAGTGGAAATAGTGATATGAGTAAAGAAATTGAGATAGAGAGACATTGTGTCAGAGTAGTAGATCCGCCAAGGACTTCTTTTTTTGGCCATCAAATGTCATCAGATGATTTTGTTCCTCCTTCAGCTCTTTTAAGCTCATACCTCATACCAGAGAACAGCATGGTTTCCAGAGAATCAAAAACACAGGCCATGTGAAAGGCAATAGAGACACTAGCCATGAGCTTAAGTAGGATATAAAACAGTGCTGATAACTAACAAAATTTTCAGTCTTTCTACTCTAACTGCTACGTAAGAAATATTACAAAATATGTCATAGAGAAATTATATCACCAGAAAATAATGTGGGCCAGTTAAGTAGTAATAAAGTAGTATAACAAGTAGAAAATCAAATTGCTGCATATATGTATGTGTGTATGTGTATGTGTATATATATATACATATACATATATATGTACTTATATTTATACCTCCCTATCTATCTATACATATGTGTGTATGTATATGTATGACAGTAAGGAGGTACAGTAGATAGAGTACTAGGCCTGGAATCAGGAAGATGAGAATTCCTGAGTTCAAATCTGGCCTCAAATACTTACTAGCTGTGTGACCCTGGGCAAATCACTTAACTATGTTTATCTCAGTTTCTCCATTTGTAAAATGAGTGGTAGAAGGAAATGGTAAACCACTTCATTATCTTTGACAAGAAAACTCCAAGTGGGGTCATGAAGTAGTGGACACAACTGAAAAATGAATAAACAACAGCAATGTGTATGCATCACGTATATATTTGTATGTATATATGTCTATGAACATGTACATGTATTTATCTATAGCTACGTTTATATCTATCTTCCTCTGCAAGGTAATAAGTTAGCATTTTAATGTATAAATTCCTGTCTTGTTTGGTTAACATGAATCATTTCCTTGGCAACGGATTACGCTTGGGTGAACAGCGACCTTAATATCTAGTTGCCAAAAGAACAAGATTAAATAGGAAGTTACCAAAATGCCTGATTACTTCGGAGGTGATAATAGGGGAATGATCAATTGGTCCTGCAGTGGCCTCAGGGTATATTGGATTTCCCCTCCCCCCCAACCCAACTTGCTAGTTTCCTTCCCCACTGCCACCCAGCTGAAGGTGCCTTTTGTACTGCTTGGCACAGGTGATTTTTTGGGTGCTTGATTCAGCTCCAAAAATTCTTAGTATAGGCCCTGGTTATGGCTGATAATATGTAGGAAATAAGAGCAACAAAATACATTAAGAAAGACATAGTGATGCTTTCGGTTTAAGTAAAACCAGGAAGCACTTTAAACATTACATAGAAATCACTCTTTAGTATTTTGTTCTAATTCTAACTGAAATTTTAATAGGTCTCAATAATTCAAGTAAGCTTTGCTAAAGACCACTTGATCTTCTGCTTACATCCTTAGTCTAAACTGCTGAATAATTCAAAACAATCTTCAACTAATTTTTCATGACTTTTTCAAAGTGTATGTTGATAATCTTTCAATCAATGTTTGTTACCGATGAACCATAACTAAAGAAAACCAAAGACTTCTGATGGAAAGTGAAGAAGTGAATTCTTCATTAAGATGTTCCTTGTATGTGGTACCAACATTAAGTTGAAAAACACTTTGACATTTAGTTGTTTCCATGTCTATCCAGTTGCTTTAACTTTCTGTATGCACAGCCCATAACTTAATATTGCTTTGAATTTATTGCATATACAGTGACACAAATATTCAAGGTTGCTAAGTTATTACTCACAGAAAGTCAGGGACCTTGAAGGTACGTCTCTGAATATTTAAGCAAATTTGAGTCAAGAATGAATCTGTAACTGCACAAACAAATCAATCACAAAGACACAAAGAAATGAAATAAAATAATCCAATTAATAACCAAGAATACCTATTCATCAATCGATATGAAAGAAAATAATTACTAGCTTTGGACTGAACCCAGATACTTTGTAAAAAATGACAATTTTACAACCGTTATATTAAGGCAAGACATTACCTACTATAAAGAAATTTAAACATATCTATTCTAAGCTCTTTAATTTTAGCAAAGATATATGTTTGCATGTCTGTTGGACAACCTTCAGATCTACATTAGCTAATTAATTGAATCAAGGGAATATTCTTTGTTCTCATCAAACCATCAGGATATGCAATATTTTTATCAACCTATAAATAACAAATAAAAACCTTTTAGCACTGTGGAAGTAGAAATGAATAAAGTTGGTGAGCATTTTTACCTTGTTCAACTCAAGAAGGCATAAAACACTTGATTTTCTTTTGGTTAATTTGATGTATTTTCATTATTAAAGGGAAAAAAATCATATGAATGTAGAGAAATACATAGTTCTTCCAAGCATGGAGACATGTGAACATTTTAGTCTAAGCTGTCCTTGAAGGAGCTGGCACAAAAAAATCATTATATGCATCTCTTACTCTCACAAATTAAATAAATAAACACACACATAAAGCAACAAACAAACAAACAAACAAATAAATCCTCTATCTCAGTGAGGTTCTTAAGGACAAAGCCTGTTTTATTTTTTCTAGGTATTCTCCCAGCCTAGCACTTAAGAAACACTCAAATATTTGTTCAAAGATTCAGTAAAATACCCAAAATTCATAACATGCTGGTGTTAGAATCTATATTATAGTCAGTCTGATTTTCAAAAGAATAATGGCATGATGGACCTTCTATAAAAACAAGAAAATGAAATTCAAAATATGAAAATATGTCACATTAAATAGCTTTCACAAAAGTCCTCTTCTATTTCCTCATCATGTCATGGGATTTAATGTTCTAGGATTCTCTGAAGCTTGTACTTGGATCACATTTTCTACTAGGTTCAAACAATCTGGTATGGTGTTAGATGCATGCTTATCAATGGAGGATCAACTTGAAAATGCTCATCTCCAGAAGGCTGCCACATGATGGGGATTTTTTAAAATTATAGTGACTCACAAAAGATAATGTAGTACTGAGAAGTGGCAGTTGGCTTCAGTGGAGGGAGTACCCATACCCGCAAAATCACATATAATTGAAGCATTAAAACATGTAGAATAAAACTAATGAGAGGTCTGGAATGGAAAAAAATAGAAGAAAGTTGGGCAACAACTATAGTAATTACAAAACTGTTATGGGAATGGAATTGGTTTGGATGCATAAATATGAAGGGAAGAAAATAGGGAGAGTGTATATCTCTACGTATCAATAGTGATAACTAAGGCAGCTAGGTGACAGTGACTAGTCAGAGAAACCTGAGTTCAAATCTGGCCTCAGACACTTACTACATATGGGATCCTGGGCAAGTCACTTAACCCCATTTACCTCAGTTTTCTCATCTATAAAATAAAGTGGAAAAGATAAAGGCAAGCCATTCTAGTACATTTGCCAAGAAAACTCCAAATGGGGTCAAGGAGAGTCAGATATGACTGAACAACTGAACAACATCAGTGGTGAGCAGTGAATAATGCTAGAAATCTGTCTGCTTGCCAGCTATCAAATTGTTGAGAAACTAAATTTCAGAGAAGATACCCAACCTGCATTGCTATGAGAAATTTCGTCATCTGTGAGTTCCCTGTTGCAATAAAATAATAAGCCCAGTCTCTTTTCCCCTCTCTAAACTTCAAGGTATGTTCATTTTCCATCCCAGTACCTTCATTCTGAAGATGAGCCATGTTTTGTTATGAGAAAACCAAAAATTTAAGTGCCTCCCCCCAAAAAAAAATTGTGCTTCATTTGGTCACCTGGTTTAGTCAGTTTTCAAAGAGTGAAAAACAATTCACCCACATATGTTGATGAGAATGAGTAGAACTGGATGAAGACTTGACAATATTTCATTCATTTATTTATTTAAGAAGCATTTATCCAGTTTTAATCTCAAAATAATTACCTGGGAATTGTAGCATATTAGAACCATTTCTCCATTTTATTAGCGCATTGTACATTTGCCTAACACACATGAACAGTTGCCTATTTTTTTTCCTAAATGACAAACTAGTCAGTTTTCATTTTTTAAATTTTTTATATAAAATTATTTATTTTTAGTTTTCAACGTTTACTTCCACAAGGTTTTGAATTCCATATTTTCACCCCATCTTGCCCTTCCCCTAGCCCAAGATGGCATGCATTCTGAATACCCCTTCCCCTAGTTTGCCCTCCTTTCTATCTTCCCCCCCCTTCTCTTATCCCCTTCCCCTTCTATTTTCCTGTAGGGCAGGATAGATTTCTGTACCTCATGTCCTGTATTTATTTCCCAGTTGCATGTGGAAACATTTTTTTAAAATGTGTGTTTTTAAAACTTTGGCTTTCAAATTTTCTCCCTTCTTCCCACCCCACCCGCCCTCATTGAAAAGGCAAGCAAGTCAATACAGGCCATACTTGTACAGTTATGCAAAACACTTCCATAGTAGACAAGTTGTGAAAAACTAACTCTATTTCCCTGAATCCTATAATGCCCCCCAATTTATTCTATTCTTTCTTTTGACCCTGTCCCTCCTCAGAAATACTTCCTTCTGATTACCGCTTTCCCAATCTGCCCTTGTCTCTATTATCCCCCTGCTCTCTTGTCCTCTTCCTCCCCTATTTTCCTGTAGGGTAAGACAGATTTCCATACCCAATTGAGTGTGTATGTTATTCCCTCCTTAAGCCAAATCCTATGAGAATAAGATTCCTTCATTTCCTCTCACCTTCCCATGTTTTCCCTCCACTGTAAGAACCTTTTCTTGTCTGTTTTGTGCAAGATAATGTACCCCATTCTACCTCTCCCTTTCTCCTTCTCCTAGTATAATCCTCTCTCACCCTTTAATTTTATTCTCCAGATATCACCCCTTCATCTTCAACTCACCCTGTGCCATCTATCTGTCTATCTATCTATCTATCTATCTATCTATCTATCTATCTATCTATCTATCTAACTATACATACGTACATACATATAATTTCCCCACCCTAATATTGACAAAGGTCTCATGAGTTATAAATATCATCTTTCCATGCAGGAATGTAAACAGTCCAGCCTTAAGAAGTCTCTTATGATTTCTCTTTCCTATTTACCTCTTCATGTTCCACTTGAGTCTTGTATTTGAAAGTCAAATTTTCTATTCAGCTCTGGTCTTTTCATCAAGAATGCTTGAAAGTCCTCTATTTCACTGAATGACCATTTTCCCCCTGAAGGATTATACTCAGTTTTGCTGGGTAGGTGATTCTTGGTTGTAATCCTATCTCCTTTGCCCTCCAGAATATTATATTCCATGCTCTCTGGTCCCTTAATGTAGAAGCTGCTAAATCTTGTGTTATCCTGATTGTGTTTCCACATACTTGAATTGTTTCTTTCTGGCTGCTTGCAATATTTTCTCCTTGACCTGGGAACTCTGGAATTTGGCTACAATATTCCTAGGAGTTTTCCTTTGGGGATTTCTTTCAGGAGGAGATTGGTGGATTCTTTCAATTTCTATTTTGCCCTCTGGTTCTAAAATATCAGGGCAGTTTTCCTTGATAATTTCTTGAAAGATGATGTCTAGGCTCTTTTTTTGATCATGGCTTTCAGATAGTCCAATAATTTTTAAATTCTCTCTCCTGGATCTATTTTCCAGGTCAGTTGTTTTTCCAATGAGATATTTCACATTGTTTTCTAATTTTTCATTCTTTTGGATTTGTTCTACAGTGTCTTGATTTCTCATAAAGTCACTAGCTTCCAATTGCTCTATTCTAATTTTTAAGGAAGTATTTTCTTCAGTAGTCTTTTGGACTTCCTGTTCCATTTGGCAAATTTTGCTTTTTAGGGCATTCTTCTCATTGGCTTTTTGGACCTCTTTTGCCATTTGGGTTAGGCTATTTTTTAAGGTGTTATTTTCTTCAGTATTTTTTTGGGTCTCCTTTAGCAAGCTGTTGACTTGTTTTTCATGATTTTCTTGCATCACTTTCATTTCTCTTCCCAGTTTTTCCTCTACTTCTCTTACTTGCTTCTCAAAATCCCTTTTGAGCTCTTCCAAGGCCTGCAACGGATTCGTATTTTTCTTGGAGGCTTTGGATGTGGGAGCTTTGACTTTATTGTCTTCTTCTGGTTGTATGTTTTGATCTTCTTTGTCACCAAAGTAAGATTTTATGGTCTGATTCTTTTTGTGAGGTTTACTCATGATCCCAGCCAACTACTTGAGTTTTGAACTCTTTGTTAAGGTAAAATTCTGCTTCCAATGTGGAGATAGTACTGTCCCAAGTTTCAGAGGTTTGTATAGATGTTTTCAGAAATAATTCTAGTGACCTGTAAATTTTCAGTTCTTCCAAGATGGTATGATAAGGGTCAAGGTGTTTACTCTTTTCCTGGCCTGAGCTCTGGTCTTTGAGTGACTGGACACAAGCAGTCTTTTCTCTCTTGGAACTGTGAGGAGGATTTCCTTTTCACAGCAACTACAAACTCCACCATGCCAGTTCTCCTCCTTACCCAAGGACTGCCACCCAGAACTGTGACCCAGATCCAAGCATGGGAAAAGCAAGAGATTCCTGCCTCAGAACCAGCAAAGAGATCCCTGCAGTCCCCCTCTGATCATCCACTTGATTTTCCCTCAGTGTGTGGGCTAGAAGCTCAGGACATAGCCACCACCCTGCCACTAGCTCTCTGTGCTCTGCGCTCTGGAACTGGCTTTGACCTAGCTCTTTTCTCATTGCAAAAACAGACTTTTCCCACTGACCTTCTAAATTTTCTTTGGCGTTTTTGGATTGAGGAGTCTGGAAGCTGCCACAGCTTCCCGTGATTCAGTCCTCTGAGGCCTGCTCTAGGTTCTCTGTGGCCTGAGTGCCCACTCTGAACTGTGATCCTCTCACCACACGGAGCGATATGCCTTTCCGATCAACCATCCAGGCTGTCTTGGGTTGGAAATTTGTTTTACTCTGTCTTCTTGTGGGTTCTGCTGCTTTAGAATTTGCTTAGAGCCATTTTTTATGGGTATTTGGAGGGGTTTGGGGGAGAGCTCAAGCAAGTCGCTGCTTTCATGCCGCCACCTTGGCTCCATCCCCCATAATCTTCAAAAATAAAACATAGTCATCAAAAATAAAAATTTTAAAAGTCTGTATATGTATGTATGTATATATACATATACACATACACACATACACACATACACACATACACACACACAGGTATATTTCACTCCAAGTCACTAGTTTTCATTGGATTGTTTGTTCTCACAGGGCCTTACAAAGCTTAGAGTAAATCAATCAAAAGAATATCTCCTTAGAACCAAACCCAAGAATAACTCATATCCAAAAGTGTATGAAAAAAATAATAAAAAGGGAACCAAATACTCACTCCCTTGCATATCTAAGATTACAGAAGTGGGGGCATATGTTGGTCTCTTAAGGAAAGAAGTAGAACAATACACCTTATTCTACTTTTTATCCTGTTTTAAAAGTCAATAATTTTTATATACATGCACACACAAGTAACATAAAAACACACATAAAGATGTGCCTCAAATCCTTTCTAACACTAGGGCATGACAATATCTCCACATGAAACGCCAGGAGTGATATTATAAGAGGAGAGACCCCTCCTTAGATTACCTTTGGCCCTTCCCCCTCCCCCATATGTGCGTTTAGAAGAGAGAATGGAAGAGAATTAGCATTTAAAAAGCTGGGGACTTAAATCTTAAAGCTATTTGGTAGAACATTCCTAGCCACATTTTTTCCTTACACTGAAACCATAAAACACCTACATTGAACACACATGTTCCTCATATATGTGCTTTGTCACATGTGTCTCTAAACTTATGATGTGGTTTATGTAGGAAACTCTTACTATGATTAGCCCCTATACCAATGAAGATAGGCAATTGTTCTGCAACAAGTAATTTTGGACAGTTGTTTAGGGCACTGAGAATCTAACTGATTTTCTAAGAGTTATTGTCTGTTTGTCTCAGAAGTGGAAATTGAATCCAGCTCTCTATCCACTACATATTTTGTACAGTATTGTAAGGTTTACAAAAAGCCTTTAACAAATGATAATGATGATGATGATGATGATGATGATGATGATGATGGTGATGATGATGATGGTGATGATATGGAATTAATAAAAACATAATTTTACTCCCATTTCATAATTTAAGAAACTTAAGCCTACAAAGTTTGAGATATACCTAGTGTCACACAGCTATGAAAGCTGTGATTTTAACCTAGATCTCCTGATTTCTAATTAGGTGCTCTTTCTATATCAGATGAGTTACTATTTTTTAATAAATACAAAAACACTAAATGTGGTAATTGAAAAATATAAAAAAAATGTTTCTAGAAGCCATTAGAAAAAAAATAAAATGAGTATTTACATTCGTGTGCTTAAAGGTCTAGAGTGTTTTGGTGTTCATTTGGTCAAGCAAATAGCCACGTCAGTGTGTTGAAAGCACGCCAAAATGTTATGATATGTATGAAATTTGTAATATTGTCAGAAGTTTCTCTTTTGGATAGTGCAGCCACTATGTCACAGAATAACAAAATTTCAGAGTTAGAAGGGATGTTAGAATCCATCTGACTCATTCCATACTTGAGAAAAACATATCCACCTGCAAATTGTCTGACAAGCAGACATCTAGCCATTTGATGATTTTCAATTAGGAGATACCCATAATTTTTTAAGGAAAGATACTCCCCTTTTGGAAAGGTTTAATTATATATATATAAAAAGAGATTTCCTTTCAGTAAGCCTAAATATCTCTCTGTACCTTCCACCCTCTGTAATGGATTGGATTTCTATTTGATTCACAGTTATGGGGTAGCACAAGAATTTTATTCGCAGTGACTAAATACAAGATATCAAAGATTTAAAACATTCATGTGTGTAAAATTATAGTTGTCCCCCTGTCTTATTTTGTGACTTTTTCACTAAATGTTTCTTCAGTAACTCTAGAATACTTGTCAGCTTCTGACAAAACCATTCCCTATCTTAGGAAACCGCTGAGCTGACAATGTTGAAACATAAGTCATTGTTCCTTTTATGTGCTTCATTTTCAATTCATAATTAGTTTTCCCCCCCTCAAATGCTCCAGTAAATTCTGTAGATTAATTGATTACTTGTTAATGAAGAAATTCTTCACAAATTTAGCATAGACAGCTTCTGTAAAGATCCTAGTGTTCATTTATTAAATAAATAGATGTAACATGAATTCTATAAATTGATTGAATTTATATGTAACAGATGTTTAACTTTGACAATATAAAGAGGACACATGTAAACTGTTATTTCCAATTGAAAAATATATGTAGGAACACACTACAGACAGCTATATAATAATTGTATTTGTCTGGACCTGTGATTTTACAAGTGGAATTTCCTAAGTGTGGAAGCTTCCTTCACTCACACAAGTCTGCAATTTATGCACAGAATTTCCTCAGGTGCATTGAGATTCTCAGTGGATTGCTCATGATCACTCAGATGTGTTATAACTAGGAACTGAATGAACATCTCCCAGGTTTGACATAGGACATTTACTTAACTGAAAATTATATTGTCTGAAGTTTCATTAGGGTTAAAAAAAATTCTAGTAGGACATGGAAGCTTATTTTTTCATGAGATTATTCATTTTGAACCTGGGATTGTTCTATAAAATTTTATTTCTTCAGAGAAAATATGAATAAAATATGAATATGGATTCATATAATATTATTTCATGTCTGGTCTTGTTACATTATGTTGTATCACATATTACATCAAATTACATATAAAATATATGCATTAAACTCTGATATGGAGAGGGTAAGCCATCAACCAACTAATAATTTTATATGAATTATACCATGCACAAGTACATCTGCAGAATTTCTTCAATTATTTCTGTGAAAATAATAAATCAAAATAGCTGTCATCAAATTAAAATACTGATCTCAGTTCTCATTTTCTAAATGTGTATTTGTTAATAACTGAAACAAATGTTTACCATACTGTCCTTTTGGAAACTTTACAACACATGTTTTACAAATTATTGCAATGCTGCCATACTATAATAAAAGCAATTTGATTATGAAAGCAGTATTACAAGGTTACTTTAAATGATGGAGCTAGACATTTGTCTTTACAAAGACATCTAGATTTGGGATACAGCTGAAGGGTAAAAGTGAAGATTGCATTCTAAAACAATCTGAATAATATTTAACTTGAGAAGAATATTAGTACACATCTACTTTCCAAATTGATGAGCGACCTGGTATGGCAAAGTTAACATTCAGTAATAAATGTCCCCAAATCTTTAAATGCCATTATCTCACGACTTCCAACACAGACATGCTCAGAAACAGTTATCAAGGACACAGTCGCTGGTGAACCATATAACCTGGAGTCATCATTGCCTAAACACTTCATCATTTTTCCATTTCCAACATTTCAGTCATTTTTAAGGATAGACTGAACCACAATAGAATGGGAATATAGACTGCACCCATAGCATAGGAATATAAAGAGATATATGAAGGGTAAGGTACTTAGGGCTACCAGGCCACAGTGGAGCTACACTCCTTGTCCAGGAAGGAATGACACTTGAGACTTGTTAACTCTTCTTCCAGTCAAAGCAATCAGCTTTACTGGAAAAAGATGAGAGGGGAGTAACTACAGGGACACTAACTCAGAAATTGGAGTTTTTCTTCATAAATCTATTGCCTACAGTTATTCTTCTTGGAGTTTTAGTTATTCTTGATGAAATTCTTATCTAGATTTCCAAAAAGGAAACTTTATTTTAATTAATTTGTTCTATGTAAATTCATTTTGGAGAGAGATGTAATTTAACATGACAGTCAATTCACTTCATGCAATGGGATAGCATGAGGATGTAATATCTTCCCTTCTGGGAAATTCAGGGGGAACCTTGTATGCATGGGAAGAGAGAATTCTAGGAATGCTTTTGCCAACATGTTCAATCAAACAGCTTAGGGAAATTTGAGATCCAGGACCAACTTTTTATTTTTGAATACAGGGATTTTGCTGATTTACTAATATGAAACAACTCTAGATAAATGTTGTGACCATTATACATTCAATGAAGACAACAGTCGAGTTCTGGTAAAACATATATACACACACATATGTATGTATATGTATACACAAATGTATAGATATATACAAATATGTGTGAAAGATGTTCATTTAATACAACTTCTCTTCAAAATGAAATGTGTTTTTTAAAAGAAAAGATGAAGTAAAAACAATCTCAAATAAGATATGCTTTAAAGGAAAAGAAAAGGAAAAAAAAAAAAGAAACAAGTGTGTGCTACTCTAGGGTGACCTGAGCCTCAATGTGAGATGGTTTCAAGGTGGTGAGATATGTCAGTTTAGATATTTGTCCATGTCACCATTTTCCTTATATTACCAGGTGTGGAGAAAGAGGGGCAAGATCTACAGGCTACAACTCTCATCTGGTAGAGATGAGCCAGTCCAAAGGGAAAAGGGCAGGGGAAATGAGAATACTATTGCTTCTTTGACCACCAGCCACACACAGAGGGGGCAAAGCAATGATAACTGCAACTACCATAAGACCAAGAGAAATCAAACAAAAAACATGCAAAGAGAAGAAAACTCCTGAGGATTAAGGGAACCTCAGGATAGAATTCTACATAGCGAAACAATCCAACAATTTCAAATAGAACGGTGGAGTAGAGAGTGAATTGGCTACAAGGAACTGAAAGTAGACAGAAGAACTAAAAAAAGGAAGAGAAAAAGAAAAGAATAGGAGTAAAATTAAATCTCTTGAGGAAAACAATGAAAGGAGAGTGAAAAATTTAAAACTTAATTTGAAAGCCTTACCAAAGTACTGGAAAAGCAATATAAAGGAAATATATATTTTTTACGATTCATAAAATATATTTGTTATTGATATTGAGTCAACATTCATGGTAAAGAAAATGATATATACTTAAAAAGTTGTTTTTACATTGATAAGAAGACTATATTTTGCCTACAATCATAGACATTCCAACAAAAAGGATATTTCCCCCCTTTTCTTAGTCACATGATCACCATAATAATTTAGAAAGAAAAAATCTCTCTGATATCTGAGAAAAGAAAAGTAAGAGATAATCAGCAATCTATGAATCACAGACAATTAAGTTCAGTGTTGGAGGCTTTCATTCACAAGTGTTTACCACTTTCCCCATTCTCTCTTAAACTGCTTTCCCATTCTGCATGTCCTTATCTCAGTCACTCACCAAAAAAAAAAATCTATTTTAGTCATGAGCTATAACAGGGTGCAAGTTCCATTTACTTTATCAGATGATATAGCAAAGTCAGGAGGTCAAGTTTTTATGATCAATCCAAGGTGGATGGCAAGAAAGAGGGAAAAAAAGAGAGAAGTACAAAAGGTTTGCCCTCCTTCTTTAATCATAATAAATGGGTTTTACTAAAATTGAACAGTGTCCTTTACTATTAGATTTCTGATATAAGATAAAGGTCTTAGCTTCTTATATATCAGCCAATTCTGATCACAAGTATCAGACTTGTGATACTTGTTGCTTTTGGAATGAGTTTCCCTTTTCTCTTTAGTAGTTTTCCCTTTAAATAGGTTTCATATTACTGAAGGAAAAAATGCTCCACTGCTGAAATTAAAGTTGATAGGCTTTTGTTTGATTTGAAAATTGGGTTTATTTTACCTTTTCAAGCATTCTCTGTTGGGCACAGTTGACAAAGTAATGGTATTGGTATAGTCCAGAAGAGCAGCCTACTGTTTGCTGGGGGCTCTGCACTTAGAATTAAAGAATTTTACCTTGCAGATCAGTACACACTTAATGAGTATCATAGAGCTTGAACTCATATTCCACTAACACAGAAGCTCTCTCATATTGCTCTGTGGTAACTTTTTCAAATTCTGGACTCCATTCTAGCTAGAAGCTCTTTGTAGAATGCATACTGTTTCTTGAGCACTCTCTTTTTCTCTTCCAGCTGCTTAGCCACATAGGATAGCTTTTCCTCAGAATAAGGCAAATGCTTTCTTTTTCTCTTAACTTGATGCTCTCTCTCAAAGAATGGCTCTAGTTAACTTCTGGTTGGTAATATCCTATTTTCTTTCTAGAAATTTGTTAACTACCTCACATGACTATTTTTTTATTTTTCAAATAAATAAGCTTTTATTGATGTTTTCTGCTTTCTTACATCCACATAGTATCCCCTCCCCTTTCACCAAGAGCCATCCCATATGACAAATAGTATTTTGTTAGAGAGAGGAAAAAAAGTCCACACAACTGACTGATACACAGAAAAAGTCTAAAACCACCAGCAATGTGTAACAACTGTGGACCTCCCTCTTCCACAAAGGGGTAGTTGTGGAATGTCTTCTCATATCTCTTCACTAGACTTTCACTTGATCTTTAAATCTTAATTATATTTACTTTTGATTCTTTTCATGTGTAATTGTTCTTTCCATTTTAATTGTTTTGCTTAATGTTTTATTTTCTTGGCTCTTCTTACCTCACTCTGTATTAGTTCTTATGGATTTTTCCATGGCTCTCTATTTTCATAACATGCATCAGTAGTATTCTATTACATTCATGCACCACAATTTGTTTAGCCATTTCTCATTTGCTGGACATCTCCTTTGTTTCTTAGTTATCACAAAAAATGCTGCTGTAAATAAATCTTATTTGATGGCTTCATTGGTGGTATAAAGCCAAATAATAGAGTCTTGGATCTATCCTTGTATCTCTGGCGAAAATCCCACTAGGTCAAAATGAATGATTTCTTGGATAAATTGATCTAGTCTGTTTGTTTAAAAATTTTGAGTCAATGTTCATTAATGATATTGGCCTAGAGTTTTCTTTCCATGTTTTATCTTTCCCTAGTTTGGAGTATGTCATTATTTGTCACGTAAAATGATTCTGTTATAATAAAAAATGGTAAACCTACCAAAGTTAATTTATGGCCCAATTCTCTAACAAACTAAACTATTATAGAAATATTTTATAGAGCTTGATGAAATAATATCAAAATTCAGGTGGAGAAAAATAAAATCTTAAATATAAAGAGAAATAACAATTTCAAAACTGGAAATGCTGAAGAAATAGTATTTCTTAAACTACTTTATAAAGCAGCTGTCATCAAACTATCTGGGTTATTTTGTTTATTTTGTTTTTTAAAGAGGTAGATAAATGAAAAAAGTAGACTAGGGTTAATATGAAGAATCATAGAAAATCTTAAATTAACTGAAGCAGAGTGAAGTAAATAGACATGAGAACACAATATACACATTAACTAAAACTGCCTAATGAAATGAACTAAAAATCCAACCACAATAAAACCAGCAATTAATGTTGGAAAACTAAAAAGAACAAGCATAGCTCCAAAGAAATGTTATGAGATGACATCCCTACTCTTTTTTTTATTTTTTTAGGAGTTGGGATATACAGAAATATCGAACACCACCTATTTTCCAAATTTTTAAGTTGTTAATCTGTTTTGATGATTTTTTTTCTTTTTTGTTTTTAAAGGTAATATTTATTATAGCAGCTAGTTCACCAAAAATGGAGAAAGGGAGAGACAGTGAGGATAATTTTGGTGATGTAAAAAAGCACAATAGTATCAATGCAATTCATATTTTTTTAATATCAAGTTCCTTGAAAAAATCATTATCAAAAAATCCTAATGTACATAGTTCAAGAAGTAATAGAATAAAAACATAAAATATTAGCATTAGGTGGTAATTAAAAATAGCACCACCAGATCATAACTCCCAAAGAAACTTGACTGTCAAACTCCAGGACTTAAAAGTAAATGTATGTGTATGTATATATCTATGTATATGTGTGTTATATATATGTATATATAAATATAAATATAAATATATATACATAGTATGTGTATGTATGCATGAATGTGTATACACACACATATATGTAATTTATGCAATCCTGAAAAAAACATTATGAAGTCAAAAAATTGATCTATACATGTTAAAAATTAATTTAAAAAATTCTCCTAAATTTTTAGATATCCAAACTCATGTCAATTACAGTAAACAATCTTGGTTTGAGAAAGCAGGATATGAAGACATCACTATGGCCGTGGGAGATTGTGAGTTTGGAAAGTCATATGTTATTGGTTGCAGTTGCTCTGCCAAACACATTTTGTTCACCCCTTTTTGGCTACATGGGAAAATTTATTTGGGTGACAGTGTACATCAGTAAATGACTACATTTTTTTAAAGTAATCCTTTTTCCTTATAGAAAAAATACAATTTTCCTATATATTACTTAGTCAAGCATGAACCAATCGACTGTGATCATTAGTCTAAGCCTTCTCCCCTTTCCATTACCATAGTAGAAGGGAGGCAGTCTTTGACAAAATTTGAATATCTGATGATTTTTATGTGTTTATTTGATTTCTGTTTTCTTTATATTAAAGGGATTGGGTCATCTTCCACAAAAGGTAGACCAAATCCAAAGTCTACCAACTGTATATTAATATATCTGTCTTCCTGAATCTTATCTACTTGATTACATTTTTAAACTGTCTTTACTAAATCACATAGAGTGATGTGAAACTTGAGTTGTTTTAATTTTGTGTATTATTTATTTTATCTCTTATGATTGATTACCTTTACCTCTTAGTTGGTTAACTAACTGCCCCAACCATTAATTTGAAAGCTAGCTCTCTTTATTTTTATGTTCATCTTTTTTTCTGTCTAGAGAAAATAGATAGAAAGACAGAGACAGACAGACAGATAGGTACATACATACATACATACATACATACACACATATGTACCTTCATGTTTTGGTGGACAATCTGATTAGATTTTTTTTAGTGTGTTATAGTTAGCTCATCTAAATCTATTTTTTTCCAAAGTTCTTTTCACTTTCCATGAGTTCTCCTACTGATATGAGATATAGAACCTACAAAATTTGATCCCCTAAATTGGTTTCTTGTAGCTCTTGCTTTTCTAATCTGTTCTACTCATCTCTTTTTGTATTTTGAGCAAGTTCAAATAGTTTTGATTATTACTACCTTATTACATAATTTGAGGTTTAGTACTGCTAGCCTCCCTTTTTTCCTGGTGTTTCTTTTTATTATTTTCCCTTAGATTCTAGGAATTTTCTTCCTTCTCTACCTAATTAATTTTATCATTTCATTTAATTTATTAATTCAATTAATATAACCTGCTAGAATTTTCACAAGAAAAACTTGGTGTCAAGAAAGCTTGAAAGACCTTTATGTATTTATTCATAATTTACATTTAATTGAGTATGTCAATCTAAACCAACATGCATCCTTTGGTAATTGCTAAGATGAAATTACTTTTTTGAACCAAATATTACCACATTTTTCACAGCTATAATACAAGAAAATATCATTTGTTTAGATACTATTTATTCAGAATTATTATTAGATTAGATAAGGGCTAGTCTGATTTTACTCTTGAAGCTCTATAAGGAAAGAATTTGCTAAACACATGAACTTTTAAAAATAAATTCCAGGTATAATATTTAATACTAAGTTAAAATTAAATTCTTTTCAAATACCTCAACTTCTTAAAATGTACAGCTCATTATCATATCTTTATTTGTAAAAATAAATTCCTTCAGGAATTTATTAGTTAACCCTTTTATTGCTCTTTTTTTCCCAGTTACCATGTATATTCACATTTGATAAAATTGCAATTATTTAATATGTTTTGATTAATTGAAATTTTTCAATAAATTAGATGGTATTTCCCAAAAAAAAATTAATATAAAGTTAGTTGGCACTGACCTATTCAGTGGAAAAGAGATAGATGCTCAAGTAAAGGGAAATTACAAAAATCACAGGACAGAGCAGATCTTCTTTTCCAAACCACTGTTTTGAAAATGCTGTTTTTAGCTGAACAATGGAAAAAGGAATTCAGAGTACCCTGTTTGTTGTTAAAAAAAAATAGCTAGCTAATAGGGAATTCTGTAGTAGCTGAGTACTTGTTTGTCATTTTAATTCTTCTACTTTCAGAGTAACACCTGCTCATTGGCTTTGATGAAGTGTATTCAAGATGCTCAACAACAGAGAAAAACCCTGGGGAGCTGATTCAACCTCTAGTTCTGTTGCTTAATTATGGCACTGATAGGTAGGTTACACAACCTTTCTACTACGTAGGCTTTGAGTGTGTAACATGGCAGCTATGTGAAAAATAAAGAAACGAGAGTGGGTGAATTATTTAATATTAATAATTAGCTTTTCAAATAATAGGATTACTGGTCAATTGAATTTATTGAACAATTTAGTGAAGAGATTTTTATCATTTTGAGGGTGTGATGGGTAGTACACAAGTTCATTTGAATTGACAAAAAATAGTTAAAGGAATAGTAGTTTATTTTTTTTTAATTTAGAAAATATTTGTGAGGTGATTATTATGTATATGTTACTGCTCTAGTCACCATGGAGACGAAAACCAAGAATAAGTCATATTCCTTGTTCTCATAGAATTTAAAGATGGGAGTATATTGGGATATGTTTTTTATTCTTTTCAAGATTGTTTTCTTGGTGAACATAGGTGAGACTTCTAAATTTGTAAGCTCGTGTTAAAAAAAAAGAAACAAAAAGAAAAAGAGGAGAAAAAAAAGCTACTCATTAGAACAACAGGTAAAGATGGTATTGTTTTCCGTGGAGTAATGGATGGAATATATGATGGGAGCAATTATATGCAGTATTGCTCTGGAGTACACAACTTTTTCTTCCTTACTGAAGCTAAATTGAGGGATATTACATTCTAAAGAATACTGGATTTAGAATCAGGACTCATGAGTTTCTATCCCTGCCTCTGTTGTATGATAGCTATGTGACTAGGAACAAGGCTGTTAAGATCTCTGAGGCTCAAAATACTAATCTGCAAACTGGGTATAATACTATCTTCACCACTTACAGAGGAAAATGTCATATGAATCTTTAGGTGCTATGTAAGTTAAGCTTTGTATTATTATTCAGCCAAACACATTTGACAGAAAGAAATCATGTTGACAATTGGTGTTTGTAAAGCAGCTTTACAATCTTGTTAGAATAAAAAGCTATAAGGAGTAAGGGAGTCAATAGGAACAGAGTTGTGAAAGAACACCTTGACAGTAGTGGTATTCAGATTTCTTCCCTTACCTGTGTGTATTAGTATGTTCTACCTGATCCCAACTTTTTTTGGACTGCAACCAGGAAAGTAGGGTAGCATGTGTGTTTCCACAAAATTTGTCTTGTTTGTAGTCAGATTAAAATGTCTCAATTTGGTAGAAGTCTGTGATGAATATGTATATTCAGTACCCAAATTCTAGACCTCCCAGGTTAAGGAGAGAATATTGCAAGCAGTCAGAAAGAAATGATTCATGTGTTGCGAAGCCATAGTCAGGACGACACAAGATTTAGGAGCTCCTACATTAAAGATTGCAGGGCTTGGACTGTGATATTTCAGAGGGCAAAGGAGTTAGGATTATATTCAATTATTACATATTCAGCAAAACTAAGTATATTCCTCCCAGGTAAAATAGATTTCAATAAAATAGAGGACTTTCAAGCATTCTCAATAAAAAAAAGACCAGAAATGAATAGAAAATCTAATTTTTAAACATAAGACTCAAGAGATGCATTAAAAAAAATAATGAAGAGAATCATACAGTTCCTAATAAGGTTAAACTCTTAACATTCCTACATGAAAAAATAATCCTTGTAACTCATAAAAAAACTTTTTCCTTATTGTTGTTATTGTTTGTTCTTCATTCCTGGAGAGCACCACAACATCAGGGAAGTGATATCATAGCATGCAAGTGAATTGGATTTAAGTGAGGAGGGCCTGTGCAAAGTCCCTAACCTTACTTTCTCCTTTGGAGCCGTGTTGGTCCAGTGGCTAGATAAAGATCAGGATTCAGTGGGAGAACTTGGCCTTTTTAAGCCCAAGTCTTTAACAGCCCTAAGGCTAAGTAAGAAATGAGGCAGAGAATGGCTTCTTTACCTAGTTAAAAAAACAAAACAAAACAAAACAAACAAATAAAAAACAATCTGGGCATGAAAGAACCTTAGGGTTTCTAGCCAAAACAGAAACAATTGCTATTTACTTTTATTCTGAGCCAATCAGGGCCCAGACAATGACCAAATGGGGCTTGGCCTGGGACCTATGGGCCGATCAGTGAGATCCAGAGTGATTTGGGTTTAAGACTTAATCCCTCAGCCCAAGGAGAAAAAGTATATGATGTCATATGTGCACAGAGGGAGAGAGAGAGAGAGAGAGAGAGAGAGAGAGAGAGAGAGAGAGAGAGAGAGAGAGAGGAAGAAGGAGTAGGAGGAGGAGAAGAGAAAGAAAGAAAAAGAAAAAAGAAAGAAAGAAAGAAAGAAAGAAAGAAAGAAAGAAAGAAAGAAAGAAAGAAAGGAAGGAAGGAAGGAAGGAAGGAAGGAAGGAAGGAAGGAAGGAAGGAAGAAAGGAAGAAAGGAAGGAAGAAAGGAAGGAAGAAAGAAAGGAAGAAAGGAAGGAAGAAAGAAAGGAAGAAGAAAGGAAGGAAGAAAGGAAGAAGAAAGGAAGGAAGAAAGAAAGGAAGAAGAAAGGAAGGAAGAAAGGAAAGAAAGCTGTGTTGCCCAACTAGCAAGTTCTAGTTAAGTCCCCAATGGGCCAGCTCCTATTTTCTACTCATACTCACAGAGGTTGTTGTTTATCCTTAGTTCTCCAAAAGGACCATGACATCAACGAGATGGTGTCATGACATGCAAGTTAATTGGATTTAAATGAGGGAAGGTTGTACAAATTCACCAGCCTCACTTTCTTTCTTTTTTCTGACTTATTTAGGGCACTTATGAATATATATGGACAGAGGGCACAGATGTGAGTTAAATATGAAAGGATGATATTTTTAAAAAAATGACTTTAACATTTAAGACAGAGGAATGTGCTGGGAGGGAGGAAAAGGGAGGGATAGAATGGGGTAAACTATTTCACAAAAAAAGATGCAGAAAAAAGGTTCTATGGTGGAGGAAAACAGGGAGGAGGTGCGGGGAGTAAATGAACCTTAATAACATATACACTTAATTGGGTAGAAAAATCTCTCTTAACCTACAGGAAAGTAGGAGGGGAAGGAGATGGGGGGGTATAATAGAAGGGAGGGCAGATTAAGGTAGGTGATAGAAGCAAAACAATTTTGAAGAGGGGCATGGTGAAAGAAGAGAGATAATAGATAAAGAGGGAAAGTATGATGGTGGGGAATACAATTAGCAATTGTAAATGTGGAAAAAATTGAAGAAAGATTTTTTTTTCTGAAAAAGTCCTCATTCCTCAAATATATAGAGAACTGAGTCAAATTTATAAAAGGATCTATTTCCCAGTTGATGAGTGATCAAGAGATATGAACAGCTTTCAGATGAAGTAATTAAAGCTAGCCATAGCCATATGAGAAGGTGCTCTAAATTACTATTGATTGGAGGAATGGAAATTGAAACAATTCTGAGGTACTACTAGATTGGCTAGAAGGAAAGAAAAGTTGAATGACTTATATTGATGGGGATGTGAGAAAAATGGGACATTAATTCACTGTTGGTGGAGTTGTGACCTGATTCAATCATTCTGTTGAGCGGTTTGGAGCTATGGCCAAAAGGCTATAAAACCAAAGTGCATGCCCTTTGACTTAGCAATACCACTATTAAGTCTATATTCTAAAAGAGGTAAGAAACAGAAAAGAACTATATGTACAAAAATATTTATATCAATTCTATTCTAGGGACAAAGAATTAGAAATTGAGGGGATGCCCATCAATTGGGAGAAGGCTGAACAAGTTGTGAAATGTGATAATGATGGAATACTATCATACTACAAGAAATGATGAACAGGATGCTCTCAGAAAAACCTGGAAAGACTTACACGAGCTGATACAAAGTGAAATGTACTGTGTACAAAACAGCAGCAGTATTGTAAGATGATCAGTGGTGAATGACTTAGCTATTCTCGTCAATACAATGATCCAAATAACTCTGAAGGTCTTATGATGAAAAATACTATCCATCCCCGGAGAAAGAAATGATGGTGTCTGAATGCAGATTGAAGCACATTATTTTAACTTTATTTTTCTTGAGGTTTTTTTGTTTGTTCACTTGTTTTAGTTTCTTTCTTTTTGGTTTTGGTGCATGTTTTCTTTCACAACATGACTAATATGTAGATGTGTTTAGCATGACTCCACATATATACCCTACATTGCTTGCCTTCTTAATGAGAGGGATGGGGAGGGAGGATGAGAGGGAATTTAGAACTCAAAGCTTTAGAAAATAATGTTTAAAATTGTTTTTATATGTAATCGAGGAAAATAAAATACCAAGAATTCAGTAAGATTAAAAAAACTTGATCAAGAAGGCTCTAGATGCAACCAACCTCAAATGCAACCAACTGACATGACTCTCTCATACACCAGTTCCAGAATTATTTCACTGTTTTCTCCCACAAAGAGAGATACACAGAAAAGTTGACCACTGCACAGGAATACATTCAATTAGAAACATTGGTGATATGAGAATGCCTATGATTTAACAGAATGCACACAAACATATACATATATCAATGGGGAGAGGACAGGTCTGTTTATAAAAACAGGAGGCAGGGGAGATTTTCGAATGAGGATCACTATTTAAAAATATTCCCTTGATGCTAGAAGGCAACTAGCACAAAGAGCGTTTGAATTGCTTGATGGATTATATAAGCACAGCTACACAATTGTTTCCACAATAATTGAAGATATTTCCCTATCAATTGGTCATGGCTACAGAATGGAGGCATTTACTTTTTATGGCAAGTCCTTGATAGTGATCCTCTTGGTCTGATTCATTCAGGCCTGTGGACATGATATAGTTTTCACAGAATAAGCATACCTAATGATCGATATGACTCAGTGATAAAGGAGTAACTTTGTTATGTTGTTTTGTTGCTTCAGTGAGATCTTCCACAATCATAAAAATACCTTTAACAGGTGAATCTTTATGATAATGATATCAATGTCAGAGATAAAGAAAAGTGGGGGGAAAGGAGAGAGAGAGAGACTTTTACTATATGAATCAGGTGGAAATCCTGTAAATAACGAACATAAATTGATTTTGTGTAATACAGACATGCCTGAGTTTCTCTACCTTCATTTATCTTTAGTTTTCTCGGGTTGGTTTTGACTTTGAGAACTTCATGTCCATACTCTGTAGTGCCTAGCTCCCTTTCAGCTTCCTTTTGTGAATCACCTTTCCTCATTAGACTATAATTTCCTTGAGGACAGGGACTGCCTTTGCTTTTCCTATTTGTGTCCTTAGTGCTTATCATAGCTTCTAGCACATAGATCCATGTTAAATGAATGTTAATGGACTGTAACTATTGGCTAGAGCCACAATGGTATATCAAACCTTGCTTACAGGTGTGCAGATATCTACTAACTCTCTGGCAAGGCTCATCATCCCAATCTTCCTTCACACTGGCAAGTGTAAGTTCACACCACCCAGTTAAACTCAAATTTTCTTAACAACTTTGAAGTAATCATGAAATGAGGATGTTACAGTTTCCTTATTTTTCACTTTAGCTTTCAAGCTCTGTCCAGTTTTCTTCAATTTACATAAAATAGCCACTCACGAAGATTATCATTGAAGTCATAGACGTATCCAAAAATTTTGCAATAAGGTAAAATAACAATCACTAGCATTCATATATTAACATCAATGAAGAAACAAAACATATATTACAAGCCACACATAAATCTGAGTGAAACCGTCCCAGCAATGGCCTCAATATCTTCAGTGAAGAATGAGAACATACATTAAGGAACCTAGCAGGTAGTGCATAAGGATGAAAAACCGTGTGCTTGGAGCTAACTCAAAACACTTTACTATAGGTGTTGAGTTTTTTGATTAATCCAGGAATATCTGTTCCACACAAAACTACTTCTTTACTAATTACTCACTAATCTCCATCTAGGCAAAACCTCTTCTATGATCAAATTAATAGAGAATTTAAAATTTACTTTCAAATTTACTCGTTCTTGAGTAGCTGTTCTTTTTTCACCGAAAAACTCAATATGCTGGCTATTTCTGGGCCATATGAGCAGTTCAACTGGTTATTTCACTCACCTGGTTACTGAGTCCAATCATATTACAGTAAACACAGGTCATAGCAAAACAGCTCAGGTTGACTCCATAAGCCAAACAAAGCAATCTAGATCTGTCTTTGCTCACCAGAATTCTATATTGTCCAATTAGATCTCACCTGCCTTTCCCATTTCTGCTTTTCACTCTAAAACCAGAGTGGTCCATCAAAGAAAAAGAGGAAATTTGGAGACTTCATGTCTCTAATACTCTAGGTGGCACAGAAGGGCAACAGATGGATTTCCAGGCTGTATACACACAATCAGGGGTTAGCAAACAAAGCTTTTTTGTCAGCTGACTTCAATGAAACTTCATGAAAACTTCAAATATTTCAAATAAAACTGCTTTTCATACCCTGCTGAACCATTTTATTCATTCTTCAGTATATTCACCATAACAGCTCCTCAGTCTCAGCTTTCCATACACATCGACTAATTAAATAAGAAACTCATGGCATACAGTCACTCACCTGTCACTTATGAGGGACCCCATCAAATTTCCCCAAGAAAACCAAAACACTTAAGCATCCTTTCATTCTTCTGTTATTTCTTTTTATTTTCATTCTTTAGGATTTACTGTTTTAAATCTTAAAATAGTTATATGAAAAGGAGTTTAAAAATGATATTGTGTTACATAAGATACAGATGCAATTCATTTTGTCATTTGTGCTCGTTATTTTTTCAGTTTCTGATAAATAAAAGTACTTTTTTCTGCCTCCTTTATACCAACTCATATACATAACATAAAGCATTATTCTACATCTTTGCAAAGTGATTAGTTGTCAGGTTTATACCACTTTATTTCCTGTGCCAAACTGCTCAAATCCCATCTAAAAACATTTTTGAGACTTAAATTTAGTAATTTTTACTAAACCAATTTCTTTTCCTATTCCAGTGAGGCTTCATTATATGCATTTATGGCAGAGACAACCAACACCTACATCATGTACGAACTGATTATTTTTCCTTAATACTTTTTTTCCCTGCCTTTCTAGTACTAAACTCTGCTCAATATGCTGTTAAAAGAATAACACCTTGTTTTTGGAAGTAAAAAAGGATATACTAAAGAAACCAAAAAATATAAGGAACCCCTCAATTAAGTAAATGTTACCATTATAAAGAGGTAATTTGAAGAAATATATACTAGGCTCCCTGTGAAAGTCAATCCTTGACTAAGTTTGTTATATGTTATTATCATCATCAATGATCTTCTCAGTGTGACATTCTATAAGATGTTAAAGCACCATGTTTTAGAATTGTATGCCCTGTTTATATATCTACTTGAATGAAATATATTTCTTGTATTTAGAAATAGCTTGTTATCCAACCTATATGCCTTTTGTTATAGTTCCTAATTTTATTCTATAAATACTTGATATAATTTTTCATAGTCAGCTGCTTGGCTGGCATGAAAATCCTTGTCAGGAAACAGCTTTATGTGCAATTACTTGTAATGACAATAAAACATGTCAGCAACAGACTCTAAACTAAAAGCAGATTTAAGCTTGTTTCTTGAACAACTGGAATTCTGTAAGTGGCATTTACCTGTATTTTAACAGAGCATATTGTAAGTTACTCTATTCTTGAGGAAATACACATGACATATATGTGAGACAGATGTGAACTAGACAATAGTACATTTGTATGGATTTGGAATTGCTTCAGAAGCCAGACTTAAAGACAAATTATTAACATTGCTTTTGCAGGATGTCTGCAATGGAGTACCACAAGGATCAGTGTCTGGCCCTGTGCTGTTTAATACTTTTATCAATATAAAATGATAGATGGAATTCTTATCAAATTTTCTCATTCCCCAAATGGGAGGGCTAGCCATTATACTAGATGGTAGTGTCATTATCCAAAAACAAAACAAAACAAAACAAACAAACAAAACAAAAGCAACAACTTGAACTAGAGCACTGAAGTGAATCTTATAAGATGAAATATAATAGGAAAAATGAGAATAATAATAGCTATCATTTATATAGCACTTTCTATGTGTCAGTTACCGTACAAATCTTTTTGCAATTGTTATTTCATTTATGTTCATTTTTTTCATATAGTTTTGGGGAGAGTAGAGCATTAATAATCTAGAGAACATTCTGTGGAGGGCAGACAAGTTGAAGGGTTTTGATTGAGTGCACATGATATGAGGTCTGGTTGAAGGAGCTACCTTCGAGGAAGGAAGACTTGTTGGGAGACATTATGTAGTGGGGAACAGTATAGCTATCTTTGAGTATTTGAAAGGTGTCATGTTAAAGGGGAATTGTCTTGTTCTGTTTGGCCCCATAGAGAAAGAAGCAAAAAAAAAAGTGGGTTATTATTGTCTAGGAGCAAACTAGACTTATTGGCAGATAGGTAGATAGTTAATGAATTTGTTAATGTTACACACTAGCCTAAGTGCCATGAGTACAATGACCAGTAAGACAGTCTCTGCCACTCAAATTATCATTCATTTCAGTGGGAGAAGACAATATATAAAGAAATGTTGAAAAACTGGTTTTGAAAGATATTCATGCATCAGCGTATTAAGAAGATAGTGACAAGAAGTGCTTGACCTCAGGAAGATGACCGAGATAGTCTCATAAAAGCCTTGGTTTAGAATTCAAGTGTAGAGATGAGGATGATGCCAGGGGATTCTAATGATAATTGCTTTAAAAGTGTGGAATGAACTCCTTGGAGTGGTGGTTATTCCTATTCTTCAAGCAGAGGCAGGCTGATCACTTGTCAAAAATATTAAGCTGAAGATTCTTTCAGAGTATGATGTGCATTTAGGCCCCTTCCTATTTAAAAACAAAACAAAAGTATGATTCTAAGATACCATGAGTTCCATGAGGGAGGGCAATTGCCATATTATTTTTCACTCTTCTATCACTGACTGAAAATAAGACTTCATATATTGCAGGTAATTAATAATTGGTTGTTTTTTAAATTTAGTTTAAAGTTGAATCACCTCCCAAGCATTGCTTCACTGTTGCTGACTGGTCCAATACTTTAGTTTTGTTACGTTTTGGGGAATTTTGACCCTCACTAAATCCATGCCTCTTCTTTTTTCTTCCTGATCCCTGAATCTGAATCACTGTTCTAATTTGTCTTGTTTTGTTATCTCTCTTCCCTAGACTTCTCTCCCAATTAACCTATATTTCCCGGGATTCAAGCTATGCTCCTTTCCCAAGCTATTATAAAGTTCTTGGGAGATTAACTTAAAATTTTCATACATATTTACTAATGCTAGTTACCAGGATTACCAGATGTTCTGCTGCCTGTTCCATGTCCATGCCATGAGGGAGACATGGACGAACAGCAGTTTCTTCAATACTAATGATCCCATTTCACTTTGGTATATTCCAGAAAAGTTAAAAGTGCTCACTATCATAAAATTGTACATATGAAACATTCATATATTTCTCAATAAACCTCCCACAACAGCAGTTAAAAAAAATGTCTAGAGGAGGTGAAAAAAAAACACACTGTAGTGGTATCTTTTGTCTCTGCTGAAAAAAAAAGTTCATTTGTATTTTACTAATGAACTAGACTGATAACTTTGAAAGGTTTGGGTCTTTCTTAATGAGAATATGTGATATAAATTCAGTTATGCTAGCTATGTGGATGCTGGACTCTGGTAATCTGAGGTATAAATCAGAGACCAAAGGTTAGTCAGAATTTTGAAATGAGAAACTGTGATGTGATTAGTTTCTTTTGACAATCAATTCCCATGCTTGGTTTCAATTTAAAATAGCTAAATGGTCTGTTGTGTTCTTCAGCGTCCATAATAGAAGCCCGACTGTATATGAATATTGATGAAGGGAACTGACAAGCTGTTCTGTCAGATGCCTTTGTAGTATGGATGGCCTGTGTGATGACATGAATGATTTATTTCACTTCGTCCTTGCTACCTCCATCACCAAGAGAAGCTTGAGGACCTCAGCAGTCCTTTGACTGGATATCCTCAAATGACAGATCAGGGATAATGTTACCTTCATTCTTTCATTAGACTTGAACAGATGCTGAAGTAAAGCAGAATTTAAAGAAACAAGAATTGAATAATCCAGTGTCAGCGTAATCAATGTTCTTAACAGACATTTTTCAAAAGAAAATCGGTCCATGGAAAATGATACATTCTTTGAAAGATATCCTTTTTGGCCTTTTGTGGGGTGAGAGTTCTTCCTTAATATAAAAATTTAGAACTACTGGTAGTATACAGAGAACATAACAACAAATGCTTTGTTTAAATAATAACTAACATTTCTTTAACACTTACTATGCATTTTATAATTATTATCTCATCCTCTCAAGAACCAAGGAAGGTAGGTGCTATTATTATTCTCATTTTACAGATAAGGAAACTGAGGTTAAGTGACTTGTCTTGAGATTCACAGCAAGTTAATGTCTGAGGCAGGATTTAAATTCAGGTTTTCCTGACTATAAGCACAGAATTCTATCCACTGCACCACCTTGCTATCTATAGGCAGTTTTATCTATTGTCATTCATCTGTTATTTATTGATGGCCCAGGCCAGTCCAGTCTTAATTCCTCTCTGCTCCATTCCAGACTCCACATGTTTTCCACCTTGTTCACCTGTGAGTACCTTTCCTTCCATCTTCTCTCTACTCCTAACTTTTCAGCTTGCTTTTATATGTTTTGTTGTCTCCTCCATTGAAATATAACCTTGTAATGAGGTTACTTAACTTCCTCAAAGTCATACAGGAAGTAAGCATTAGAGGTAAGATATGAAATGAGAAGCTAAGAAGACAAACACAGATCTGTGGGATTAGAAACTATGATAGAAATTAAGAGGAAGGGATTCTACTGAGCCAAGTGGAAATTGCAAGAGTGTGATGCATCTGGGATAGACATGGATAGAGCCCATTCCCTCAAGTAGTCAACATAATAGCTATTTGCTCTTTTGAAAAGAAGAGTTCTTGACTTGGTGCTGACTGACTGATTCATTGGAAGACTGGCAATAAATGTCTATATAGCTGTGGTGATCATAGCATAATGGAAACACTATGTAGTTTATTTATTCATAGCCAAAATTATACATAATCAGATTAAACATCTATTTATATTACTAAGGTTTTCACAGGCAAGGATTAGAAGAAGGCCATGCCAATCAGAGGCAACATCACAAACGAATCTCATGGTACAGAAAAGTGCCCTTTGGTACCTGGAATCTTTGTCAAGTTGTCAGTAATTTGGTGTGCACTCAAGAAGAAAGTGGAAGACAAGTTGGTTGGGACTAATCATGGAGAGATTTGAATATCAAGGCTAATACTTTTGGCAATACAGTATAGTGTAAAGAGACCTGGACCTAGATTCAGAGGGCCTGGGTTAGATTCTCAGTACTACTTATTATTGTGAACAAATTGTTTTCCGTCTCTGACCATTAGTTTTCTTTTTCTTTTTCATTTATAAATTGAGGGAATTAATTGGGCAAGTTGATATCTGTTTTCTTTTAACTCTAAATCCTAAACCCTGTGCCTACAATCAAATTGGTCATGACTACAGGATTATGTAGTTAAGGGTTTCAAATAGTTGACACTGTAAAGAGTGGTCACATATTTTAAAATGTATTTTCCAGTTCCCTATCTCTACATCCAACTTCAAACCTACAAGCCAACAAATCTTAAATCTGTCACTTGCCCCATGTGGAAGTGAGTTTGACATTTGTACCTATTGTGAACTTTTGAGGCTTATTAAGAGTGAAGCCTAAGAACAAACATAACTTCTGTTTACTTTCTTTTTAAAGTTCCTGACACTGGCACTGGATATCATATATGGAATGCCCACATGAAATGTTAAATTGTGAATGTAAAGGCACAGGGGCATCTCTATGATTTGAGGACCTTCATGCACTCTATTCAGTGACATTAGAGCCACAATATTAGAATTTTAGAATATATCTTGGATTATTAAGAACAGGGAATAAGATGTCAATCTCTCTTCTTACACCAATTGAAAATTAATTTTAATTTAAAAAATGTGGAAGTACTTCTTCAAGCTATAGATATTGATTTCACATCCTGTTTTGTGCTTAGATTAGTTCCATAGTGTTCAAGAAAAAAAATTAAAAGAGAAATAGTAATTTAAAGAGCACTGAACTTACAGCAATTGGACCTAAGTCTCAAATACTAGCACTCATTTTAAGTACTCATATAACTTTGCGTAAATGAAAAAACCTCTCTGAACTTCAGTTTCCTCATGTACATCATGAGATATGGGTGTTAGATACCCTCAAAAGCCTTTTTCAATTCTAGATCTATGATACCATGAAGTAAAATAAAGTGGCATTAGATTTGTTTTAAGTTGCAGAGGGAAAAAATAGCATTAATGGGTAGACATTGCAAAGAGATAAATATAAGCATGATACATAAGCTAAAGTATAGAGCTATGCGTTCCATGTTCATTACTATAATCAATGAAAAAACATGGTGAAGTTTTCAATTTGAGAATGTGACACTTTTTACTCTGTGATTCATTATTAGATTGGAACTTCTTTGCTTAGGTCAAGAAGGGACTAGTGTGATTGATTGACTAAAAAAGGTCATCATATCTGTTGCTGCTTTAAATAGTGGAAGAATCCCAGAAATTGAGAATTTAAAGAAAGTACTCAAGTTCAAATGTACTTCAGGGACAGAAAATAAGACAGGAGCAAGAGGAGAGAAGGGATTCAAGAGGGACTATCAAAATTTCTTCCCCCCTTCCCTCATTATAAAGACTGGACCAGTATGAGACAACACATTCAAATAGAGCAAACACATTGAAGGCAAACAAGCAAATACAGACATAGATGAGTGCAGAAGATAACCACCTGAGACAGGAATGACCTGAAAGTATGTGACCCTTTATAGCAGAAATTAATGATGGCTATTGACTTAGGACTTCAAGAAACTATGAGTTACTACCCTATGATCACAAGCTTTCTCTACACATGTCTTACTAACATTACTTTCTAAGTTTACATGCACTATTCCTGTGAATCATTTGTGTAACTGTCGGAAAATATACCCTAGTAGGAGCAACTAGGTGGTGCAGTGGATATAGCACTGGTTCTGGAGTCAGTAGGACCCGACTTCAAATCTGGCTTCATATGTTTGACACTTACTAGCTGTGTGACTCTGGGCAGGTCACTTAATCCCAATTCACTCACAAATACACCCTAGGTTTTGGAAAAGCAATGTTTTGACCATCAGTTCTTCCTTCAGCACTTTGCTTTGATCATTGCAGATACTGAATGATAATCAGTGGGAAACATCCTGGTAGGGGTCTGCTGTGAGCACCTGCATCCGCAGCCGTGGTCTGATGCTGGCAGAGTGTGAAGAGAGAAAGAATCATGGGCCTGGTGGAAGATGTGAAGAACAAACTTCGTTTATTGATCTGAGGGCTCAGGCTTATATAGTACTGGATCAAGCAATAGTAACATTATTTTCCATGAAAAGCACAAATCTAATTAGGTGATTTCCTTACTTCCTTGTACACTGTCTATTACTTTCTTTCCTGCATCCTGTCCTGTACACTATCTGTTTCCTCCCTTCCTGCATCCTGTTCTCAAGAGATGGAACAGGGGGGTGGTGAGCCAACATCCTGAGTTTCACAGCTGTTGGGCTTAGTACAAACTATAGGTAAGACCTGGGCTGGCCTAAGCCCTACAACTCCCCAGAGCTGGCCCTCTATAGGGGTCTGTGAGCAAAGTTCTAGAAACCTCAGTCCTCTGCAACCTGATTTGCCAATGTGGGAAGAATTTGAAGAGATGATCCCAGAAATAGGGAGGGAGTAAATACACAAGTAAAGAAACTTACTTAAGGAAATCAATCAGAGCTACAGTAATATTGAAATGGAAAGTCTTAATAGTTGGTAATTATAGGTTTATTAATTAATTAAATAATAGGTAGCCTTTCACTAGAGTCCCTTAATGAAATGCTAGAAAGCCAGTTTTCAGGTATGTTATAGAGGGAATTCGTTTTGAGGACTAGACTGAATATGACCCCTGAGTTCCTTTGAAGTCTGAAAAATTATGTTATTCTTAATGTAAGGTATACATTTTTTTCTATTAAAAAAGACTCCAACAAAATCTACAAATATTGCCATAGATTTTAACCACTGGAAAAATCACTCGACCACACTCATCTTCAGGCAGCTATAACTATGTGACATCAGTGGGTTGTGAGTTATTTCAATGGAAAGATTAACTAGACAGGAAATTCCTAGTTCAATCATATCATAGATCCTTAACAGATTGATAAAATATATGTAAGTCACTGTTCTAGAAATACAGATGATTATATCTTAAGTTTATGTGACTGATCGAATATTTAATGAAAAACTTTCATTAGTCATCTCTGATTCTTTTATCTTACATGAGACAGTGACATGGAATGGGGCATCCTATTGAAAAGAAAACTAGAGCTTGGCTTTATGGGATCTAGTATATAATCCTGACTCTATCACTAACTTAAATGTTTAATGGCTCAATTTCTCCTTGCCTGGTATTCCTCATCTCAAAGAGTTTTGTGAATTTTCAATTAAAAAACAAAAATTAAATTAAAAAGGCTATGTGAATAGTTTTTAGTAGTGAAAGCCATATAGAGGAGAAACAGGAGACTTTAATTTCCATTCTTTATTGTTTTACTACCAAGCTACAAATATTTTAAAAAACCCCAACAATGTGGTTTACTTCACCACGGACTATTTACATTATTCATGATAGGATATGTAATAACTGCAATGTCAGGATTCTCATAGACTGGATGCAGGGCTTCTCACAAAGCACGTTTTGTCTTCATGTCTCCTGTCCACATCAAGAGTTTTCCCCAGGAACATCATGATTTGATTCCTTTTGCCAGGTTCCCCACCAAATGTCTCCTTGAGGAATATTAACATTTTGTCATAACTAGATATGGGGTGCGGGGAAGGAAAGAGATCCGTGCACATACTAAAGCCAATAACTCGTAGAGAATAACAGACAACATCTACTTCCCCTTACATAAAGAATAGAAAACAGAAAGTACTCAAAGGAGCCCATAAATATAGAAAACACTTTCCATTGTTCCAGCTGAGTCTAACTTTACTCTAAGGTTGAGACACTCCTAGAAAAGAAGTGGACTTGGGATTGCCGTATGGGAAAGCTCTTTTTCACTGGACCTGAAGCACCCTAATAACTCCTGGAACTAGGAGGATGAGGACCAGATTTCCTATTCACCATAATAGCTCTATAGTTAGCTATTCTTGCATTTTCATAACAAAGTCACTGCTTTTCTTCTCTTCAGAAAGTGTTGTATAGACATTGCCCATTCTTTCTTCAGAAGTCTGGAGAAAGATGCTTTTGATCCTCATCTACGGGGCTGAGGTGCTGGTTGACTACTATCGCAAAACAGAGTATGACCACATTACAGTCCCAGCCAGAATAGCTTCTGCCTTTCAGTTTTCTATAGTGGGGGTAAATATGGGGCAGTGCCATAGGGAGTATTGGGATCTGTTCCTGGCCCTTAGTTCAGCTGCGCAACCTTACAAGATGCTTGTAGTTGGTGGGGAAAGCGCTGCTGAATAAGGACTTTAGAAATTAGGAATCAGCCTTTTCTGTTGTTAGTTTATAGTACTTTTACTTCATTGGCCCTTTTGTGTTTTAGATCAGGGAAACATCTGGGATTGCTTTTCTCTTGGGCATAATTCCTATTTTGAAGATACTCGAGAGGTTTTGAGGATCAGAGAAAATATCTACTCTTCCATCTTATTGTTGAATCTACTACTACTATGACATCCTGCTTTCCCAAGTGAAATTGTCATTTTTCTGAGTCTACTTCTGAGAATCTACTGAAATCATTAATCTTTGATTACTTTTCATACCACACTAACCAAACAAATTATCCCATTAATGGCTTTCATCCCTTCCCTTGTTCTAGAAAGTTTTTCTTTTTGAAGTTAAAGAAATCTCCTCACCTGTCCAACTGGATTTCTTTTCCCTTATGAATTTGGGAGGATGGAATTACGGAAAGTCTTGGCACAAAAGAGATTATTGTAGAAGGTTCTTCCTGATAGAACACACAACTTTGCTTTTTTTTTCATTGTCATAAAATCTGATTTTTAGGTCTATCTTTAGAGTGACAGTTTGAATATGTAGGTTTTGTACTGGTACAAGGAACATTTCATTTGACAGTTGCTATAGTTACTAGATATATTTTCTTCTTGAAAGGGGGCAAATCAGTTGGATAAATATGTAATTGTTCAGTGTTATCAACATTATATTAAGATGTTGCCTAAAACCTAAATAACACGCCATATATGCACATCTAATTGTTTTCTATTGGTTAATATAGGTTGAATATGCAGTTGCATTTGATGTCCTGCCATTTTAGCAATATTCTATTGATCTGAATTATATGCATCATTAGATTGTGTATTTAGATCTGGGATAGTCAATAACAAAAAAGAAAGACCTCACATATACGTGATATTACAGCCTAAACTCTGAAAGGTTGAATAAAGGTGCAAACACTTCAGGTATGATCACAGCAACAGACTGGTGACCCTTAATTTGAGGGCAATCCAATTAAGTATAAAGAGGCTGATCACTTAAACATTGGGTACCTGGTGATAAATTATCCTGACCCTTGTATCATATAAATATCTGTATCTAGACAAGTTATAATGTAAATCAGTGAAGGGAGTACCAATATCAATGAAATAAAAGACTGTATGAAGAACTGAAGATTGTCATGTGAATGACTGAGAGCTTGATTATAAATTATCCTCTATTAATCTTCTTGTTGTTGTTTTAATCTTGTTTCTAAGCAAATTATAAATTTTCTCAATGACACTGTCTCAGAGTCTTTCATTATCTCTGTCAATACTCAACATGGGGCTGAGTACAAAGTAGGAACTCAGTGAGTATTTGTGTTTGTTGTTGATGCATTTGCCTGAAAATATTAGAATCTTCATTTTTTATAGTTGCTTCACTCAGAAAGCATTTATTAAGCAATTGGAATTATAGGAGATAAGAGGAGCTTATATTCAAAAAGGTTACAATTTCATAGTGGCAATTGGACTTAAACTCAGACAAATATGATATAAACTAGAAGTGCAGAGGAGGTGTACAATAACGACATGAAACATGATGAAAGAAAGAACACTTCCATTTGAGAAATTGTACATAGTGGCATCACAATAATTATGTGTTGAATAATTATAATAAAAAATAATCATTCATATTTATATAACCTTAAATTTTCATTTGATCCCTACAACCTGAAAAAGTTACATTGCTTTTTTGGGTCTTGGTTTCTTTATCTATAAAATGAGGGAGTCAGATAAGATGATTTCTAAAGCCTCCTCCAACTCTAAAACATATGAATTCAAATGGATTTCTTTATTGAATTAAAAATCAATAGCAGATATTCATTGAGTACCCAGTCTGTGCACAACTCCTTGCAAGATGTTATGAGACATAAAGGGGAGGCCTGATTTTTGTGGAAATGACAAACATTTGGGGGAGGGAAGAAGAAATTAGAGAGCAGCCTAGGTCCACTTGTCATATGGTACTTAATTATTTGGTATAGGGCTGTAATATTTGGAAAAGTTTTATGGAGGAGGTGGGACTTAAGTATTGGGCAGGAATTAGAAAAAAATATTCAGATGGTATAACAGCAGAGAAGACACTGAGACAAAAAGAACATTGTGTATATACAGAGTACCTTGAGGAGAACTGGAATGACCTCAAAAAGCTTTAAAGTTAAAGTTAAAGTCAGTTAAAGCTTTATTCTGGATGGAAGTGGGAGATAAGGTTGAATAGATAGGGTAGGGCCACATTATGGAGGACTTGGATGTGGGGCTATAGAAGTTTCAACTTCATACTGTGGTCAATGCAAAACTACCAGGATTCATATGAGGCAGCCCACATTTATTTATCTCAATAGAAGAAAGGACCAGTTATGACCACAGCCCAAATGAGATTTCAGTTACCAACTTTGTTAGCAGCATTAATATCCAGGGATTGATTAAACAAAACAAAGAACAAACAAAAAACCTTTTATTAAGATTTCACAGAAGTTGCATTGGGGTAGTAGAAGGCCCACTGGACTTGGCATTAGAAAACCAGGTTCTAAATCCCATCTCTATCATTATTAGCTATGTAACTTTGGCCACTTCACTTCAGTTTTCTCACCTGAGGATAATATTTCTCATATTACATACTTTATAGTACTGCTGAGGAAAGTGCTTAGTAAATACTTAAAAGATGTAAATTTGAGCCACCATGTTTTGAGACATTTTGGCATTATGGAGAGAGAGCTAGATTCAGAATGAGAGTTTGGATTTCACATCCTCTAAACAACTTTCTGTCTTTTAACTATTTCCTATTTATTCTATCTGAAGCTCGCTCTTTCAAAAAAATCTCTTTCCTTCAGGGAAGTTTTTCACGTCTTTTAACATTTAGTCAATTCTTTTTTTCTTTAACATGTGATTTTCTTCAGTATTTTGTGTGCCCCTTTACCAAACTGTTAATTGTCTGTACTTAATTTTCATGCATTATTCTCATTTATTTCCCTAATTTTTCCTTTACAACTTTTATTTGATTTTCAAAATCATTTATGGCTAATCCAGGAATTCTTGTAATCAATTCCATTTTTTCTTCATTTGAGGCTTTGATTGTTGTTATGTTGACATAGTTGTCTTCTTCTGAGTTTGTGTCTTGAACATTTTTTCAATTATAATTGTAGCCTTTTCTGATCAGTTTTTTCTTCTCTCATTTTTTTCTAGCCTATTTCTTGACTTTTGAAATTTCTGTCAAAGTTGGGCTCTGTTCATGGTGTATGAGTGGGAATGGTGTACTGTTCCAAGTTTTAGGCTTTTTTTTTTTAACTTTTGTTTTCAAGCTAGTTCTGAGGGCTTGTAATTTTTTGGTGCTTCCAAGGTGGTGTGATGATTGCTCTGCTGGTATGCTCTCTGGTCCTTGAACAGGAAGAGCTGTTTTTCCTTTGGGATCACAAGCGATGCTGCTCCTCCCAATACCTATTCCATTATTAACCCAAACACTCCCCTCTATCCTTTAATTATGACCCAGAATGGGGTGTAAGCAATTGAGATATCAAAGAAAACCCAGTTCTGTGACCATAGGCAGCACAATGGTCTGCTGCACTCCCTTTCTGACCAGATATCTAATGCCCTTACTGTGTCTAACTTGAGAGTTTCTGAACCTACCACTATCACTGTCATAGCCACCTCCAAAGCCCATAACTGATGTTGCTATCGTGGGGGCACTGGGCCTGTCCTCACCTTGGTGTTATTGATCTATCCCTCTAGGTAATAATATAAAGTTGAATGAAGGGTAATGTTGGGAAAGCTGGCTGTAGTGCCTCATCTACTGTGTTTTCTTAGAATCTGAAATTATTAAAAAGAATAGATAGAATCACTTGTCCTGGTATATACCATCTGTCCCTGATGCCTGGAAGACTAAGGCTGGTAGATTATTTGTGTTCGGGAATCCTAAACTCAAGTAGGACTAAGTTGATTAAGCATCTGTCCTTTACAACAATATGGTGAAGTCCTTAGCAGCAGGGTGCCTAAGGTGGAACAAACCAATCCATATTGGAGAAGTAGAGTAGGTTAAAGTTGTAGTAACAATTAGTAATTGTATCAAGGCCACAAGTCTATCAGTGGTTGCTGTATTTTCAGACTGAGTACGAAAGAGAAAGCCATTTCAAAATAAAGGAAAAGAGAAAAAGAAAAAAAAACAAAGAAAGGAAAGGAGAGGAAGAGGAGGGAATGGAAGGGGAGAGGAAAGTACAGGATGAAGGGGAAAGGAAAGAGGGAAAGGGATAGGAGGAGAAAGGAGGGGAAGGAAAGGAAGGGGAAAGGGATGAAAAAAGGGAGCAAAGTGAGTGGAGGGAAAAGAAAGGACGGGAGGCAAAAGAAAAGAAGGGAGGGAGGGGAAAGAAGGGGAGGGGAAAGGAGCAGTGATTCAAGAGGACTTAATTAAACACAAAGTAAAAGTTGAAGAGATAGAATTGACAATAGCATTTTCTTAATCCATCCAGGTTATTGTGTTAAGGGTTTAACCAATGGGGGGAAAATGTGTTAAACACAATAAAAGAAGAAAAAAAGATTCAGTGTTTTGGGGGAGAGAAAAGCAATTTTGCACCTGGGGAAATAACATGAAATAAGCCATCAGAACAATTTTTTTTTAATTAATGGAGTAAAAGTGATAAAAGAAATGATTAAGACAAATTTGGTTAAGCAGGTTGGGTAATTAGTTATGATAGTGGCTCACAGATGAGTATTATTCACAGTGTTTCCTAATATAACTAATCATTCTTATTAACTTGGTCCTGAACTTCATTGTTTCTATGCTACTGAAGAATATCACCTCAGATACAGTTCTATCACAGGGAAGATTTTTTTTTAAATTAAGGAATAATATAATGTATCTAGCTTAGTTTTTCACACCACTAAAAATTTTTTTAAAAAATGTATGGGGATACTGTGTCTAATTGTCATTGTTCTTTGGGAACCTGAACGAATCAATTACTTTGCCTCTGGCTCAGTGCTTTCCATTAAGAGACTGCACTACTTACCAATCACTAGAATAGAATTAAAAACATTTCGTACTGACATTTAAAATAGGCTTACATACTAAATGAAAAAAATAGAACAGTAGAATAGTAGCATCTGCTAAAAATAATAGATATTGCATCCCCCCCATAAACTTTCATTTTTTTAAAGGAAGCAAATTCGACTGTATTTGTTGACAGAACAGCAGGCTAAATGTTTGTGACTGAGGCACTTCTGCTTTCTAAGTAGCTTATGAATATATTCCATTTGGCTCTAGTCTGTGGACATAACTGGTATACTTGTTGTTCATTCCTCATAAATGTTTAGAAAATTAGACAAAGGAATAAAAGTCATTCAGATAGCAAAGGGGAGGAAATGACTTAGAATTTTGAAAAAAGAACATTTAAAAATGGCTTTTAAAATACAATAGCATTTTAAAATCAAATTGCCACCATAGATTTACACAAGATTTACAGGGTAGGGGATATTGGAAAAAAAATAAAAGGGCAATGTAAGCATAAAGAAAGAAGAGAAGAGAAAAAAAAACTTTTGAAAAAATATGCATACATATTTCATGTGTGTGTAACAGAGTAAAAGTCATAGTGATTACATTATTTTCCACATAAATACACAAAATGATCAATGGTCAGGTACACTGACAGGTTTTAACAAGTACATGTTGGCAGGTAAGCATGTCATTCATTGTTGGGAAGTCTAGCATGCATCAGCAAGAATATGTGAATGTAATGACTTATTTACAATATGATACTCTAAAGTTATGCAACACAATATTGCATCATCAAACTTCAATGCAGGAAAATAGCCCACAAATTTACAGTTAGTTGTTAAATTTAAGATGTAATTTAAAATATATTTTATATCTTTCAAATGATGCAAATTAAAAAAAAAATTAAAAGGTAATAGAAATAGATTTCCAAGGGGGCACTGAAAATTTTTTTTTGGCTGTAGGCCAAATAAGTTTGGGAATCTCCAGTGTAAATGAACAGAAAAGAAAAAAGTGGTTTCATGTTCTGTTCATTAAAGTGGTTTATGCCACAAAATTTTTAGCTCTGAACTCTGTGTATATGTGTGTGCTTCTGTGTAATATAGATGCTGCCTTAAGTGGTAATGCTGCAACTGTGTCTCCTACAAAATATTTTTGGCATCTATGCCCCCCTCCCTGAGAACTTGTATATACATATGGGTGGAGAGAGAATAAAGGATGCCATAAACATACTGGATGAGCAGACCAAAGTTATTTCATTTGTAAATGATTACTTAGAGAAAATAGGGGATTTCCAAGATGGCCAGAGATTTTAAATGTCATCTTATCTTGTGTTCAGTATTTGTAGAATTGATTTGAAATACCAGGAGATGAAATAACAAAATTGCATTTTAGTATCATGTTTTAAAATTCTAGATTTTTTGTTTTAATTTTTAAAAAAATGGGAGGGGGTCAAGTACACTCAAGGATATAGCTGAGTTTAAATTTGGAAGAAGCACACTAATTCTATTTCATGAAATGAAATTTAATGAAAGAAATTTTAAGTAAGGCTTTAATTGGTGGAATAATAGAAATGGTCTATCTTTTACCCATACAGTAGGATAATATAATTGAATTAAGATGTTTAAATTACTAAAGATAAAATAAAGCTAGTGAATTTATGTTAGAAAAATATCACTTTTATTCAAAACTTCAATATTGAGAAATCCACGGTGTAAGCTGACAATGAAGATAGAAATTTTCAAAATATTAACTTTTAAAGGAAGCAATATAAATGTATTACTGTTTTAAAATTTACGGTGCCATCTATTTTAATTTATTTTATAGTATCATTGACTACTCACAACAAAGACCAGAACCTAAATAAATCTATGGTCATTTTGGTCCCATCATAATAGTTCACTCTAAAATAGATTTAGTTTTATAATAAGGAATAAAAAGAGGACTTAGAGTAAGAAAAGAGAAGTAAGGGATGTCAAAATAATATATTAAAGGAAAAATTAAAAGAAAACTAGAAGAGAAAACTTTAATTACACACAACAGCATACACATATATGTGTACATCTCTGTATTAAATACCCAAGAAATAAAGATAATCATTGACTGCAATGAAGCAGGTTAAAACATATCTGAATGACCAAAAGAAATACTTTTCTTTCTTATAGTACATCAAAAACTATTTAAGAAAATAATTGATAAATGAATTAACCAAGCAGCTTGTATTTGAAATGATTCCCAGTAGCAAGAAGCCAGTTAGTAAATGATCTTTGCCACAATATGTAAATCACACTGTAATCTTTTGTTGAAGAAATTTTATGGAGGGAAGAATATGATGCTTGGTATAGGGGATAACATGCTGAATTTGAGACCACATTAGACTTTCTGTTCTGTTCTTCTGGCCTGTGTAACTTTAGGCAAATCATTGAAATTTGCTGGTCCTCAGTTTTTTGTTGTTTTTTTTGTTTGTTTTTGTTTGTTTTTTTTCATGTATAAAATGCGAGGTAGAGAGAGGTTCAAATTAGCTAAACCCTGAAGTTTTTTTTTTTCTGGTTGTAGAGTCTGTCTTTACTTCTCTCCTCTCCCCCAACAAACAACAACAAACAAGAATAATAATACTAATTACCCTCATTTGATTGGAGGCAATAGTAGTTTATCAGATGTGAAAGTAGATATATAAACTTAGCAGTGATATTCCTAATTTGTTTTTTTTTCTCAACAGTTTCTTCAAAAATGGAAGGAAGAAAAAAAAATGAGTTTGAAAATAAGAAGTATTGGAAAGGTATATATTACTTTATTTTTGCTTAATGTGTTCTTGGGCCTATGCATGTATATGGATTTGCTTCAATTCAGGAAACATTTAATATATAAGAGCCACATAATGTGTGAGGATTCAGAGAAATATGGAAGGACTAATTAAATTTTTAAAATACATGCACAGAATTTAGAAGTCTTGTAATTGAGAATTAATTCAAAATCATAGTATAGTCTTATAAGAATAGTATAAATAGTATTTAAAATGTTAAAGCTTAAAATATGCTGAGACTGGTGAGAAAAACTAAGGATTGAAAAAATGACATTGCTATTGGTTTTAGGAAAATTGTGAAGGCTGAAAGAAGGGAGAAATATATTTTGTTTTGTTTTATTTGTCAGGCATTGGATAGAACAATCATAAATTACAACAGAGCTGCTAGTTTGCTTTATTTTAATTTCTAGAATGATTATTTTTGAGCTGGAAACAGTAAAAAGAAATATAACAAATATGGTTTTGATGTCTGAAATATTTAAGCAAAAAGTTAATAGAAAATATTATTGACCTACAGTCTTCTCACCCAAAGGAATTATATCCTTGTATGTAGTAAAGAAAAAAGAGATGAATATGATTGCTGATCAACTGTCACTAATCTTTGGGGGAAAACAAAACAGAACAAAACAAAAAAAAGTAGAAGAATGGGAGAAATAGCAGACAATTGAAGTGGAACAAATTTCTCATTTTTTTAAAGGAGATATTGGAGTCTGCAAACTATAAGCCATTGATCTGGATTTTAATTCCTAACAGAATTGCAGTATTGTTACAGAGATTATTAGTGAGTAATCAAATAACAAATGACAAAGGTTCCATGCCAACTGCAATGGATTAAAATCATGGTGTCAAATTTAGGCTAAATGTCAGGAAAAAAAACAGTAATTTAACCTATCCTTAAGTGAAATGGGCTGCCTTTGGAGATAGTGAATCCACTCTCCAACACTCCTGTTATAGTTCTTCAAATACTGGCTGTAAAACCATAAGAGACAATATTTACTTAGACATTGGCTGAATTAAATGGCAACTAAGGTCTTCCAGATACTGAGACTTTCTGATTCTGTGGATCTGAAGAACAATTGGGGGAGGAGAGGCAGCTGATACTGCAGTGGATAGAGTTGGATTTGGAGTAAAGAAGATCTGCTTTCAAATCTCATCTCAGAGATTGACTAGCTATAAGACCCCTGCTTGCCCTAGTTTGCTTAACTGGTTTAAAAGAAGAAGAAGAAGAAGAAGAAGAAGAGAAGAAGAAGAAGAAGAAGAAGAAGAAGAAGAAGAAGAAGAAGAAGAACAAGAAGAAGAAGAACAAGAAGAAGAAGAAGAAGAAGAACAAGAAGAACAAGAAGAAGAAGAAGAAGAAAGAAGATGAAGGTTGATGGGGGATGTAATACTATAACTTAATTCATAAGGTTATTGTGAAGATCGAATGAGATAATATTTGTAAAGTAACTAGAATATTGCTTGGCACAGACTAAGTGCTTAATAAATGTTTATTCTCTTCTCTCCCCAAAATAAAGAAAACTTGCAAAAACACTGAAGTAGTTTAGATACCAAGATAAAAAAAAACGGAGAAAGAAGGTAGAAAGAGAGATTGTCCCTGAGAAGAGTAGATCAAATTAAGACCAATTTGAGGAATTTGATAGGGGAGGAGAGCTTTTAGTTCTGAAAATCTACTTTTATCAGGAATAGTTTTAAGAAGGAACAATATATACACATCTAGAAAGGTATAAAAGCCTTCTAAATTCAGAAAGAAATAAAAGGCCAAAGGGAAAGGATAAGGGAGGGATTTTTAGAGGGAAAGGTGAGGGAACAGGATGGTGAGGGCTATAGAAATGGGAGGACAAGGGAGGGATCCTTGGAGTGGAGATAAGTTAAGTTATAGGAGGGCAAGATAGCAGATAGAAGTAAAGTAGAGGAGTCAGAAGGGATAGGAAATAAGAGATATGTATAATACATAAATAAAGATGAGGAGTAGAATTTGTTAGGGAACAAAGAGTAGGGATAATAATCATTGTCTCCAACAATGTTAATACTAAATTAGATTTAATCAAAAGAGAAAAGTAGAGAAACTACACTGGGTGTCAGCCATATTCATCAATATTGTTTTAGACTGTCTAAAATAACTAAACAGCATAAGGTTGGAATATTGCTTTGGTATAGGAAATGATGAGTTCGTGGACTTGGAAAAATGTGGAAAGACTCAAACATGAAGAAAGAGGTTATTCACTTTCAGAGAAACAGAGGACAGATACGTATATTATGGTCTTACATAGATGTATATGAACATATATGTTTAAGAGTATGATTATAGATATCTAAGTATATCTATGTATATGTAACTATGTATATATGTACATGTGTATATATTTATGTGTATATGTGTACACATGTATGTATAGGTGTATGGGAGTGTATGTATATTATGTGTTTATATATGTGTGTATGATTGTATATGTATATATAAATGTACCCATATTTCATTGTAGTCTTCTTTGGAGGGGGAGGAGAGAGGGAAAGAACAAAGTAAAAAGTACACATCAGAGAACAAAAGACAATTTACAAGAAGCAAAGATGAACAACTAAACATAAAGCCTATCGTGTAGGCTTTCTTGAAATGGAAACGTATTACTCTGTTTTGCAATTTCTTTTACCTTCTGCTTTGCAAATGACAATGTTTTTTTTTCTTTTCTTACAAGTTTCAATACTTAAGTTTATAATAAGTTAATTTTTATTTTCTTACTGTATATTTAAGTTTTACTATTTGAGTTTAAAATATATATAAAAAAAGAAAAAGAAACAAACAAAAACCCTTTGGCCTTTGCCTTGGTACTTAAACTATTTGAGTTTCATCCACCATCATTACTGGTGTTGGTATATGGTAGTTAAATCCCCAGGTTTAGCTCTGAATGGCATATGAACTCTTTGTGGAAGCTAAGACTACAAAATTTCCCATTAAAGTGACAGAAAATGTCACACAGGCACACAATCTTGCTCATATTTTCATTCTTTCCATATTTTACCACCTTTTTTGATGGCTGTCATTCAGTTCCAACAGTGCAAACGCTTATGTAATTATTCCACAAAGATATATGTTTTTCTCTGATTTAATGCTATAGTAGTAAAAATTCAAACCATTAATTGGGAAAGATGTATAATCCTGATACTTCATCAGTCTGTCTTCTTTTAAATAATTGCATTATCTGCCCAGAATTAGATAAGTAGCTATATGTTGCACCACTTAATGAAAATGGGGTTCTGTGTCAATTATAAGAAAATCCCCCTTATGAATAATATAAACAAACAAGCCCCAAACCTCAGAGCTTATGGGTGGCATTGTTCACTCTATTCTATTCTATTTCATAAAGGTAAAATGACAGATATGAATCTTTACACACATGAAATTCACCTGGTGATTCAAGTTACCACGATCGTCTAAAGTGACAGGGCATATTCTATGCAAGTGAGGAGACACCAGGAGGATCAGCAACCCCCAGGGGGCAAATGAAGGGACAGGGTTAGCTGGGTGGTCAACATACTGCAAGGTTGGAGAGATGGGTGAGAGAGAATATACTTCCATATCAGAATCTAGACAGATACCACATGGCTTGTTCCATCTCTGGAAATTACTATGATAGTGTCTGGCAGATCTTATACCCCACAGGCAAAGAATTTGAGAAATGTTTCATTTCATTGTTATGAATATGTGTTTAGGTGAGTCTTTGACTAGAAGATCAACTTAATTAGGCATATGCAACAGAATACTATATGAATGCATATTATATGAAGGCTATTTAAATTGATATTAATCTGTTATATATCTCTAGGACATAATTATATGTTTACACATTTTCGAATCTGAATCATACCTATCCAGCTAGGTTATATAGTGGATAGGGATCTGCATGTGAAGTAAGGAAGTCCTGAGTTTGAATCCAGCTTCTGACAGCTAACTGTGTGCACCTGGGCAAGTCACTTAACATCAATTTGCCTCAGTTTCTTGATGTATGTTTGAAATGAGGGCAATAATGGCACCTTCCCCACAGTGTTTTTTTTTTGGTGAGGATATAATAAGATATTGTGAAGTGTTTTGTAAACTTTAAGGCACTATGATTTCTACACATTATTATATTAAAATTAGATGACCAAGCCCTATTTAGTAATGTGTAATCCTATCTTGGTAGATATCCTAATACCTGTAGGGAAATAAAAAACTAGAAGGCCATTAAAAAATAATGAACACATTTACCTTTAAAATATAGGATAAACAGATTCCAAAACAAAGAAAAAAAACTGCTCTGGCTGAGTTATTTGAGAAATATTTAGTTCTGTAGAAAAAGAAAGCTGTGAGAATAAAAAGGAAGACCTTTCATTGAGATTCCTCACTAACCCCTCCTTCCAACCCCCCCCCACAAAAGTAAGTAATTAAAGATCCAGGAAGTTGAAAAATGATTTGTAGGAAGTTAATACTTCCTATTACATGAGTTATTAGTTTACTTGGCATTATTATATGAAAATACAGTGAGTTCTAGAGCTTCAGAGGGCTCTGGTAAGTATAAATACCTGTAGTTGTGAGAGAAGCATAGCTTGACTTCATACATACTCCTGCTCCAATCTATCATTTCTGAGTTAGTTTCTCAGAGAATTGTAAGGATTGATTAGATGATAGGTGACCCTTTGTTCAAAATCCAGAAAACTCTGAGAAGTAAATAGGTAATTTTATTATCTACACAGAGGAACATAGAGGGAACTCTTTGTTTAGCAAGTAATAATGTATTTACAAATAAAGATTATAATTTAAAGAAACTTTAGAATGCCTTATTTCAGCAAATGAAACAGCATGGTACAAGAAAACACACACACACACACACACACACACACACACACGATTTGGAATTAGAAGAACTAGGTTTGAGTTAATGTTCTGTTTACTGTCTGGCTCTGGGGAAGTCTCTCCACCTACATGAATCTGTACCTCATCTGCAAAGTGCATGGATTGGATTAGATGACCCCCTCCCTATCTGAGATTTAATGATTTTGTACTAATGAGATGGGACCAAAATAATATAAACATGGGAAATAAGATTAAAAAACCCCTTTTTAATAGCCACCTCTTATTGTCTTGCTTAGCACCAACCTGTGGGTCAATCATGGCTGTCTGCTTATGAAAGCAACAAAAGAAAGGCTGAATAAGATGTTACTGAAATTTCCATCTCCAATAAGCTGTAGTTCATAATTATAATAGAGGTTATGGCACTATTTATGTCACACAGATTAAATTTTGTTTTTTATTGCAGACATTTCTTATTGTAAATCTTTGACTGCTTTCAGAACTTGATTAATATGGCCCTAAAATACAAATCATTGCCAAATGTCATCACATTGCAGACCATAACTGCTCTAAAATCTTCTGCTCTATTTCCATTGCTAAAGCCTTCAACCATGAATTAATCATTTGAGAAATTAGAACAAGTTCTGTTTCCATCTGCAACTTTTCTTTTTCTCTGCATTTAGTTAAAAATTCTTCTCCTAAAATAACCATCTTTCCCTGTGACTATCTTATCTGATACAAAAGGCCCAAATATACTAGCATAGAACATTTCCAATAGGGAAATTATTTTAAGTAATTGAAGGAGGAGTTATGAAGCCAGAATTGTGAGGGGTAGAGAAAATTGTATTGTTGGTGTTGTTGTTTTGTTTGTCTGTTTGTTTGCTTGTTTTTCCCCTGAAACTTGGTCATTTGTACAGATACCTTTTAGTTTTTATTTAAGTTCTCATTTTTAAATTCTGGCTTTTACTCTCACAGAAAGGAAAATAGTCAATATATCTGAGGTGAGATATCCACAGAGGAGGGATTTTTTTTTGTTCTTTTTTTTTTTCTGTATCTGACCTTAAGCCAAATAGTATATCTCTAGGAGGTGAAAAGACATTTCTCTGGCAGTAACTAGATATAAGCTTGACTGTATCTAGGGAATCCAGTGAAAGAGCAAAGGAAGAACTTTCTCCCTTTCGTGTCCATAAATGAATATATTTTGAAAACATCATATGGCATTAGATACTAAAATTACACAATTCTTTCAAATGTGGAGAAAGTATGAAGTTTTCTTCTACCTAGGATGTAGTAATAAAAAAAATGTCAAGGGCTTTGTTGACAGCAGATACAGATAACAAACACAGTAGGAAAAATGGGGAAAAAAAGTGGACATTTAGTTTCTTAATTAGTTTTTGTATTTACTCAACTTTATTTGCATGCCAATTGAGGAGGTTGTCTAGAGAAAAATTATTTTGCAGTCTCCACATAATTTATATGGGTTTTTTTCTTGGGGCAGAGACCTCAGGGATAAGGGGTAGAGAGATTCATCAATGTTTAAGCAGTAATTACAAGGAATTTTAAAATTTAAATCAGATAGGTGTTCAGGATCATGAAATTACAATTTAGACTAGAAAGAAGAAACCAAAGGAAGAGATAATTTTAGCCTTGGGAACTTTTGCTGGGGTTTTTTTTTTTTGGCCTTAATTGGATGGTGATTCATAACTGTTAGTTATGTATGAAAGAAGTGTTTTCTTTGCCAGGAAGAGGCTTTTAAGTCATTGCATTTTATCCTATGAGAATAAAGGGTTTAAGAAATGCTTATGAATAGCTGAAACTAAGACATCTGTAGCAAAGAAAAACTCAGCAACAATTTAATTATCTTACATGGCAAGCAGAGATAACATTCACAACCTATAATTGCCAACAGCAGAAGGAAACATGATGATATCTGAAGAAGAACCACTGGCCCTGTGTCAACAGAGAAGTGAGTTCTCTGGTCAATCACATACCCTTGGACACAGTATTCCATATGTGTGTATCCTATACATGTGCTAGCTAGTGTTATGGTAACCTGAGGAAAATACTATCATGTAACAATGGGTGGATTTTACTGCTGTATTGTTCATCATGTTATTTGATTAAATGTTATTTCCTATTAATGCATTATGTGATTGGACAATAAATATGTACATAAGGGCTCCTGATGCATGGTTCTGAGTAAGTGCTGTCCCATACTAGAACGTGGATATGTTATCTTGCAGTGCTAGGGAATGCTTGTAAAAATGATACTTCAGGCAATACAGAAATATAATAAAACATTTACGATGTTTTCCCTTCTTTCCCACTCATTCCCATTTTACTTTATAATTACAATAAATAACTAGAAAAAATTATGATATTCAAATATAGCATTTCTAGATCTTCAGAGATCTTCAATGACTCTAAATACTTAGACTTATATCTTATTCTCAGTAACAAAGTTTTCAGGAAGCTATTGCGAGTTAGCGAGAAGAGTCATGCAACACTTTCATAAATAGAAAGAGTTCAAATCTCATGGTGGCTAAATGTGTACTGGCATTAACCAAGAATGCTACCAGGAATGAAAAGTTTCCTAAAAAACCTGAATCCCAAATTAATTTTTCTTCATCCTTATTAAGAAACAAAAAAGATATTACAAAAGAAATTGTTTTTGTTATCAGGTAACAAACAATTTCTACTGTATAGTTCTAATTCAGCTCCCTAAGTATTAACTTTACAGAACTGAGATTTTAATAAATTTGAACTTAAAAGACAGACTAAAATAAGGTTTTTAATGGATACCACTCCAATTTAACTTCTTCAAGAAAGCTGTTGATCCTGAAAAAATGAGAAATGAGTAATAGAATAAACATAGATATAGTTTATCACCATTTATTGAGGATTATTAATTTGTGTAAATTAATCTCTAAAATGAAGACTCAAAATTTGGAAGCCACATTAGCCACCACACTATTGATCTCTTTTCCAAGTATAGAGAGATGGAAGTCAATGGCACCACTAGTTTAGAATATTAAATCATTTGTTAATTATTACAGAGAAAGATAGGGGGAATTATAAGCAATATCATCTTATAAAATAAGAAGTAGGTGAGGGGGGAAAAGTGTGTAAAGAACTTGAAGATAGACTAAATAAAGTCAGATTATAATGTCCTCTAATAATGAAACTGGAAAGAGAATAATTACTGTAATAAAAAAATGAAAAAAACTGTCAAGATTTCTTTAACAAAGCCTTTTGTCCTTCAGTAAATAGAGGGACTTCACATTTTAAATTTAGCATCACAATAATTGGTGGGCTGCATGATTAATAAATGATGATGATGTCAACCATCATCATCATAGATAGTATTTATATAGATCATTAAGGTTGGCATAATACTCTTTGTATGTTATTTTAGTTCATGCTCAGAGCTACATTGCAAAGTAAGGATTATTAATATCTGTTTTACCGAAAAGGAAACTCACATGGTACAGAGATGTGAAATGAATTGCCCAGTGTCACATGACTAATTAGTGTCTGAGACAGGATTTGAACTCAAGCATTACTGATTTCAAGTCCAGCCCTCTGTCCACTATCCAAAGAATATTAAATTAGGAAGCTAGATGGCATAGTGGATACAATTCTGGGCCTGGAGTCAGGAAGACTTGAGTTCAAATATGGCCTCTAACACTTATTATTTGTGTGAATTGAGTAAGTGATTGGACAAGTCACTTAATTTCTCTTTGACTCAGTTTCTTCATTTTAAAAGGGAATAATAATAATAATTATTATTATTATTATAATTATAATGATAGCACCTAACTCCCTGAAATTCTGTGAGGACCAAATAACATAAGCATAAAGTTTTTTTTTTTGCATAATGTGTGGCACATAATAAGTGCTGTCTAAATTTTAGTTATTAGTGTTCACACATACATATGCACTGTATATATTTACATATATATATTAAGCACATACATATATGTGTATATATTTATGTGTGTGTATATAAGAGATTTTTGCTAAAGATGACATAATTTTTAAAGTATCAACAAATCAATTGTCAAAATATCCTGAAAAGTTGATAATACCAGATATATGGACAAGACCATGGACCTCAGTCAGTCTCTGAGTAATGTTTTAGAAATGGAATAGGACATTCAGAAAAGCAAATACATCTTCCTACCTAGCAACACCATTCTCAGATTCATGCTCCAAGAAAGACAAAGGAAGAAGGAAAAGTCATATATGTATACAATTTTTATAGCAATACTCTTTATAGTAGCAAAGAATTAGAAACAAAGTAGGTGCCCACTAAATTACTGGACAAATTGTGCTATATGAATGTAATTAAATATAATCAATATAGGAAATGGAGAACATTAGGAATTATATAAATTTGGATATATTTGTCTCAATTATTACAGAGGAAACTAAAAAATTAATTTATACAAAAATCACGATAATGAAAACAATTTGGAAGGGCTCTGAAATTTAATGGAAGACATTTCCTCCTTTATTGAAGAAAAGAAATGAGAGATAAGGAATGAGGTAAAGATTTTTAATATTTGTCCAAAGTGATAATTTGTTGCCTTTATTCCTATTTATTTGGATTCCTTGGGGACAGGGAAAATTATTGGATAGTAACTGTGAGATAGAAAAAAAAATAATTACCAATAAAATATTTTTACACTGAGTCATTAACATTATTTTCCTCAAAAGGTACTAAGAAAATGTCAATAATTACTATCCAATATGCCTACTTTTCCATCTCTATAAAATCTCCATAAAAATAATCTATGCATTTATTGAGGACATATTTGAATGTTTGAGAAAAGAACAAACAAATTTTTTTCAAATTATTTTTTAAAGCAAACAGTATCTTTAGCATCACAGAACTGACAAAGAGGATTAGAGAATATAAAATCCCACACAGTGTTTGTAGTTTGTTATATTTTTGATTTACATAATAATAATACATTATGTATCATTCTATGTGCATTATAGACTTGATGCCAAAGAGTTAAAAATTGCCTTAAAAGTTCACTTCCAAAGCTATATCTGCTATGAATATTCTAACATTATGTAAGATTATTTAATGATGTAACAACATAGATGACTTTTATCTTTCTAATGAATAGTATCAAGAGAAGCATTAAAGAATTAAGATGTATCTTCAGTCTTCAGTCAAGACAGAGTCCAAATGAAAGATAGTTTATCTGTAGAGGAAATATTCTAGATGCTTGAATTTATTTATGGCACTATACTGATTAAATGAAAACCTGACACACTACATAAACTCCTAAATTAGATATCCTAAATTTAAAAAGAATACAGCATACTTAATAGAACATAAAAAACCAAGTGGATAAATGAAGAATGTTTACTGATGAGTGTGTGGCTAATAGTTGAGTTAACAGACCACAGGATTTGACTACCAGCATTATAGTATTAGATACTATTGTTGTAACAAAATTAAAATGGTGAAAGAGTGTAGTCTGAATTGTCTTTGGGAAACTAAATGATGCCAGTAGACCCCAAACTTCTTCCAGGTTAAATGACCACATTTTGCTTCCACAGAACTTCAATAAAAAGCATGCTTACACCTGAAAGCATTTCTTGAGGTACTTATAATATCTTATCTCTTATTTTTAAAAAATCTTACTAAATAACTAAAGGCATGAAATATTGTAATTACATTTACGTAATTGCCAAGATAAAATACTAATAAAAAAATTAATTTGTTGCCTTCTTTAAAATTTAATCTGTTTTCTTTTAATTTTTTTTGGCATGGCACCGAGATAATTGTGGTGTGGTTAAACTTTAATATACCACATACATACATTCTTACTTATAAATGAAGACTCTACTCTTCTAAAATTAAAGATCCAACATTTTTTTTACTGCAAGCTAAACTTAAAAGATGAGTTGTTGATATGTGTAGCAAAAGTAATTTCACATAAAGAAAAAAGAACTTGGGAAGAATATAAGGTAATGAATAGTTTGTTATCCCAAAACAGTACAAAACTCGCTTTTGTTTAATAAAAACTGCTAAAATACATCTGTAAAGAAACAATTTTCAGGTAAAGTTTGAGGATTCTAGTTGCCAAAAGGCAAGTAATCACTTTTTAAATGATTGAAAAGGCTTAAATAATCTTGTAAATGATGTATAATGATTCCTTTTTTATAGATTAACAGTTTGCTGGGCAAAAGAAGTAGGAAATACATACACACACTTATGAAAATATTTGAAAATGCAAGTGTGAAGGAATTGTTTTCAGAGTCACAGAATGTTAAGAGGTCAATAGACCTCTTAATCTGAGGACTGATGAATTATGAGGCTATCAAGCATTGTGGTCCCTCAGTTTATTTGCATGTAATTGTTTTAAGGCTTCCACAATGTGGAAACTCATAAAATGATAAGTTAAACAACTGGAGACTGACCATTAAATGACAACTGTACATTTTAAAACAAAAATAAAAAGGTTGAAGTTTTTAACTCAGAAAGGAAAAGTGGATCACTGAATACCAGGAATCTCTAATTTCAGCCATTAAAAATGATGGAGAACCTGCTTGGAGTCATGAAAAAATGAGCAGGAGGAGGACAGGAAGAATTCAAGCAGGGTTGAAAAGGACAACTAGGTAGAACTGTGTAAAGAAAATTGCAGGAAAGACAACTTCAAAGAGGTATTTAACTGCCCATTCTTTCTTGGCTAGAGAATATCTGAGTCTCATTAGGTGAAAAGTGAACTCTGCTGCAGTTTTATTTTGGTTTCCAGTGCCATCTATAGTTTGAGATAGTTACATATTCTTAGTGGAACTTGATGCGTTTTGCTAACCTTTCTGATCTGAGAGGGAAAAGCAGACTGGAAAGACAGATTTTGCAGTTGAATTGCCAATAGGTGTGTTAACTGATAGAACAGATCGAATGACAGAGAATCCTGTTGAATAAAAAGGAGAATGAGTTTTTCTCCATTTTCCAAAGACAGCCAGACTAAAGAGATTTAGACGCTCTGGGTTAAAGGGAATTACTAGCAAATATAACAGTGTAGCAATTTCTTAGCATCCTTTTTAACAGTGATTATGAGTTCATGAGCCTGTCAATGCTTGACCTGTTTGTTAGTAGAAGGGAAAAGGATTTGCCTAGCAGGAGAAGAGTAAAGAACATTAGGAGAACGGTTATCAGAGAAGTGGGTTGGTGTCAAGCAGATGTCCCTGCACACACTCATGATATCAAGGCTTGTAAGCCAGATTTGGGAGTTACTTTTATATATGTTTCTGTTTGGTTTTGTTTTTGTTTCTTTACATTTATAGACCTCCCTATTAGGTTTCTGTAAGTCTGTACACTCTATGCCCATTCTGACTCATAGACACTGAGTTAATTAGCCAGATAGTGCATCCAGGTTTATATGTATACTGTGAGATACTGCTTATCTACATAGTTGATAATATTGAGTACCTGTGATATATTGATTATTATAGATTTTTTTTATCTTGATGTTAAGTAAATGGTTATACTTAAGATATGACGTTGTCACCATTATAAATGACCAGCTTAATATAAATGTGAATCACAATTGTGGACTTGAGCACTATAGTGATGAGTAAGGGAAACATTATATCCCACAGCAGCTTTATCCCTAGGACACTGAGTTATGTAAGAATATAACAAGCTGAACCTTATTTAGTCCTTTATGATTTCCCTTTCCTGTTTTCCTTTTTATGCTTCTCTTAAGTCTTATGTTTAAATGTCAAGTTTTCTATTTGGCTCTGGTTTTTTCATCAAGAATGTTTGAAATTCCTTTATTTCATTAAACATTCGTTTTTCCCCCTGAAGAATTATGCTCAGTTTTCCTGGGCAGGTTATTCTTATTTTCAATACTACCTCTTTTAAATTCTATGTTATCATATTCTAGTCCTTCCCTTCCTTTAGTGTGGAAGCTGCTAAATCTTGCACGATCCTATGTCTCCAGGATATTTAAAAGTTTGTATGTTTTTTTCTTGTTTCTTGCAATATTTTCTCCTTGACCTGAAAACTCTGGAATTTGGCTAGAGTATTCCTGAGAGCTTTTATTTTGGTGTCTCTGTCAGGAGGTAATTAGTGGATTCTTTCAATTTCTATTTCATTCTTTGCCTACAAAATATCAGGACAATTTTTTTTTCCTTTATGATTTGAGGCTTTCTTTGGTCATAGATATTAGGTAGTCCAATGTTCTTAAATTGTACCTTTTTGATCCATTTTCCAGGCCAATTGGTTTTCTGGTGAGATATTTAACATTTTCTTCTATTGTCTTATTTTTTTACTTTGTTTTACTGTTTTTTATTGTCTCATGGAATCATTAGCTTCCATTTGCCTGATTCTATTATTTAAGAAATAATTTTCTTCACCAAGCTTTTGCACCTCTCATTTTATTTCCAAATTTTCCCTCTGACACTCATTTGCTTTAACTTTTGCAAGAATTCTTGTTTGATTTTTGTCCAGTTTGTATTTTTTTCCCTTTAAGACCTTGCTTGTACCTGTTTTCATATTGTTGTCTTCTTCTGAGTTTCTGTCTTGATTTTCTTTGCCACTGTAGTAGCTTTTTATGATTGGGTTATTTTTTATTGTTTACTTCATTTATGCTAAAGTTGGACTCTGCTCACCTAGTGGTGAGGAGGCATTGTCCCAAGCTTTGGCTTTTTTTTCTTCTGCTGTTTTCAGAGTTACTTGTAAGAGTCTGAAAGTTTTTGGTGCTTCCAAATTGGTGTGTCAAAGGAGAGGTATGGTCACTGTTCTTATGGTCTGCCCTCTGGTGTTTACCAAGGAAGAGCTCCTGTTCCCTTACAGCACAAGTGTTAACAGTTCTCTTCACCCTGAAACTATGGTTAGTCCCCTTGTTCTCTTGAATCCACAAGTGATCCACGCTGCCATGGCATTGGTATCCATAACTTTGCAATGGAATTTCAACTCCTGGTCCTGTGCCTAGTGTCAGCTCAGGCTTCCACTGTAATCTTTTTCTGACCAGTTTTACACTCTCTACAATCTCTGGTTTGAGAATTTTTGAAATTTCTGCCACCACCATCACAGCCACTCCAAGGCCCACCATTGGTGTAGCTCCTATGTGTGACCCCTCCAGTGTTCCAGACCCTCCTACTGACACTCTGAATTGTCTTGGATTAGAAAAAATGTCTCATCCCATCCTTTTGTTGGCTATTCTGCTCTAGAATTCAATTTGACATATTCTTTTAAAGGTTTTTTAGAGGAAATGTCAGGAGAGTTCAGCTTGCTGCCTCTAATCTGCCCTCTTCAAATTATGTTATTTTTAAAAACTTATTTTCATGCACCTTTTGGAGCTTCCTTTCCTGTGACATTGATTTTTAAAATATTCAGCTATTACAATGCATTGAAGGTTGAAGGACTACCAAAAAAGTCTTAGGGTCTGTAGAACATGCAGAGAAAAAAAACAAAACCCAAAACTTCCTAGCTCAATTTAATTCAGTGTTTATTGAGCATTTATTATATGTTAATCACTGGGCTATCTAGTAAACTCCCACTACCCTCAAGAAGAAGCTCATAGTCTTTTTGAACACTACACTAAATTAAAATTCTTTAGTGTAAGTTAAAATTGATCTTTTGTAAAAGATAATGTTGTGTCAACTTATTGTGATGGGAAAGTCATCATCTGAAGGTGACTATTAATTCTATGGGTCATAGAAACACATTAAAACTATATTAAACCACAGGTGTTGGGGTGTGGTAGTTGGTATGCATAGCAGGGCATAGGGTACACCTGAAATGAAATAAAATATTTATTGAAGGATGTGATGTATTTTGTGAAATATCCCTCCTTTAAAAGTATTTAACAACCTTTTAAAATAGGATTGCAATTATAAATTCTGTTTAGTTTGACTTGACCTAAATCACTTGGTACAACTACATAGTTAGGATCTAGAAAGATTATCAACCTAATAGCTTGTAAGGATTCTAACTAAATGAATGATACAGTCTTGTATACAATTTTGTTGTGATATGTAACCACGTAATATCTAGCAACAGTAATTGGTTTGATAAAAATTTGATGTTAGGTGAAACAGTAATTCATGGGCAGTTAATTTCAAAGGAACACTATTATACATTTTAGCAATGTTCCTAGGCAACCAAATTCAAATGATAAAAACTTAAAATAGTTATTTTTTAGACCTTAGACTAAATGGATATCATAAGGCTGACTTTTTTTTTCCCTTAAAGAAGTCTTCATTATTCTTTCAGTTCCAGAATCTTGTGATTTTCTCACTTAGTGACTGGAATGGGGTGGAGACATACTGACATTTACTACTCTCTCTTGTTAAAGGTTTGCCCCACAGACTCATTATACCTGTCCATTTTTGTGTTTTTAAAGCACTTTATACATTTTTCCTGATCTTTACCTCTGGGCCCTAAATATAGAGACATATATTTTGCAATCTGGCTAAACTAGCCATTTCTTTGTACTTAACATAGAACACTTTATTTCTCCTTCCACTGGCCATCCTCCATTTTGTAAATACTCATATCTCACTTTGGCCTCATAACGTAACTATACATTTAAAACGCATCAAAGTTATCACCTTTTATTATATTAATTTTCCTTGTTCCTTCAGCTACTAGTGCCATCCCCACCTTGGAATTAACCATTTGTCATATTAATTCTCTATATACTTATACATGTCTTTATTTTTTCTCCCATTAAAGGAAGAATTATTTCATTTATTGTGTTTTCATCTCCAGGTCCTAGCATAGTATCTGACATATAGTAGATGTTTTAAATGTTATTTGTATTTTTTTTTATATACTTTACTGCTTTATCCTCTGCACATTTTCTTCCACTCCTGAATTTCTCATATTGATACTCATGAACTTCTAAGAACTAGTGCATTAGAATCCTATTTTCTTGGCATATAATGCACCATTTTATATTCTCTACCTGATAGCCTTCTCTCCTCATCCTGTTGCCTGACTACCCAGGTTGAGCTAAGGGAATGGAAGCACCTATTCAAATGAAAATGTAGCCCAGAGACATCCACTAAACTTGAAGTTAGGGAAGATTAAAAGCCTTACACACACACTTGACATGGATACATTTCACACGTTCTCCTTTTGTGTCATGTTATTACCTATATTTTTCCTCTGTTTAGATAAATATCATATGTATGACATAAAGAGTATAAAATCTGATGCAACCAAAGTATTATTGTTCTGATTTACCATATGAATGTCAGAATCATGGTATCTCAGAGTTATCAGCAGTAATCTAGTGTGATCTGTATCTTAATGCACATATCCTATTCAGGTCATCTGAGCTTTCAATTAAAGACCTCCAATGATGGAAATTTATATTTTCCAAGGATGTCCTATTCTACCTTCAGAAAACTCAAATTATTAGAAAGTTGTCATGCTTTCCCCCCTCAAACTGAACTGAAATCTGTTTTTCTACATATTGCTCCTGATTTTGTCATCTCTGGCCTAGTAGAGTCATGCAAAATGCTATACTTATAATTATACTTTTATTACTTGAAGGCAACTGCAAAGTCTATTCACCCTCTTCACCCCATTTCTCGTCTTCTCTGAGCTAAATATTTAGTTTGTACAGTTGTTTTTCCTACAACTTCCAGTCCCCTCAACATCCTTATTTTCCTCCTCAAAATGTGCTCCAGCCTGCCACTACACTAAAGCAAACTGATTCTAAGAATGCAGTGCCATATTATAACTAAACTATGATAGGGGCGGAGCACAAAGGGTACCATACTGTAAACCAGTGGCTCTTATTTTTTAATATCTCACAGACCTTGAAGTCTATGGACTCCTTTTCAGAATAATTTTAAATGCATAAAATAAACTATAGAATTACAAAGACAGTTATACTGAAATCCTCCCCCCACCAAAAACAAACAAATAAACAAACAAAATTGACTTGAAGTATTCCTCCATTCCTTCCCATATGGACCTGTTAATCAATAATGAAAATATGCCTTTGTCATGATGCAGCAAAAGCCTATTGGTTATTTCTTCTACAATATCATTTTTTTTAATTCTGCTGATCTACCAGTTCAGCAACCCTGTCAAAAAATATATAAGATTAGCCTGTCATGACCTGTTCTTAATAAATCCATATTGACTCTGAATGATTACTGCTTCCTTGTATAAATGATCACAAATCATCTCTTTAATAATCTGTTCCATAATTTTTCCTGGAATTGGAGCCAAACTCGCTAAACTATGATTCTAGACGTCACCATCTAATCTTCCCTGTTTTGGAAAACTGGGTTGATCTTTGCCTTTATCTAGTACTGCAATACTTCTATTCTTATGACTTTTCAAAGATCACTGAGAGTGACCTCATCAGTTATATCCATTAATTCTTCAAGTACACTCAGATGAAGCTTATCTGAGGCTAGTGCTAAATCTTATTGCGGGCAGTTATGTTTTCTCCTAGCAATTTCTTACTTCTCATCTATTTCACCCCTCCATACAAACCAAGAATTTTTATTTTTTCCATTATATATGACTTTTTTTTTTTGGGAGAGGGGGCAGCTTTCACCACAATTTAAATTCCTACTATAAAACTTAAACATGTTATAATTGAAATTTATTTTTCCTGGTTTGCATTTGCAATTAAATTCCAGGTGTATGGTTTTGAGTGAGGCTGTTTGGAGTCTTCAAAACTTCCATTTCAGGCTTGTCTGCCATAAAATGCAATTAAAATTTAAATTTAAAAGGCCCATTAGGGACCAGTGCAGCTGTTTGGGTATGGTTAACCAAAGAGTCTGTGACACCAAGGAGGCATAGAGAGCTACTGAATAATCATATGTTAAAGTTGAGGATGAATTATTAGTAAGTATACTAGAGAGAATGAAAATAAGTATAAATGGGAAGACTGAAAGAGAAAATGCAAATATCATTGCCCAATTATTTCAGGTACTACTCCAGAGAATAAAATGTGTTTTTCATTTTGCTGATATTATCATTTGCATAGGGATAAATGTCTAAGAGTGTGGTATTTAAGCATAAAATAGGTCTTCAATAATTCCACCTAGCTAAAGCCCTTGTATTTATGAAAGAGGAAACTAAAGCCACTGAGAGGGTATTCCCTTGTTGCAGGTCACATGATAAGTAGCAAAACTGAAATTGAGCCAAAGTCTTCTGACTCTATACCAAGGACTTGCTCCACTCTACCACACTTGCCTCAAAAACTTTGAAAGAAATTCAATTACATCAGTTCTTCTGGATCACAGAAGCATTCAAAAAATGGGACCAGATATCAAAAAAAATTATGATTGAGCCACATGCATCCCAGTAGAATACAAGAAATCCAACAAGTCTGTGTATGTAATTAGCCAGGCTCTAGCAGGTGATTAAAAAGAGCCCAAAACTTTGGCATGCTCTGACATTTAACCCTGCTTTCCTGCTTTCCTGGTCTTGATAGAATAGACCCCAAAGAACTCACCTCCATGAATTTTGATGTTCAACCTTGGTGGGTAAACCCAGTATGAGGGGAGAAAAGCAAACTGAAAGTGACATAACTAGAATGTTGGAGCACTGGCTCTGGGCATTGAAGACCTGGTTCAAATTCAGCCACTGATGCTGTCTGCGTAACCCCAGAAAAATCATTTAAACTTTCTAGTTTCCTCAGCTTCAGCATCTGTAACCTAAGAGAATTGACCTTTTAGGTCTTTTCAAATTCTAGATTATGAGTAATTCAGTAGCTACACATTTTCAAGTACCTACTATGTGCCAGGCACATAGCACTAATTATTGGAGAATACAAAGAAATATAAGGGACAGTTTCCCTTATCTCAATTAGCTCACAATCTAATGAGGGAAACAACATGCAAATAACTATGTCCTAGGATTGTGTGGTCTAATATTTCAGGGGAGAAAAACATATGTAATTATGTATGAATACACATATATAAACATACACTTATATATATATATACAACCATACTATCAATCTATATAAAGCTACAAAAACCACACTATATGTAAATGCACATGGACACGCACATATAAACATACTGTATATGCATATATGCATGTATTACACATCTGTATTACATCTATACATACACATACCTCTCTCTGTGTATATACATGTATGTAAACACACATAAATATACACCCCCTGGTTTATTTTCTAATATAAAAAGAAAACGGGTATTAGAACTCAAATTTTATACTGATCTATTTAAACCAGGAGATCAACATGTTTGCAAAGGATCGTACTTTCTAGAGGAGCTATTATATCTGTTTTGTTTTGTCTTTTGACTGCAGGTCAGAGAATAGGGTTCTGTTCTCAAAGGTATTGTCTCTTGTGGGTTAAGACATAGGGACTAATGATACTCAAACACATACACCTCTGCTCAAAACCTACTACTGACACTTAGTTATTTCTAAGGTGTACATCCAGGGATGCTGCCATTCCACAATCCTATCACAAGTGGCAAAGTAGCTCCAAAAAAAAAAATCTACTTGTGGTAGTTGGCAGGTTTCATTACTTTCATGTGAGCAGTTCTCTTAGATAAGCCAGTGGCCACTTTATTTGGAAAACAAGCTGAGAAGATTGTAGGATAGGGCTGTTTCCATTTTCTTTCTCTGGAGGTCCCACACTTGCCATGACAACAAAAGAAGAAAGTTCTTTGTAAGTTTCAGATCTATGATTTTTTTAAGGAGTTCATTATTCTAGTTATGATTATAATGAACTATTTCCTTAAGTTGATATAATATTGAACTTTTTCCTTAAGAAGTATACATATAGGATGTTTGGACTACAAAAAAGAACTTTATTTTACCCATTATCTGGATAGCAGACAATTCTCATAGCTCTACTGCTCATTTCAAAATTTGAGACATATGGATTGTTATGACCTCATTAACTTGATGATCAGAAAAGTCTGGTGTATCATTACACTATTTTTGTTTTTGTTGTTTGTTATTGTTGTTGTTTAAGCTAATTTGAATCCACTTGAGTATACTGAAAAAGAATGAGCCAGATATCAGATTGATTTTTATTTTTGTCCAAAATTCCTATCACCACCCTGCTGAAAGGTGAATTCCCTGCTCTTCCCTGCTACCTATTACTTTATCAGCTGGGAAATAGCTGACAGCTCACAAATGGTTTCATTTCTCTAACACTTCCCATAGTGGTCCAGCTCCAAGAACTCTTGCCATAAAAATGCAGGTTTTGACAGAACAAATATTGCTCTTAAGGTTGGAATTCCCAGTAAAAGTTGACAAAGTAATGTGAGAGGAAGAGTAGTATATAAAAAGTCCTTGTGTCTTCAAAAGTTTTTTTTTTTTTTCATAGCGGGTTGTAGATTTGGCTCCATGTGTATTTGATATATGTGGAGTAAGAAGTAAAATCTCTTAGGAAATATACACACACATACATATATATGTGTGTGAATGTATGAATGTATTATATCTACATATATATATATATATATATATATATATACATTTAAAATACTTTAGATGGCAAAAAAGAAGAAGAAAATAAGGAATCATTAACAAAATATATACCTTCTTGATTTGGTAGTATTAAAATCAACTAACTCATCAAAAATTGTTAATAATCAGAACACTAAAGGTTGAAATATGTGTGTATGGGTGTATATGTATACTCATATATACACACATGTATGCACATATATATATACACACAGCACATGGATGTATATTTATATGTGTATATGTGTAATATGTTATATGTGTATATATGTAATATGTATAAATGTGCATATATATTTTAAGGATAAGCATAAAAATGCTTTCATTGACAACTAACCACTCAGAAGCAAATGGCAATGCACTATGCTTCTGATTTCTATGTTCAGGGCTGGGATGAATAGGAAAAAATTGGTGAAAATTCCCATTAACAGATGATCATGCATTCTGGAATAAATTATGGGAAGAAGCTTTTAGACCATCTGAAGAAACAAACAAACAAAAAAAACCCAATAAAAGTCAAAGCCAGAATCACTTAATGACATTTCACTCATAAATATTCTTGCTTTAAACAATGATTCCACTTATGACTACAGGCATCTTTTATTTGTGTACTTATTAAGAAAACGTAATAAATGATACTCAATAGAACCTTATGGAGAATTGGAAAGAGATGGAGTTAATGGAGATATGGGTAACAAGAATTACCAACTCTCAAGTTGTAAATATAAATTTAGATAAAAGCAGTCTAAATCAGGAATAGCAGAATATATCCATATTTATGACTATGTTAATTATCTATCTATCTATCTATCTATCTATCTATCTATCTATCTATCTATCTATCTACCTACCTACCAATCTGTCTGAGTGTGTGTTTTTACATGAATGATAATTGACAAGAAGAGCCGTAACTAGGGTAATGCCATTGGATCTTTGTCCCAGAAAGTGATACATAGAAGGAGATATGAATGTCACTTCAAGTTTTCTTCCTTTATATTTCACCACCAAGTACCCTACATCATCTTGCCTGTCTTCTTAACCTTTTTATCCATTCAATATACAAAGTAAGTACTTATAACTCTATTGATGATATTTTTGAGTACTTTTTGTGTACTACATTAATTATATCATAAGTATTATATTAATGACCTAGTACAACCCTAGTTTGTTCTAAAAGTCTATCCATGTGATGTATCAAACAGTAGCATTTATCTAAATACATTAAGAAGATAAATCAGCAACACAGTAGCTTGTATTGTTTAACCTTATTTCACTTCATTCAATAAACATTTAATAACAATTATAACCATTATAGAATTATGTTAGGCACTGTAGGAGATTTTAAGTAATATTGTAAATTTGTAATTATTAGGTCATTTATAGTCCTGGCCTTAAACATTTTAAAATTGAATTAGATAAATTAAAAAAAATAAATTGAAAAATGAGTGAAGTAATAATATATTTCAATAATATAAAAGATATCACAAGGAAATGGATGAGTAAATGTCAAAAGAGTCAAATTTTCTGATTTATGAGGAGGGAAATATCAATAAAATCTGGATTAGTTACTGAAAAAGGTGAGAATTGAACTTGTTCTTCAAATACAAGAAGGATTCAGTTAAATAGAGTAGACAAGGGGGAAATCATTGATCTCAAAACTAATATTTGGTGCCATATCAAGTCTGATCAGGGTGTATTCATCATAAACTATTTCTTTGGGTTACTCCTTGAAAATACACACTAGGATCCAGGGCTTATGCTCAAATGTTCTCTAGGACTATTAGTAGAGGCACCCATTTTTCCATGAACTCACCAAAAAATCAGCTCCGCAGTTTTCTACTTATTGGACATTGACTGAAGTAATATCATCTATACTGGGAGCTCTTCCTATGTGCATGCATGTACACACACACACACACACACACACACACACACACACACACACACATACACACACACACACCCCTATCAAGAGGATTTCAGAATTCTTGCTGACAACTCATTAATGAATATAATTGATAAAGTAGAATAATGAACACTGAGTGATTATGGAGGAATTCTAGATCATGTTTAAAAAGAGAATAATCACTGAGTGAGGCAAGAGAGAACAAGTACAAATAATATATATATATATATATGTATATATATATATACATATATATATATATATATATATACATATATATATATATATATATATATATATATATTTTTCCTGGTGGATAGCAAGATCCTCCATAGTACCACAAACACAGTCAGTCTATGTCTACTTGGCTACCACCTGAACCTCCAATTCTCCCCTCCCCTTTTTCTGTGGTCCTTTTCTTCTACCTTTGACTCTAGGCATTAACATTCTGCTTTCCAGCCCAGCCCAGTCCCTGTGCATATCCTTCTCCCTCCTTTTCTTCTCATGGATATTAGTTAGACTGTGCTTTCAAAAGCTACCATTCTACTGCCAAAGGTTGCCAGAGAATGATAATGACAACACTAAGAATTAGTATTTATATAGCATTTTAAAGAATGCAAAGTCCTTTACATATGTTATTTAATTTGATCCTCACAACTTTGTTGGGTAGCTGCTGTTATAATCCTCTTCTTATGGAAGAGGAAGCAAAGACTCAGAGAATTTAAGTGCTTTGCCAAGAATCACACAACAAACAAGTATTTGAGGCATGATTTGAACTCAGTGTTTCCTGCCCCCAAGTTCTATATTCAAAACTATACCACTTAGGTGCCAAATTACACCCTCAATGCATATGGCTCTCTCTAAGGTTCTTTCAAAGCCACTGCCTGCTGCTCTTGTTACAGAATTATGTAATTATAGATCTAGAAAAAAGGAAGGGACATCAAGCGCTATATGTCAGAACCCCTCATTTTAAAGGCAAAGCTGGTAAGGCCCAGCAAACTTAAATGATTTGGCCAAAGTCATAAACAAGTGAGTTGCAGAGGAGGTATTTGAGGCTAGGTTCTCTGACAATGGAGCCAGTCTCTGTGATTTTCTCTTTGGCTCCACACATTGCCTTTCAAATCCTAGTTAGTCAGCTAATAACCAATTTCTAGATACTCTTAGTCTCTCTGTTCCCATAACACTGACTCTGTATTCTAGAACATAGAATCCTAGGACATAGGATCCTAAATCTAAAGTTGGAGGGGACCTCACAGGCAATGTATTCTTCACTTCACAGATGAGGCAACTGGGGTCTAGAGGCATTAAGCAGCCTTCCCAGGATCCCATAGACAGTAAACTTCAGAGGCTGGATATAATGAAGACATTGTAGAGATCATTTCATTTTAGGGGGAGGAACTCTAGGAAGCAATTCTCTCAAGTCAAATACTGCACTGGTCACACAGTCATTGTGGATAGAATTGAGGAGGAGTAATATGTAGAGGAGCAGTGGAAGATAAGGCTGGAAACATATGATTGCAAAAGAGAAGGAACGGCCTAGGATGTTAGGCTAAGGAGTTTGGACTTGATACTGTAAGCAATAAGGAATAATTAAACTTTTTGAACAGGGGAGTGACACATTGAAAGTAGCATGTTAAGATTAATTTTGTAGTATTGAGAAAGATGGATTAGAGAGGAGAATTCAATGGGAAAACATGATTCAATTATGCTGATTTTTCTTTTCTTTTTTTTTTTGCTTTGTTCACACATCTACATTACATCCAAGTGTCCTTCTCCCTATAATGGAATGTAAGGGGTTATTTGGGTATGCATTGTTTGAGCCAGAAATCTTAGCCAATTTTCCTTCAAGGGCAGTGCTACAATATTCTCATTAATTTGCAACCTATTTTCTGAAAGAAAATATTTAATTTGATGTATTTTTTTGAGTTTTGCCATTGTTCCTCTATATGACACTATTTCCTGTTGTTTCTTTGCCCTGATGTTTTGGGGCTGCCCCCAGGGGGCCACAGACAGCTCCCAAAAAAGTAACTGCTCAGAGAAACTGATACAGGGTACTACTTGGGCAGCCTGGGATGTGGAAAGGGCACGGCAGGAGATCTGAAAACAGCATAATCTCCAACATTTGGTAATTGATAAGGAAACTCAAGAGATGGAAATAAGGTGGAAGTATCCCAGTGCCTTTCAGAAGATCTCAAGTCATCATGATTGCCAATTTTTTGTCAGGATCTGTCAGGACCATAGAGGGGGGAAAGTCAGCTCCTGGTTAGGTATCATGTAAGAAGAAAAATACAAAAATAGAGCTGAGGAAAGAATCTGTACTTGGCTACCTAGACAAGGTGGCAGAGGGTGAGGCTTGATTCCAGTTCTAACATACAGATTGTAGAAGGAACAGAATCAGGGAAGGTATATTGATTCCATGGCAGAAAAAAAGGAAAGAAAAAGAGAAGGAGAGGAAGGAATGGCAAACTATATCTCTTACATAAAATTAGTAACAAAAGGAAAAAAATTTAATCCAGTACCTGTCACCATGCCTGATTAATGATTAATGAGAACAACAACAATAACAACAACATTTATAGAGTATTCACTATATACCAGGTACTGTGCTAAGAACTTTACAATTATCATCTTATTTGAGCCTCACAAAAACCCTAGGAAGTAGATGAAATTATTATCTCCATTTTTCAAATGAAGAAACTGAGGGCAACCAGGGTGAAGTGACTTGCCTAGAGTAACACAGGTGGTGTATTCATAGTACGCATTTATGGAGATCCATAATCATGTGTGGATTGAATGAGACAATATATTTAAAACTTTGCAAACCTTAAAGTGTTAACATTTTTCTTCTTTTTTCTTTATTACTATTATTATTTTTTAATTATTATTATTAGTAGTATTCACACCTTTTCTGTAGTGACACTGATTGTTTCTCTCCATATTCCAGAAGGACCTTTGCTGATCCAGTTCATAAGTGGCACCGATATTTTTCTGTTGTCAGTTTGTACATTGCTGCTAAATAAATATTTGTTCAGTCAAATAACATTAACTGCATGTTATCAAAAGCATTTAGGTCTTGGAACTAATCAAGGCATGAAATGATAAACTTCAAGGTCTTGTGAGATAACTTGATGCATAGTTAAAAAGTGCTGGATTTGAAATCAGAAAAACTGGATAAACCAGGCTTCTGCTACTTTTTAGCTTTGCGAACAAAGGCAAGTCACTGGACCTATCTGAGACTCAGTTTCATCATCTATAACAGGGGGATGACAATATATGCAATGTCTCTGTCATAGGGTTATTATGGGGTTACAATAAAATAATGGATTACAGTTCATTGCAAATGAGAAAGAGCTATATAGAAGTTAGTTATTATTGATATGAGAACTATCAGCACCCTGTTATCTTTTCATCTTTATTTTCTAATAGTATCTCACACTCTTGACTACTGATACATTGAATGTTTTTTTTAAAAAGATCTCTTGATGAGTTGTCAGTGTCTAAAGTTTTTACCCTGTCTAAATTCCATGCAGAAAAACAATATGGAAAATAGGGGAAGGGTGAAAGGGATTAGCCTGGGAGGTTTCAGAGAACAAATATTTGGAGGCAAATTATATAGTGCACTTTATGGAGAATTACCACAGTGGGATTTCTAGTTCCTATTCATAACATAAAAAAAAGAATAATGTTCTCAATGGTACCCTAGGGAGATGAAAGACATAATACCCTCACTAAACATTTAACTTAGAGTCAGTAGACAGTATTTAACTGAAGTGAACAAATCTAGCTCAGTAGATGAATGGAAGGATCAGAGCTAAGGTGGCCAAAGTTTGAAAATGTTTCCTTGGGGAAAAAGTCAAGTATGAATTCCCCTAAGTTATAAGAGACAGAGAATAATCCAAAAAGAGTACCTAATGGGAGCATGTTTTTTTTTTCCAGAAGAGAGGAAAGTCTGGTATAGCCTTGGAGTTAGGATGACATAAATTTGTATTCTTACCTCTGAAATATACCAGCTATGTGACCTACGGCAAGTCACTTTACCTCTCACTATTTCAAAAAGTACCTCTAAGGCTCAATATATATTATAGGTCAGTTGTACATCCGAATCAGTGGAGGGGGGTTATACGCTGAAACTGGGAGCACCCAAAATGAAGAAATCACAGGTCTAGATCCCCAGAGTCCCAAAATAAAATTCTCTGAGATATGAAATTACTTATAATAAAGTAATTAAATATGGAAGTAGCAAGTAAAGCAAAACCCCATTTTTAATTTGTGCAAATTTTTTTTTATAAATTATACATATACTTTTACTGACATGAACAATATCAATATAGGATTTAAGATTTTGAAAGAAAATGTCTAATTAAAAGTAATAATAAGTGCTATTGACTATAAGTATCCATTTTAGCCTTTAAGATTTTATCTAATGTAACCCTTTACATTTTTAAGGTAGCACTAGGAAGAAGGCACTAGAATGTAGAAAGAAATCAATACATAAAGAATTTATTGAGGACTTCAGGGAGCCAAAATGGCAGAGCAAGCAGTAGATTGCTGTCACTCTCCCATATTCTAAACAACTATAAAGTAATTCCCCTGATCAAATCCTGGAACAGCAGAGCCAGCAAAAAGAAGGGGTGGAGTGGTCTTTTAACCTGGGAGACTTGGATGATCAGCAAGAAATGTCCATCTCATTTGGGTAAAAGGTGAGAACATTCCAGGACAGTAAGCATCCCAGCAAGCCAGCAGCAAGCCACACCTCAGCAAACCAGTAGAAGATCCAAAGCCCCAATGTGGTGAAGCAGGCAAACACCAATATCTGAACTCCACTCACCATGTGCCTTAGCATAGGCAGAGGAACTGGCAGACTCCAGCTCTGACAATCACCACTTGCTTCAGTGTAGTTCTGGGAGAGCAGGCATCTTCCAGCAGCTGGACCTCCATGTGCTTCAGTGTATCCCCCAGGAAAATGGAGAAAAAACCTACCTGGCCTCAAAAGGAAAAAAGACCAAAAAATAAGCGAAACACAATAGAGAAAGAATTTTACCATAGAAAGTTATTATGGTGACAGAGAAGACCAAGACACAAACTCAGAAGAGTTTGGGCTTATGCGCAAAACATCAAAGAAAAATGAGAAATGGATTCAGAAAGATCTCATGGAAGAGCTCAAAAAGGAGCTTAAAAATCAAATAAGGGAACTAGAAGAAACATTGGGAAAATAAATGAGAGTGATGCAAGAAAATTATGGGGAAAAAAGACAACAGCTTGACAACAAGTTAAAAAGTAGAGTTGGCCAAATGGAAAAAAAGATACAAAAATACATGGAAAAAAACAAAAACAAAAGCAAACAAACAAGCAAAAAACCAACTCCTTAAAAAGTACAATTGGCTAAATGAAAAAAAAAATACAAAGCTAATTGAGGAAAACCACACCTTAAAACTTAGCATTGGACAGGTAGAAGCTATGAGACATATGAATCAATCAAACAACTTAAAAGGAATGACAAAATGGAAGGAAATGTAAAATACCTCATGGGAAAAACAACTGACTTGGAAAATTGATCCAGGAGAGACAATGTCAGAATCATTGGACTACCTGAAAGCCATAATCAAAAGGTCCTGGGCAACATCTTTCAAGAAATCATGAAGGAAAACCACCCCGATGTCCTGGAACCAGAGGACAAAATGGACATTGAAAGAATCCACTGATCACCTCAAGAAAGAGATCCCACAATAAAAATGCCAAGGAATATTATATCCAAATTTCAGAACCATCAGGTCAAGGACAAAATACTACAAGGAGAACAATGGGTGCAGAAGGAAGACAGAGAGAGAATGGAGTAAATTTTCTCACATGAAGAGGTGAGAAAAACCTTTCATAATGGAGGGGAAAATGGAATGTGATGGGCATTGCTTGAACCTTACTCACATCAGTATTGACTCAAAGAGAGAGTAATATAAACAATCAGCTAAATATAGAAATCTAACTTACCTAACAAGGAAGTAGGAGGGGAGGAAATTAAGTAAAGAAGGATGGGGTGATGACTGACAGAAGGGAGGACGGATCAGGGGAGGTGGTTGACAGAAATAAAACACGGGTAAGGTGGGAAAAGGTGAAGGAGAGAGAGGACAAACAGGAAGAAGAATAAGATGGAGGGAAATACTCAGGTATTAATCATAACTACAACTGTGAATGGGATAACTCTCACATAAAACAGAAACAGATAGCAGAATGGATCAGAAATCAGAATCCTACAATATGTTGCTTACAAGAAATATACTTGAAGAAGACAGACACACACAGAGTAAAGATAAGGGGCTAGGGCAGAATCTATCATGTTTCAGTTGAAGAAGGAAAAAAAGCGAAGGCAGCAGTTGTGATCTTAGACACTGAAACAGCAAAAATAGACCTAATTAAAAGAGATAAGGAAGGGCATTACATCTGGACAAAAGGTACCATAGGCAATGAAGCAGTGAAATTAGAAGAACAAGGAATAGCCTACTTATCAAATCTTGGGAGGGAAAGAATTTGTGACCAAACAAGAGATAGAGAGCATCATTAATTGTAGACTAGATAGTTTTGATCATATTAAATTGAAAAGTTTTTGTGCTAAGAAAACCAATACAAACAAGATTTGAAGGAAGGCAGAAATATGGGAAACAATCTTTACAGCAAGGGGCTCTGATAAGAGCCTCATTTCTCAAATACATAGGGAACTGAGTTAAATTTATGAGACTATAAGCTGTCCCCTGAATGACAAATGGTCAAAAGATATGAACAAGCAGTTTTCAGACGAAGAAAACAAAGATATTGATCGGCATATGAAGAAGTGCTCTAAATGACTTTAGATTAAATAAATGTAAACTAAAATAACTATGCAATACCACCTCACACCAATCAGATTGACTGATATAACAAAAAAAGAAAATGGTAAATGTTGGAGAGGATGTGTGAAAATTGAGGCACTAATGCACTTTTGGTGGAGTTGTGAATTGATTCAACCATTCTGGAGAACAATTTGGAACTCTGCCTAAAGGACAACCAAACTGTGCATACTGTTTGACCCATAAATACCACTGCTATGTCTACATTTCAAAGAGATCACAGAAAGGGGAAAAAGAATGATATGTAAAAAAAAATATTTATAGCAGCAGGTGGCCAAGAATGGGAAATTGAGTAGATGCCCAGCAATTGGGAAATGGCTGAATAAGCTGTGGTATATGAAGGTAATGGAATACTATTGTGCAATAAGAAATGATGAACAGGCACATTTCAGGAAAAAGAAAACTTAGAAGACTCTTAAACTGATACAAAGTGAAATGAGCAGAACCAGGAAAACATTGTGCACAGTATCAGCAAAATTCTGTGATGATCAACTATGAATGACTCAGCTTGTCTCAGCAACACAATGATCCAAGGCAAGTACAAAAGTCTCATGAAAAAATATGCTATTTGCATCCACATAGAGAACTCAGGGACTCTGAATGCAGATCAAAGCGTATTTTTTTCACTACTTTATTTGTTCTCATTTTTTTCCTTTTGTTCTGTTTATTCTTAAACAACTATGAATATCATTGAAATGTTTAACATGATAACATATGTACAAACTATACCAACTGCCTGCCTACCATTTTCAGAAAAAAAGAGGGGATGCAGGGAGGGAGGGAGAAAATTTTGGAATTAAAAATCTTGTAAAAATGAATGCAAATTTAAAAAAATATATGATTATGGAAAAATGAAATACTATTTAAAGAAAAAAAAAGACCCATAAACTACCACCCCAAAAAAATTTTCTTTGAAACTGTCCCTTTTTCACACATTTTAGAAGTACAGTGGCCACTTACCATTTATCTGCATAGGAATTTTGTTTTCCATTTTGTTTCTGAATTGTGTCAATTTATTCCTCCTTAGGGAGTCTGGTGATTCCCATATCCAGGGGTTTGCTATGTTAGTGCCAAACTCAGTTCATATACTTTCTTGGCTTTAGCCCTAGTGTAGCTTAGAACTTCCACACTCAAGCAGTATACCATCCACAACTTCCTCAGTAGCAGAGATTACAGATCTGAGCCACCCTCCCCTCCTGCAGCATATAAAGAATTCTGAGTTTTGAATTACTACTCCATGGTATTTGTCCCCTGGAGGACAATTTAAATAGCTTTCACCATAGTATCTTTGAAATTTGTAGATCCTTTATGCTTAGAAATTACTTTAGCTCATCACTGGGACAAAAATCAAATTAATAAGTGACTGGAATAAAGCTTTTATCAATCAACAAAGCATAGGTAGCCACAATCAAAGTCACCCAATGCAAGGCCCCTTGACTTCCAGTGTATTTAATACAGGACTGTTATGCATATTATGGAAATGCTTGTCGAAATGATTATGATTTAGCTGGTAGGTTAGAACAAAGCTTTCCAGTTCATTACATAGTTTACACTTTGGCAGACAATAGAAATTTAGATGAAATGCATATATTGTAAGTATACAAATCACATTAGCTTGATGAGTTTTTAAGGGCTGATCTGGAAAAAAAATTCCATTAGCTGTAATTGCAGCACAACCTATAGAAGATATATAAGTATCTGTATTTCAAAGGAAGCATTTAAACTCTAGTTTTCTCAAGGTGGTTCGTGTGGTTTTCATAATCATCCACTTTTCTTTTCACAGTAAAACACTGTCATTCTTTAATATAAGGAAATCATACCAAGGGAAAAAAATGGTATAATCTAGTTGAGAAAAATGGCAGACAACTTTCTTGGTAACACAAATATAAAAGATTTCATTAATGAATAAAAAAATGGTTTTTGAAAAATAAAAAGAACAATGGGCTTAGCAGGATGTTAAAAGAGGAATTTAATTTAAATTATACACAATATGAGTTTGAGTTGAAGACAACTTAATTCTTTTTCAAAAACTTCAGTAAAGATATATTAAGTATTTACATTTTACAAGGCACTGGTGACATAAAAGAATGAAACAATTCCTTCCTTATTTTGATTTTAAACTTTGGGCTTCTCTCAATCTAATATATATCGTTGTTGTGTTTAGTGTTTTCCTTTGTTTCCTCATATCTCCAGCCTCAGTCTTTTTTAAAAATTTTATTAATTTATTTTGATTTATCAACAATCACTTCCATATGCTTTTGAGTTGAAAATTTTTCTCCCCCTTCCTCCCCCCCACCCTCCCCAAGACGGTGTACAATCTGATATAGGCTTTACATTTACATTCCTATTAAAAACATTTTCATATTAGTGAAGTTGTAAGTAAAAGTGAAAACCAATAGGATGAGCCATCAGAAAGATGAAACAAAACTCAACAGAAGGTCAGCCTCAGTCTTAAAATAGGTAAGCTCATAGTTGGGTCAAATAACATTCTTGTACTTCTGGATGGTATGGGTAAACCATTTATTGATCTAAGAGTTCAGTGGCCACGTGTAGGTTCTGGATTTGGTAGGTATTGTCTGGTTTTATGTTCTACTGTGGTTTAAGCTCAGGCTTCCAAATGTTGAGCTGGGGATACTTGAAGGTTTGGTCAGGCTTAAGTGGCCTAGATACTGGTCTAGTCACTCCTTCTGCCATGAATGAAGCCACTGGACCACTTAGATATGGGAGAATACATGGCTCTGAATCTCTCTTGATTTTTTTTTTATTTTTGCCTTCTACTTTGAAACATTTGTGTTTCAAAATCTACCCTCGTCAGTTTTCTCGCCACTCTTTTGCAGAATTTTGACCATCTTTTTCTGAAATTTGTTGAATTCACTGCAGGATTACATTATTATTATTATTTTCATCATCATTATTATTAATTATATGATGTGATATGATATGATATGATATGACATATATTATAACTGATTATCTTTACTTTTCTTTATTATTGTTCTTTCTGGTGCTTTTTGCTGTAGCTGTTCTTGGGTATTTGTCAAAGATCTGAGTTTCTCTAAATCCCAACATAATGCCATCTTCCCACAATTGACATTCCCCACCTTCAAGAGTCTCATATTCCATTTGTGGATATAACACGGTAATTTTAAGAATGTGAAATCAGGTAATACCTCAAATAACAATTGGCACTTAAGTTATGCTTTGGAATAAGGTGTTCTGAAAGGTGAAAATTAGGAAGAAGTGTTTTCAAGACATAGGGGATCAACTTTGGATTATCTTTTATATAAGATGCAATAGATTATATAATATGGTAAAAATAAACTTTAAACTTGTAGATGGACCTTCCTTATAAAGGAGTTCCCTATATCCATAAAATCAAAAATCTGATCTCAAACTCTGAATCCAAAATATGCCTGGCAATTGTCTTTGCATGTGTCACTGAAAGATTAGTTTAATTGAATCATCACTTTAATCCTTAGAATTACCAATTTTATCACTGGAAAACTAGCCATCATTTGAAGAACATTTGGGACCTAAATAACTCATGAAGATAATATAAGAAGTAGGGTTTACAGTCTATGTCAGTGAAAGCAATACCCATACATTCAAAGTCACAGTCCCATGAAGTGTTGGAGGGGAAAATGGGAATAATTAAATAATATTGAGAAGCTTATTTAAAATTATGGTTCTTAGATCTGATACAGGAAGGATGACTTTAACAGGAAAATTCCTGAAAGAGAGCTGTTACTTAGTTCACGGTGACTACATATTTGAACCAGCATGTAGAATTTGTGGGGTGCCAGTAACAGCACCAGAAGAGGCATACTCTAATCCAGCAGTGGTAGCTACATATCTAGCTTTTCCCCTCACCATTAAGCAATGATCTGACTTTCTGTTCTCTTTAGTAGTTTGGAAATATCTCATTTGTCTTAGAGTACTTTTCTTCTCCTTAGTAGTACCCCTTACAGTAAAGTCCTTTCTATATTCCCTCTTCCGTGCCCCAACCCCCCTTCCCCAAACACCCACTCAAGTGGTCTCATACCACAGTGTGAAAAATCTTATAATAGAGACAGCTAGGTGCAGTGGATAGAGCACTGGCCCTGGTGTCAGGAGCACCGGAGTTCAAATCAGGCCTCAGACACAACACTTACTAACTGTGTGACCCTGGGCAAGTCACTTAACTCCAGTTTCCCAGCCAAAAAAAGCCTATGATTCTGATTCTTAGAAAATACAATTAGTAGAAATATATTCTTCTCCAATGTATGCTAATGCCCTGAAAGTTGTTTGTGGAGGAAATCCAAGATTTTGATTTTTTTTAAGCCACAAGAAGAATTTTGAATCAGAGGCTATAACTCAAGCTAAGCTCTGGTGAAAAAGAATATAATGGACTGTGGGCACAACCAATCTTCTAAATCTAAGGTAAATTGTAACAAGATTAATAAAGGCCTCAGCAATTAGTACTTCAGATGATTGGCTATAATTTGGTTTGTTTCAATAACCACATGCAGACATAGCTGGTGTCATTTTAGCCCACAATATTTTGTTACAGGTAGAAAAAAGAAATCAAAGATATAAACAAACAAAATAAGGAATCATGATAAATGAGTGTTTATTCCAATAGAATCCCAAAAGTAATACTTTAATAAAATTATGTGTGTATATACATATATATGTTGCATATGTATTTTATGTGCATGTATAAGTTCAAAAAAACCTAATATACATACACACAAACATATACCAATATATTTGGAAGAGAGAATGATTGAAAAGTGACCTCTTCATTTTTGCAAAAGACACTAAATTCATTTAAAAAAATTTCCTAGCTTAATTTGGGAGTTGGGGGGAAGAAGAGCAGAGAACTATAAAAGGGTATCACAAACCTGCAAGAAAAAATAATAGTAAGATAATACCAATATTGATACTGAGTAAACCATGCATATCAGAAGTACTCCACACATTAATAGCCAGATATAATCAACTAGAGGCTACTTTCCTGGAAATCAGGTTTTTTGAACTTAGCTGAGTTGATTTTCAGATGATAGACAAACAAGTCTGTGGTCCTGTTCTTTAAGCGTTTCTAGCTTGACAAGATCTACCAGGATTTATGTGCTGATGGTATAATTTTCTTTTTAACTAAATATGTTTTATTTATTTAATTAAATATTTCCCAATTACATGTAAAAAATTTTAATATTCATTTTCTAAAAATTATGAGTTTCATTTTTTCCCTCCTTCCTTTCCCCCTCCTTAAGAAGTCAAGCTATTTGATATCAATTATATTTGTGCAGTCATGAAAAAACATATTGCATATTTTTTAAGAAACCAAGATCACTTCTATATCCTGGTATATCAAAATAGACCTTGAAGAGAACTAAGATAATATACTTAGGGGAAAATATATGAACTGTATTTATAAGATCCTGAACAACAAATTATCACATGTAAATCTGCAAAGGGATCTTGAAGTCATTGTGGCCTGTTTTCTGAAGACAATAACGCCATCCATTGCTTTACATGCACAAAGTTACATGTTGAGATTCAGTCATTTTCTTTAAGGGAAAATATTTATAACTAAATAATAAAATCCAGAGAAATGTAACTACTATGACCCAGGACATTAACCACCCTCAATAAGTGAAAAGACTAAAATTTTAGAACTCTTTAGTCTGGAAAAATAAAAACAGAGAGATAATGTTACTGAAATGTATGTAATACATTTATGTATAGAATGTTTATAGGTTTGTATATAGAATGAACTTGGGCTTAGACATTAAGAAAGACAATACATTTTAGGTCTTTATATATGTATATGTATGCATGTATGTTTGTGCATGTGTTTATGTATGTGTATACAGACATGTATATGTATATATTTAGGAAAAGTAAAAGACATTCAGCTTTCCATATGAGTGATGTTATAGAATTTATGAACCCCCTTTTTTTTCCTCCTTCAAATTTGGTAAAGACTCATATATAAATAGGCTTTAAAAGATTTAGATAAATATACAATGACATAAGCAATACAACTTTTCTTTTTCATGGAAATGAGATAATAGTAATAATAATAATAATATCTAACATTTATATAATACTTCAAAGTTTACAAAGCCCTTTACATTATTATCTCATATGATCCTCATGAAACCCCATCAGGTAAATGCTATTATTATCCTCATTTTGCACATGAGAAAACTGAGACTGAGAAATGTCTTGCCTAGAGATACATAAATATCTGAAGTGGAACTTGAATTCAGATTTATGTAACTTCAAGTTCAATACACCACCCACTCTGCAAAGACACCTATTACATCTCAAATGTTTCTCAGTGTCTCAGAATGTTTCCAATAGAAAAATATCTGCTTAGTTATGGTATCACCATTTCATATATCCATTTTCAAATCATTTTGTTTCATTATGCATTTTGAAAAGATAATTCAGAAAGAAATTATCCTTCTAAAAGTAGTTTATGTCAGAAGTCCATGTCTGTCAAGGTGTAAAACTGCATAGGCTATGAAAGAAACCAATGGTATGCTAATTTCAATATTTTTTTTGGGGGGGAAGGTAAAGTTGAACAACTTAGAATCTGTCTCCTAGAAAATAATTCACTTCCAACAGGAAGGTAAGGGCCATTTAGAAGGGCATTTGTATTACAGTACCTCATACTTCTTTCTTTTCTTTTCTTTTCTTCTTTCCTTTTCTTTTCTTTTCTTTTCTTTCCTTTTCTTTTCTTTTCTTTTCTTTTCTTTTCTTTTCTTTTCTTTTCTTTTCTTTTCTTTTCTTTTCTTTTCTTTTCTTTTCTCTTTTCTTTTGTTTTCTTTTTTCTTTTGGTATGGTTAGTATTTGACTGGTTAATTGGTTTTATTTTGTTTCTTTCTTGTTTGTTTACCAAGTAGTTTTCTTTCTGCTCCTGATGAAACAAAAAGCAATTCAATACATGAAAAGAAAAGGTATCTTTGCTGATGAAGTAAACAGCCAAAAGAATGAAATTGCTTTCCAAAAAAAACCAGAAATCAGACATTAACTAGGTTTCCTGAAAAAGCAAAAGGAAGTCTCTGCATGGGTTTTTCTTTTTAATTTTCCATGAAACCCCAAAGGGCCTCTTCCTTATCTCTCTCCCTTTTTCCACTCCTCATCTGCCTTATGTATGTAATCTTCACTGTAAGCCTAATCATTGACTCCTTCCCTGCTTCTCACAAATGAATTTATGTTTTTAAATACCCTCACTTGATCCTACTATCCTCACCAGCCATGGTTCTATATCTTTTTTCTCCTAAGCTAAACTCCTTGAGAAAATCAACTCTACTTTCTGTTTCAACTTCCTCCCTCTCACTGCAACTTGTGTATACTTACATGCATATACTAAATGTCATTGTTAACTAGTATAAGTTATCCAGGTTATCAGGATATTAGTCCTTTTTTTTCCTTAGCTAGAGTTTATTGTTAAAAAAAAACTACTACAAAAGCACCTACCCAAAATAAATTCAAATGCCTAGAACATAAGTTCATAACTTGGGGTTCATGGATAGTTTACAGATGGTTTGTAAATTTGGATGGGGAAATTATATATATATATATATATATATATATATATATATATAATATATATATATATATATATATGTACTCATTTCATTGCAGTTGTTCATAATCCTAGTATTTTATGAATTTTAAAGCAAAGAGAATGGGTATTTAAGCTTCACAAGACTGCCAAAGTGGTCTGTGACATAAGCAAGGTTAAGAATCCCAGGCTTAGAGCATCAAATATATAAGTGGTAATTTTTTCAACCCTCCATAAATGTCCATTTAAAAATTTCCCAGTGCTTTGAGTTTGAAGGATAATGAATTAAAATGTCTAAGTTTATTGGTACCTTTACTTGGAATGAGCTATAAATGTAACTCTATAAAGTACTTAGGTTTTAATCAAGTACTGATCATTTTTGTAAGATATGAAAATACATTATTTGATGATTCTAAATCAAGGATTTTGAGAACAGTGAATTTGTTTACCTCCCCCACTCTTTACATAATACAGCGAGAAATCAAAATTTTATCAACTGACAGATTGGTTTTTTCTCTGAAACATATGATTATTTGATATTTAACATCCTTCCCAAACTACTGATTTCTACTCCTCAGTGTTTTCAGTGCTGTGTCATTTCTTGATATTTCTTTCCTGGAGGCTCTACTTTGGTCCTTTTCTGACTGCTTTCTCCACCATGCTGTTAAGAAAGGTACATCCTCTTCACCTTCATTCCTCCTCTTTTCAGATTCCTTTCTTTTTTCTTTCTCTTTTTCTTTTTGATTGTCAGTATTCTTCACAGTGCCTGGCACATCATAGGCACGTGATAAATGTTTAGAGATTGATTGATTAAATCCTGTAATCTGGCTTTTCAAAGGAGCATGATCTTCAGGGTAGGAGATGGATGTTCAGTGACACAGGGAACTTTCAGACCTTCCTGATACAAAGACCAGAGCTGAACAGAAAATTTGATCTTCAAATACAAGACTCAAGAGAGACATAAAAAGGTAAATGGGACAGAAAGATTCAGTATGTTGTTAATAAGGGCAAGATGACACTTGTGACTCTGGAGAACTTTATTGTTACACCACGTTAAAGGAATATACATAAAGGGGCTGGATATAAGTTGACTTTGATGTAATGATAAGAAAAAAATCTAATCAAGTGGGTTAAATGAATCCAAGTAGGTGGATTAATCTGATCTAAGAAAATGTACTGAGAAAGGAGGAGACAGGCAAGGGTAAATTACATTGCAAGAAAAGACACAAGACCTATTACAGTAGAGGGAAAGAAGGGAGGGAGATGAGCAAACCTTACTGTCATCAGATTTGGCTCAAGAAGGGAATAACATGATCAGTTAGGTATAGAAATCTAACTTGTCCTATAGGTAGTAGGAGGGAAAATAAAAGGGAGGAAGGATAAAAGGGAGGGAAAGAGCAGTAAGGGGAAGAAAAGGGAAGGGGCTAATAGAAGGGAGGAGGGACTGAGAAAGGAGGTGGTCAAAAGCAAAACATTAGTGAGGAGGGAAAAGGAGAAAGGAGAAAGAAAAGCATAAACGAGTGGGGGGAAGGATGGAGGGAAAGACAAAGAGAGTAATCATAACTGTGAATGTGAATGGAATGAACTCTCCTACAAAATGGAAGCAGATAGCTGAATGGATTAAAAACTATAACCCTACAATACGCTGTTTACAAGAAACACAGTTGAAAAAAGAGTGACACACACAGGGTAAAAGTAAAAGGCTGGAGCAGAATATATTATGCATCAGCTGATGTACAAAAAAAAACAAAACAGAGGTAGCAATCCTGATCTCAGACAAAGCAAAAGCAAGAATAGATCTTATCAAAAGAGATAAGGAAGGAACCTACATTCTGCTAAAAGGCATCATAGACAATGAAGTAATATCATTGTTAAACAAATATTCATCAAATGGTATAGCATCCAAATTCTTAGAGAAGAAGTTCAGGGAGTTACAAGAAGGTAGCAAAACTATATTTGGTGGGGACCTCAACCTCTCTTTCTCTGAACTACATAAATCTATACACAAAATAAACAAGAAGGAAGTTAAGGAGGTGAATACAATATTATAAATGTTAGGTATGGTAATCCTCTGGAGAAAAGTGAATGGGGATAGAAAGGAATACACTTTTTTCTCAGGAGTACATGGCACATATAAAAAAAATTGACCATGTACTAGGGCATAAAAACATCACAATCCAGTGGAGAAAGGCAGAAATATTAAATGTATCCTTTTCAGATCATGATGCAATAAAAATTATATGTAATAAAGGCCCCATGGAAAGACACACTAAAAAAAAATGGAAACTAAATAATCTAATCCTAAAAAAATGATTGGGTCAAACAACAAATCATAGAAACTATCTATAACTTCATTCAAGAGAATAACAATAGTGAGACAACATACCAAAATTTATGGGATACAGTGAAAGCAGTTCTTAGGGGAAGTTTTGTGTCTCTAAATGCTTATACAAATAACATAGAAAAAGAGGAGATTAATGAATTGGGCATACAACTAAAAAAAAAACCTAGAAAAAGAACAAATTAAAAATCTTCAATTAAACATCAAATTATAAATATTGAAAACCAAAGGAAAAATCAAGAAAGTAGAAATTGGGAAAACCATTGAACTAATAAATAAAACTAAGAGCTGGTTTTATGAAAAAAAAACAATAAAATAGATAAACCTTTGGTTAATTTAATTTCAAAACAAAGAAAGCAGGAAACCAAATCATTGGTATCATGAATGAAAAGGGTGAATCCACCACTGAGGAAAAAGAAATTAAAAAACCACAACTGGGAATAATTTTGCTCAATTATATGCCAATAAATTTGACAATCTTATTGAAATGGATACATATTTATAAAAATATAAATTGCCCAGATTAACAGAAGAGGAGATAAAATACTTAACCCTCATCTCAGAAAAAAGAAATTGAACAAGCCATTGATGAACTCCCTAGGAAAAATCTGCAGGGCCAGATGGATTTACAAGCAAATTCTATCAAACATTTAAAGAATAATTAATTCCAATACTATATAGACTATTTGGGAAAATAGATAAAGAAGGAGTATTACCAAATTCTTTTTATGATACAAATATGGTGTTGATACCTAAACCAGGAAGAGTCAAAACAGAGAAAGAAAATTGTAGATCAATTTCTCTAATAAATACAGATGCAAAAAATTTAAATAAAATATTAGCAAATAGATTATAACAACTTATCACTATGACCAGGTAGGATTTATACCAGGAATGCAGGACTGGTTCAATATTAGGTAAACTATCAGCATAATTGATGATATCAACACCAGAACTAACAGAAGCCACATGATGAGACCTCAATAGATGCAGAAAAAGCTTTTGACAAAATACAACACCCATTCCTATTAAAAACACTAAAGAGCATAGGAATAAATGAAGTCTTCCTTAAAATAATAAATAGTATCTACCTAAAACCTTCAGCAAGCATCATATGTAATGGGGACAAGCTATTTATAGATTTTGTAGTCAGAGAGAGTGTTGTATTTTGCTAATTTTGTTTCTGCATCTGTTGAGATAATCATATTTTTTTTACTCTTTTTGTTATTTTTCAGTTACGCTGATAATTTTCCTAATATTGAACCTGACCTTCATTCCTATTTAAAATTCCATGTGTTCACAGTGTATAATCTTTGTTGCATATTGTTATAATCTGCTTGCTAGTATTTTGCTTCAATTTTTTACATCAACATTCATCAAGTAAATCTGTTCATAATTTTCTTTATTTTTTTCCCTGGTTTAGTCATCAACAGTTCATTTGTGTCATAAAATGAATTTGGCAGGACTCCTTCTTTTCCAACCTCACCAAATAGTTTATTTAGTATTGGAATTAATTGATTTTTAAATGTTCAGTAGAATTCACTTATGAATCCATCTGGCCCTGACACTTTTTCCTTAGGGAGATCATTGATAGCTTATTCAATTTCTTTTTCTAAGATAGGCTTATTTAAATAGTCTACTTTCTTTTAATCTGGGCAATTTATTTTTTCATCAATATTCATCCATGACATTTGAATTGTGAGATTATTTGCCATATAATTGGCCAAAATAGCTCCTAAAAATTGCTTTAATTTCATCTTCTTGGTAATCCATTTACACTTTTCATTTTTGGTACTGGTAATTTGCTTTTCTTCTTCATTGTTAAACCAAATTTAACCAATGGTTTTACATTTTATTGATTATTTCATTACATCAGCTCCCTGTTTATTCATTATTTTTTTAAAATTTGTTTTATTATTCTCTCTTTTGATTTTCTGAATTTCCAGTTTGGTGTTAAACTGTTGGAAATTTTAAATTTGTTCATTTTCTCATGTTTTTTTTTCTTAATTCCATGTCAAATTCACTGATCTTCTCTTTTTCTACTTCATGAATATAAGCATTGATATATGCAAATGATACATGGAAATCATATATGGATACAAACAAATTATAACCTGAGTACTTTTTGACTGCATCCCACAGATTTTGGTATGTTGTCTCATTACTGTCATTCTCTTCATGAAATCGTTGATTGTTTCTATGATTTGTCTTTTACCTACTCATTCTTTAGGATTAGATTATTTAGTTTTCAATCAATTTTAATCTATGCTTCATCAGGCATTTATTGAATGTAATTTTTATTTCATTATGATCTGAAATATATTCATTTAATATTTCTGCTTTTATGCATTTGTTTCTGGTTTTATTGTTGTTGAGTAATTTTTCAGTCTTGTCCAACTTTTGGCATCATGAAATGGCCTCATGAAAAGTTGGGCATAACTGAAAAATGACTGAGCAACAAACAAAAATAAATGTTTAATAATGATATTACTTTTTTGTCTCTGATAGTTTTTTAGAAAATGTAGTTTCCTTTGCTAATTAAGTCTATTTATGCCTTTACTTTGACATGATTGCTAACTACTTCAGCTGAAGTATAATAGATTCTTCTCCAGGCCCCTATTTTTACTATTTGTGTCTCTCTCTTTCAAGCATATTTTATGAACATATTCTCTGATTTGTTTCTAAGCCATTCTGCTATCCACTTCCATTTCATATTCACATTGTGATTACTAACTGGTGGATATTTTCCTCTTTCTCTCCCTCTCTCTCTCTCTCCCTCTCTCTCTCTCTCTCTCTCTCTTTCTCTCTCTCCTTTCCCCACCCTCCTCCAAAGTCAAGTTTTTTTTCTCTGACTGCAGCCTTCCTTATTCAGCCCTCCCTATTTTTATGCCCATCCTCTTTCTCTTATTCCTTTCCTTTCTTTCTTCCCTGCTGGGTAAGATAGATTTCTATACACAATTTGGTTTTTATGTTATTCACTTTCTGAACAAATTCCAATGAGAGTGAGATTCATATATGGCCACCACTATCCCATTTTTACTTCCACTGTAAAAACTCTTTCTTATGTGTTTCTTTCATGTGAGACAATTTCCCCCATTCTACCTCTCCCTTGTCTCTTCTCTCAGAGCATACCTTTCTCACCCCTACATTTTTTTAGATCACTCCAACATAATTGATTCATACCTCTGCCTTCTGTTTGTGTAGACTGCTTCAAACTACCCTAACAATGGTAGGTTTTTTTTAGCAATTACATATATTTCCTTCCCATATGGGAATGCAAATAGTTTAACTTCCTGAATCTTTTATGATTTCACTATCATTTTTACCTTTTATGATTCTCTTAAGTCTTATGTTTGAATGCCAAATTTTCTATTCGACTCTGATCTTTTCATCAGGAATGCTTGACAGTAATCTATTTCAATTAATCTCCATTTTCTCCCTGAAGAATTATGTTGTCTTTTGCTACATACGTTATTCTTGTTTGTAACCCTAGCTCCTTTGCCTCACAGAATAGGCTATGCCAAGTCCTATACTCCTTTAAAGTGGAAGCTGATGAATTTTATTTGATCTTGATTCTGGCTGTATGATATTTAAATTGTTTATTTCAGGCTGCTTGAAGTAATTTTTTTCTTTGACCTAGGAGTTTTCATTTTGGGTTCTCTTTCAGGAGGTGATTGCTAGATTCTTTCAATTTCTGTGCTATCCTCTGGTTCTAGGATATCAGAGCAGTTTTCCTTTACAATTTTCCTGAAATACAATGTCTAGACTTCTTTTTGTTCGTGACTTTCAAGTACTCTAATAAATCTTAAATCACCTCTCTTCGATATATTTTCTAGGTCACCTGTTTTTTTTTCTTCTGATGAGGTATTTCATATTTTCTGCTATTTTATCATTCTTTTGATTTTGTTTTATTTTTTCATGTTTCACTTGCCAATTCTAATTTTTAAATAGTTCATTTCTTCAATGAGATTTTAATGCACAGTTTCTTTCTTTCTTTCTTTCTTTCTTTCTTTCTTTCTTTCTTTCTTTCTTTCTTTCTTTCTTTCTTTCTTTCATTATTGTTTGCTCCTTTTCCCAGCCTATTTCTTGACTCTTAATTTTATGTTTAAGTTGGGCCTTTACTAATCCCAGGGTGGAGAGTGCACTCGCAAGCTTCAGGTTTTTTGTGGTGCTATTTTCATAGCTAGTTCTGGGTGTTTGTAAGCTTTTGGTGCTTCTGAAGTGATATGATCCAAGAAGAGGTGCAGTCACTGCTCTCCTTCTATGCTCTGGTCTTTATCCAGTAAGTAAACCTGTTTGCCTGAAGGTACAAGTGCTTGCACTCCTCCTGTCCCTAAAACTCTGACCAGGTCCCCTGCTGCCTTACAGCTGCAAGTGCAAGTGGTCATTTCTGCCCTGGAACTGAGAACAGAGCTCCTATTCCCTTGTGAGTGACTATATGCATTCTTCTATTCCTTTGAACTGTGACCTGGGCCCCTCTTCTCCTGTTACCACAATTGCTAGTGCTCCTTTTCATCTTAGATCTATGACCTGGAACTGGAGATAGGCAATGAAACAGGATCTTGAATTTAGTGTAAGAAAAAAAGGCTTCTTTTAATCTCTCTGACTAATTTTCTGATCCCCTCACCATCTTCTGGCTTAGGGCTCCCAAAGCTGCTACTGCTGCTGCTGCTGCTAAAGCCATATCCTAGACTTACTACTAATGTTGCTGGAGCACATGTTTTCCTCTGGGCCATCAGCCACCCCAGTGTCAAAGACCTCTCCTACCAACCTCCTAAGTTGTTTGGGGCTGGAAAAAAAATGTCTCACCTAGACTTTTTGTTGGTTCTGCCCCTCCAGAATTTGATTTGAGACCATTATTTTAAAATTGCTTAGAGGGTAAATTCCTTAGTGGGAAAATTCAGCTGAGTCTGTACTCTACCATCTTGGCTTCCTTTGTATTTTATTATTTACATATTCTCTCCCTAGAGTGTAGAGACTGTTTTTGTTTTGTTTTGCTCTTCTGTGTATCCTCATTGCTTAGTGATTGGAACACATTATCTCCTTAATACACATGTATTGACTGACTTACTGACAAAGATAGAATTTCAAAGCGAACCTTATCTTGCACCAGTGCCTTACATAAGCTCATAGCCCCATGCTGAAATTATTTTCCACTTATATCTAGCAATGAGCTCTCTTGCTCTCTCTCTCTCTCTCTCCTGCTACATGCTTGGCTAAATATGGATCCACCTAGAAAGATAACAATCTCAAAACTTTTTTCTTGGGGACAATCCTTAAATTTGTAGTTAAAGAATAGCTGATTTGTAGTGCATGTTGCCATATGAAGCATGTTCCATCAGGATTTTGGAGTTTGCATTTTTGGAGATCAATTAATATGTAATATAAAGCACAATTTCTGTTGTGTAAGATCTATATGAAGATATGAAGGTATAACACTTATTTATTTTCCATTAGATAACATGAAATTATTTAAGGTTCTTCCTTGTGAGAAAGGGAAAAAATGTTTTACTAATGAAATATTGTAGACTAAAAAGTTTCAAAAATATATTTTTCTATAAAATTACTTCATTGAGCATTTTCTTAGATAAAAAATAATCATATTCACATTATCAGATCATCTTTCCTTCAGTATTTACCCATAACAAAATTATTTTACCTCCATCTAATACAGTGAGAACTTAAATATGTATTTTCATTGTAGCTTCACTTTTGAATAACTTCTTTCTTCTCTGCTTTATAACATGGAAAATAAATATCCATGGTACATAATCATAAGTGAAGACAAAATCATTTAAAATTTTCTCACTTGACTGTCATGCAATGACTATCAAATGCTATAGACAAACAATAACTTTTTCATATCATTCATAATTAAAGATTCTTCACTTTTCTTTCCAAAAAGAAAAAAAAGATATATAAAATCTACTATATATGTTGAGAAAAACATACTAAGTCCATCATGCATATTATTCACTCTAGCAAAGTTTCAAATTTTTCACTTGAGAAACATTTTCAGATGATCTCATATAGTCATTTTGAATATGACTTGTAGTTATAGACTCAAATTCATCATGTGGAAACATTTTATAAAAGTGCATTGTAGTTCAAATATTATAGTACCTTATTTTGCGTGAGTTTGAAGGATGGAATGTAAATCTTTTAAGTAGGTAGGGTAGGTCCAACCTATCAAGTCTCATACTATTTTTTACTATTATTTTAGTCAGCATAAGTTTTCTATTTTTAACTACTCTCAGAAGTCTGATATTTTCAGTGTTGGATTAAAGATACTTTCTTGGTCTCTTAAATTTTAAATTATTCTGTTTTCAAGACCCAGTAAAGAAATATCTTTCATGTTGTTCTATTATCACTTTGAAATATTTTACTTTCCATTGTTTGCCGTAGTTGAGATGCATATAATTCTGCTAACTGGAGATTTGCTGAATAACCCTCTTCTTATAATGAATAGTTTATAACATTTTAAAAGTAAAATGAAGACAAACAAACATAAGGACCAATTTTCCCTTTGCATTTCCTTCCCTCTCTGTGCAGAACTCCTAGTAACTTCAAAGGGAATGCCTTTGGAAAGGGAAAAGAAACACAGCAGGTTTTATTTTCTCACCAAGGAAATACGGCTGGCATTAATCCAAATCATTAGACAGTGAAAGAATGGCCCTCAACAATTGGTTCAGAGTAGCTGGATAGTAGCATGTGGCCATTTTATTGAAGATATTAAGAGTATAGTCAACTCTTCTGAATCATCCCTTTACTTTTTGGATTCTGTTTTTTCCATCATATTGATTATTCAGTTATCCAAGAAGTTACAGTTTACATGAAAATGATGTTTAAATAGAGTGTGTGTATACATGTGTGTAACTGTATGCAAAATCATTGAAAATGAACATAGTATAGTGGGAATAGAGTGTACTAGCACAAGAACTTCCCAGATTTGAGTGATGATTTGTTCCCATGATAGCTTTGTTAACTAGAACATCACCAAACTCGTCTAAACCTTACTTTTCCTACATATAAAATGGGAATAATAACCATCAATTCTACTTCACAGAGTTGTGGTGAGGATTGAATGACATAATGAAGATATAATGAAGATTACTAAGAAGGAATTATATTGGACTAAGTTATTACTGTAATTTGAAATTTCTACTCTTTCTAAAGGAAGACATGGGGAAGAGTTTGGTACTCTACCCTCTAACTCTCCAATCATAGGGGAGAGGAAGTAAAGGGAGGTGGTGAATTTAGAAGTGATGAGCTGAGCCAGGGAGGGCATTTTGTTCATTGGATTTGAGACCAGGGAGAACAGCAGATTCAGGATGGAATTGATACTGTAGTAGGAACATTGTAAAGATAATCAGTTCTGAATGGCTTGTTAACTCTGATCAATAAAATATTCCACCAAAACTGCATAGGAGCTATGAAGTAAAATGACATTCAGCTCCATATAAAGAACTGGTGGTCTGGGAGTACATGTTAAAGCATATTTTTTCCAGTCTTTATTTCCCTGGCTTTTCTTTTTCATTAAATGACTAATGTGGAAATGTTTTGCATGACTATATATATAATTATATTTCTTGACTTCCTTGACTTCTCAATGGAGGTGGGGCAGAGCATAAAGGGAGGGAGGGAACTCAGACTTGAAAATAAAAATAAATAATTTCCCACTTATGCTGAACTGAAATCTTCCTCTTAACATTCATTGGTCAGCTCTCTAGAGCCAAACGCTAATCCAATTCATTTTTCATAGCATAGCTCTTGAAATATTTATACAACATCACTATGTCCCCTGAATCTTCTCTTCTTCAGGCCAGTTCCTTCAAATGATGCTTCTGTGCCATGTATTGAATCCCTTACCTGTTTTTTTTCTTTTTTTTTTTTTAACAGGTGTCCCAAATACCTAGAGTCAAAGAATTTCAGAGTTGGAAGAGACTTCTGTGGCCATCTCAAAAATACTTGAAAAACAATTCCCTTGATAATATACCTAATGAATAGTCATCTGGGGCTTTTGCTTGAAGAATTCAAAAGGGGCTAAGTCACTACCTTAGTTGAGAACATATTCCACTTTTGGGTAGCTCTAATTATTGCATTTTTTCCCCAGTAAAGCAAGCATAAATTTGCCTCTTTTCAACTTCTGCCTTTTGCTCTTAGTTTCCACCTCTGGGTCCAAACATTAAACATGCAATCTCTCTTACACATAATATTTGCTTTAATACTTGAAGACACATTATCCCCCGATTCATGCACATGAATTTCCACACCCCCAGGACCCTACACCTATGTTTTTTTTAATACTTCAAGATAAATACCTTCATTCCTTTAACTAATCTGTCAACAGAATCATTTGGAGACTCTTCATAATTCTAGATTTTTTTTACCACTTTATACTGTCCAAATCATAAATATTCACCCAAAATTATGACTCTTTGAACTGACTACAAAACTCCAAATACTCCAAATTATCTGAACAGGACAAAGGGCAATGGGATTATCATTATCTTTTCCCAGTAATCTATGCCTTTGTTACAGCAGAGTAATGTGGTGCTCACTTTCTTATCTGCCAAAACACACCACTGATTATGTCATAATGAGTTTGCAATCTACTAAGTCTCTCAACTATGTTTTGAATATGAATTGTTATCTCACCATATCTCCTTGACCACATAGCTAATTTGTTAAAACTCAGTTATAAGACTATATTTCCAACCCTATCAAACTTTATCTAATTATCTAAATAGCCCAAAGCTCTTGCCTATTATGCATCTCTTAGATTCTGATGCTTTTAGCCACCCCTACTAGCTTTATGTCATTTGAAAATGTGATAAATATCCCATGTCTCCCTATATCTTTCATTGATGGAAATGTGAATAATACCAGTATAAGCAAAGATACTGAATGTACTTCACTGGAGGCCTTCTTCCAAGCTGCCATTAAACCATTAATAATTACTCTTGTGGTCCCACTAAAATTATGATGAATCATTGTACCTCTATTTTTTTTTTCAGCAGAAAAAGAGCATGAGAGAATTTTAAGGGAGAAACAAATATGTACACAATGTGAATTTATGATGTACATATATTATAAAGAGAACAAATATCAATAAATAAATAAATAAAAGTAGTAAAAGTTAGGGAGCAAGGGCACTACCACCTAGAGGGACAAAAACTCTTTTTCCCCCTTTTTTTTTAGTTTTACTGGAGCTATGCTTTGAAGGAAGAGAAGTATTCAGTGATGCAAAGGTGAGAAGAGAATAGATCCTAGATTTGGGAAACAGAGTGTAAAGGAATGGAGACTGGAAATTATACCCTAAATTTAATAAACAGAAAAACAACAGTTTGGCTATATTGCAACCTAATGGAGGTAGTATAATGTCTAATGAGACTGGGGAAAATTTTTCATATTTAATTTGCAAAATATTAAAAACTAAATTTGGTGTTAATTAATGATGTTAACTGGTTAACTAGTTAACTAGTTAAAAACTAAATGGAGGAGTTTATATTTCATCCTAGAGATGATAGGGAGTCATTGGAAATTATTGAGTTTGGGAATGGCATAGTTAAGCCTACATTTAAAAAAAATCACTGACAATTGATTGGGGAATTATTGGAATTGACATTTGAGACTTAAGGCAGGGAAAAAATTCTGGAATCCCTTGTAATAATCTAGTTGAGAGATAAAGCAAGCCTGCATGGATGACTAAGTTGATAGAGAGACAGGGCGAAGTGTAAGAGACATTGTGGAGGTAGAAACCAAACAATTTCCCTACTGATTGTATATGTAGACTAAGGGGAAGTAAGGAGTCAAAGATACCAATGAGGTTATGGACCTAGAGACAAGAGGAAAAGTAACATTTTCAAAAGAGACAGGGAAGTTTGAAAAAAGAATGTTTTATTTTGGTCATCAATTTATCAGGAAACATTTATTATACATTTACTTTTTGGCACACATTATACTAAATAGTGGGAATAAAAAGGCAAAAAAATTCCCCCAAAATATTTCCTACCCTCAAGAATTTTGTGTTCTAATAGAGGACATAACATGGAAGTAGTAAAGTGAATACAAGATAGATGTGGAGTAGATGGAAAATAACCAAGAATGAAGGATGCTAGCATCTGGGGAAACAGTAATGACCTCTTGCAGAAGGTATAATTAGAACTGAATCTTAAAGAAAAATAAGGATTTTAAAGGATGAAGTGAAGAGGAATAACATTGCAAATATTTTGTGTTTGAGATGTCTCCTGGACATCCAGTTTGAAATACTAAATAAGAAGTTAATAAACTGTATCTATACCATTCTCCTGATTTACTAGCTCAGTGACTGTCAAAAATGAAATGAGGTTAATGTTGATATACTTGATGAAGCCATGTTGGCTATTTGTTATCATTGTTTCTTTTATAGATGTTTAATAATGATCCCTTTAGCAATATATCTAAGTTATCTTTCTCAGAATGGATGCACGCAAACACACACTCATACACACACGTATATCTATATCTATATCTATATCTATCTATCTATCTATCTATCTATCTATCTATATATCTATATATCTATCTATATCCATATCTATATATATTACATATGATACTCTATATATGGTTTGATTAGGGCTTCTGTGAGTTAAAGTGTATCTACATAGATGAGCTCCAAATCCAGTTATAATATATCTTGATCTCTAAGCCTGCAACAAAAATCCTTGGCATTACCAAAATGGTTTAACATCAAAAACATTTTGTTTCAAGAAAGGAAACTAGAGAAGATACATTACGTTATCCTCTCCTTTGATCCTGAACCATAAGGTCCATTGCTTTTCCATTTGCTCATTAGCTCAACCTTTCCCTCTTCCATAAGAATATTAGGTCCTTTTTTACAGAAGTCCAAAATTGGTAATTAGGGGAAGCATATCTAATGTGTAATACCTAAAAAAATCATAATTCATGAATGTACTAGAATATGATTGTGTCATAAGAAATGACAAAACAAAAAATTCTGAGAAAACTGGGATGCAGGATGAAGTAGAAGCAAAGGAACAATTTTTACAATAATAACAATATTGTAAAAACAAAGATCTTTGAGAGACATTGGACCTCAGATGAATTCAATGGCTATCATAATTTCATAGGACCAAAGATGAAGTGTGCTCCCCACTTCCTATATCAGAAGTGATAGACTCAAAATTCAGAAGTAAACATAAGTTTCTGGATGTGGCCAGTGAAAGAACTTCCTTTTTTTGATGCAGTACTATGTATATTTGCTATTAGCCTTTTTCATCCTTCCTTCCTCTTTCCTCTCCTCCCCTTCCCTCCTCTCCCCTTCCTTTCCCTTCCCTTTTCTTCCCTCCCTTTCTTTCCTATTTTCCCCTATTCCTTCCCCCCTCTCCCCCCTTCCCTATTTAGTGATGTACTTGTCACCCAGAAGCATTTAATGAATTTTTTTATATGCATCCATTACTTCTGCTGATCTCTGATTCTTTTCTTGCCTTAACCTTAGTAGAATGAGGTGACTAGTGAGTCAGCAAGGAAGTCTGCCTCTGTCTTGCCACTTTAGTGTGTATCCACTTTAACACCTCTCTCCTACAAATACTTCATCATGCCACTTACAGCAGCTATTCCCTCATAAATCCCCTGCCAAAATCCTCACTATGTCTCACATGAGCTTAAAAAATCAATGTGCCAAGGAAAAAACCAGTAGGAAAGACTGAAAATTAGGGTCATTCAGGGAATAATGGAAAAGATGAGACACAAGAGGGCAAGCAAATGGACAGCATCAAAGGAATGGGCAACAGGATTGAAGCTGACAAAGAGAAAGAGCATTTCTTCTTCCAAAACTGGAATAAAGGAAAAGGAGAATAAGGGAGGATGTTGAGAGTTTATTTTGTTTGTTTGTTTAGGTTTAGAATCTAGATGAATGAGTTTACAATGGAGAAGCTTTTTCTATGAAATAAGTCAGTAGTCTTTTAATAGGAAATAGTTAAAGGACAGCATAGGTAGTTTGAAAAGAGAAGAAAGATTTGAGATAAATAACAAGACGGTAGATTTAGAGCTAGAAGTGAACCTAGAGACCTCTTCCCTAACACCTTCATAATATCGGTGAAAAAACTATAGTCCAGAAACTTATTTGCCCAAGGTCACACAACTAGAACAACAACAACAACAACAACAAAAATCATGGATTTTCAGATTAGCAGGTTATGTCACCTGTGTTGAATCACAAACTCTTTTGCTTTTCTGAGCACATTATTCTGTTCCTTCCTGCAGTTTCTAAATATTCTTCAATTATTTATTTAAAAAAATATGTATATATATATATATATATATACATACATATACATACATATATACATACATATGTATATATGTATGTATATGTATGTATATATATATGTATATATATATATATATATATATATATATTTAAAAGTATTTTTTCTGTTCTCTTGCATAATATATTTATTGCCATTGGAATTATTAAATTTAACCACTATGCATCTTAAAGATTTTAATTTAGAATTTTGTTTCTTTTTCTGGAGAAGGCAGTTTGGGGATTCTTTCAATTGGCACCTTTCCCCTGTGTTCTGTAGTTTTGAGCAGATTCTTTGTGTTATGTTTTTCATTATGATGATTGTTTAAATATCTCCTGTTGTTCTGAGTGGTCTATAAACTTAGTTATCTCTCTTCATCCTGAATTGGAGAGTAATATGTTTCCTTGAATATAGATTATGTTTTCTTTTAATGTTATTACTTTGTGATTTTCCTTTCAGATTGCCCTTCACTTCTATATGTTTCAATTCTCAATTCATTATTCTCTTTTCTTTCTGTGGTGAGACTTAATATTGCATATTCAAATTTCTCTATTCTGCTAAAGATTTCTGCTGTGAAAGCCATAAATTCTGTTTTCACAATTCTTATTTCTGTTTTGAATTATTCAGGAACATCTTGCTTTTGGTGTCATTATCTCTTGGGAGTCCACAGGGTTATCTACCTAATAAGGTGTTAATTCATTTTCTCTTATCTAACAGTATTTATTCACAGATATCTGCATTAGGTTAGCTACTCTGGAGGCCTCAGATTTAACTGTTGATTTATCTGCTTATGTTAAAAGTTTCTATCTTTTTTCAACCCTTATATTCCTTTATTCATCAATTTCGGACTCCTTTCCCTTTGGTTTTAGTTTTTCTGGGGGCTGGATCTCAAACCATCTCAGCCTCTTCCCACACAGGATAATTCATTTTTCACTAATCTCAGTCTCTTCTCAGCCCTAAGTCACTTCTAGAGTATAGTACTGGCTATAGATGGCTATTGGGTTCTTTAAGCAACCCATCCAACCTGATATCACATACTCTGGTGCCTTTCCCCAGTTACCCCTATTTTTCAGAGTTTAGCTGACTATTATTGTGTCACAGAATGCTTTGTTTCCAGAAAGCAAACTTTTACATTCTGGTTTTCTTTCTTTTTTTCTTTTTTTTTTCAACCAAAAACAAGGTTTATTAAAGATCTGTCATATTAGTCAGAATCTTAAGGAATCTGAGCATCTGTGGGATATTGGATAGATTGTGAAAATCTGCCCAATGGCTAGATTATAAGAATCAAAGCATCTTAATGGAGACAAGATAGAACTTATATACAGAAAGACTATGGGAGTGATCTAGGAGTGGCCAAGTAGTCTATGAGGTAATAGAACTCCAGGGGTGGCCAAGGGAGAATGGATCCTAGATATAATTAAGGGTGGGAAGTGGCTGGGTGATATAGGGAGGTCTAGGCTAGGTTAAGGGTAGCAGAGAATTGGGAGATTGGGTATAGCCACAAAGAAATGCCAGTTGATAGGCTTATAGCCTCAGGTGAACACCAGAGATTTGGCCATGTGGGAAAGTCCAGGGCTTTTCTTTTTTGGGATCTAGATCCCATCCTCATCATTCCTCCCTCAAACAAATGAGACCCAAAATCTTTTGGGGTAAGGGACAAAGGTCTTGGCTTCTCAAACTGCTTCCTTGTGGCAATGGGCGTAGAGTTTTCCCTGCTTTGAGGGGCTCCCAAAGAGGAGGTTGACTGGAAATGAGCACATGCTGAATCCATGGAACAATGGGGAGACATTGGTTGTCTCCCAAACCCATTGTTTGCTACTAACTGTAGGTGAATGGACTATAATCAGCAAGACACAAATCTGAAAGGAATGACTGAAGAGCCCAAATGACAGGATAAAACATCCTTAGCTCTGTTTGGATTCATATAATTCAGTTTTCCAACCATGCAGTTTCAAATCCACCTCATAGCCAGACTCAGGAATAGCCAGGTGGGTAACATTCCTTTTTAAAGGAATATAATGAGGAAACTGAAATAGGGGGATCTCATCTTAGATTGAGGCTAAAATTGTCATCTTGGCTTTTCCCAATGCTGTGACATTTCTCTCAGATGGTGGATTATTGATTATCAATGAATTATGATCCATCAGATAACACAAAATAAAATCCTATGAGCTTTTACCTCACACGGTATGTTTCACTAATCATAGCTTAGGAAAAACTTTTCCAGGATTATATCTCAAACTTAAATTTATCCTGGCATAAAAACCCAATACTTAGAGAACCCAAACAAACTTTTTGACTAGTTTACACATTAAAACAATAATCAACAAAAGCCAAATTACTTTAGGGGTAACCAAATTATGAAAAGTTGCTTGACATAATTCCGTGATGTCAAACAATTAGCTCAACTGTCTCTCACAATTCTGGGGAACATGAGGAGGTCTTGTGAACAGAGTGAAAAGGGATATGGGAGGCTTCACTAGAGAAGATTGGCTCCCCCAAATCACCATCGGTTCCTTCCTAACAAAATGACAGGGCAAGGGGAGAGCATAAGAAGGGAGTATTCAAGCAACTTATCTTAAAAAAAGCAGGGGAGAGGGTATGTCTGGAGACATCTCTTAGTTTTTCTTTCAATGTCCATGACCAGACAGGTCAAGAGGCCAGTAGAGCAAGGGTAATTGGTAAAAACAGAGAATGTAGCCATGACAAAGTGGGTAACCTTACCTTCAGCCTCAATTTTTGCCCAGGTCTCAGAGAGAGAGAAATCGAGAAAATGGGAGTGCTACCAAGCTCCAGGCTCCCCTGCCATTCCCAGTCTTGAGAAGTCTGGAGGATGGGGTACTGGGGAGCAACTCTACCACTTTTCCAACCTTGGGGACAATCCTTCCTCCAATATTCCTCCTGGTCACATCTTGGACACAGTCCCAGAGGCATTGGTCACAGAGACTCCCTCTGGGGAGGTGCCCTGAAAGGGCACTCCTAGGACCACCCTTCTGGTGGCATTGAAAGCATGTTTTCCCATTGACAAAGTTGCCAGGAACAACTCGGGTATTTTCCTGGCCATGGCATCAGCAAAAAATTGAGCATGTTCTCTGTCTCTAGCCCTTTACTTTTTTTTTTCTTTCCTCTGCTGCTACTAAGTCTCTGTTGTTAAAATCTCCAAAGGCCATCTCCAGTAATTGGGCCTGAGGTGTTTGGGGTCCCATTGTCAGTTTCTGCAATTTCCTCCTAATATCTGGGGCAGACTGATAAATGAAATGCATGCTAAGGATCATTGCCCTTTCTATAGAGTTGAAATCTAAATTTGTATACTTCTTAATAGCTTCTACTAGCTCGTCTTGTAAAAGGGCAGTGTTTTCCCTTTCTCCCTGAGTAATTTCCCTAATTTTTTGAAAATTTACTTGTTTTTGAAATGCAGTTCTTAGTCCTTTTAGCAGACAAATTACCATGTGGTCTCTCTTTGCCCTATCCACTCTCTTCTGATAATCCCATCCTGGGTCAGTAGTACAAACAGCAGCTGTTCCTAGGGGATATTTTGTGGGGCCATTGCTAGCTAAACAGTCCCCAAATTTTTGGGCTTGTTCCCAGATTCTCCTCTTCTCCTCAGTGGTACCACAGGTGGAGAAGAGGACATGCAAATCACCCCAAAAAAGCTCAAATTGTAGGGACACATTCTTACAGCCCTCAGAAAACTTCACGGGATTTTCTGAGTATCACCCCAGTTTCTCTTTGACCTGAAAGAGGTCTGAAATGAAGAATGGAATATGCACCCTAATTGTTCCATTAGGTGAAACAAGAACTTCCCTTAGGGGAAAAAGCCCTAAAGGCACTGTGGCAACTGGGGCTAGGGGGGAAGGGAGATAGGAAGTCCCATTTCTTGTGAGGGAGGGACTGGGGAATGTTGGCTGAATTGAATTGGACTACAATTCAAGGCAAGGAGAAAAATCAGTTGGCACCAAAGGAGGGGTCAGGATCAGAGGAGGAGATACCAATGAGACTTGGGCTGAGGCCAGGGTCTGGGTGTTCCTTGCCTCAGGGTAAAGGGCCTGGGAAGGAGGTGCCCAGGCAAGGCCTTTATCCAAAACCTGATTAGGGGTCACCTCCAGAGCAGGGGCCTGTAGAAGAAATGGAGGGTAGGCAAGATATGAAGGGAGGTAGGCTAGAGGAAAAGGAGAGGTAAACCAAGAGAAGGATGGGGGGGGGTCATGGGAAACAGGAGAGGCCAGGGGAGAATGGGGTGGACATAGGAGCTGGGTAGGTGGTGTTAACAGTGGGAAGAGGGAGGTGCTCTAGCACTGGGAGCCATAAGAGGGTCATCCAAAAAGTCCAGTTCATCCCTGTCCCCCATTTGTGGGGTGTCTCTAGCTATGAGAATCCTACAATCTTTTCTGAGAATAGGGTCAGGAGAAAGTTCAACATAAGTCATTATGCAGATGATGTGGTGCTTGGGTGCTTATGCTTGGGTGCTTGTGTTTGGGTGCTTGTACTTGGACCCCAATTTCTCCCTAGCCTCAGAAACACTGTCCCTGACAGCTTCTCCCCAGCCCAAGGACCCTGTGCCTAGCAATTACTCATGAGTGGGCCCCAGCAAGACCCTTATCTCTCTCCTTGCTGCAGTTCCAAACAGCACCTGAAGGGTTTATTAGTTTAAACTGGCTTTGCACTGGGTCATAAAGACATTCTTACCCACTACTATACTATCCTACCGCCCTACCTCATTATCTACATCCTGAGCTCCTCATTAACTGTATTCTAGAATTAAGACATATGTGTACTTCCTACATCCATCTTGTCAAACAAGACATTGATTGGTGGCAGACTGGATAACTCTCAGTTACCCTGAACTCTAGTTGACTTAGTGATGTAGCAGGCCTAAAACCACACCTCCATGTGGCCCCCCTTGTGGGCTTTTCCTAGTGAACTCTGGATAAAATGCCTTCACAATAGGTACAAGTAGTGCATGTTCCTTTAAGAACTGACCACTCCTTAACCACTCCCTAATCCCACCCTGAATCCCCTAGTTAGCATATTTGGCACATGTTTTATTGTATTTTACCCTATATAAACTTTAACTGCACCTCTCTAAGGTTGCAGGATCCTTTAAGAATCCTTGCCCGCTGAAAAGCGTAACAATAACCTTTGCCACCTTGGCTTAAAGAATGCTTGAGTCTGTGAATTCATTCCAGATGACCCATGTACTTCAGTCTTTGAAGGGTCACAACCTCTCAACCTCTCAGCCGCAACATAGGGAATCTCTACCCATTTTCCTTCTCTGTGACAATATCTTTCTGACACTGAGAGCATGCTTTGCTATAATGTCCCCAAAATGGGCCATGCCTCATAATTTTCCAGGTGATACTGAGGCCAAATGGTGTTACAAAAGAACACCAGCCTTTTCTGTTTTTAGTTCTTTAAAGAAACTAAATTTTCCTCAATTTTGTAAGACAGCCCAAAGGTGAATCTTCAGTAATTGAAGAGGATTGACCCTTTGTGATGTGGGGGCTGGAAGTCCCTCTCTACTTGGGAATAAGCCTCAGGAAGCAGCAGCAACAACAACAACAACAACAACAACAACAACAACAAAAAACCCAAGAAGTGCCATAAATTTTCCCAAGTCCCTAGTGCTGACAGAATTGAGAAGATCGGGCCTATGCTTCCGCTTCCAGATAGGGAGTCCAAAGATGCGCCTAAGACCATAGTCTTGAACAGAACCATTGGACGGAGACCCTGAGAGTGTCAGGCCCAAAAAGCACTTCCAAGCCAAGCCTTCCTAGTGGCTTGGAAATCCGCCCAACTGCAAGGACAAAAAAGAAAAAAAAGGGGATTGGGGAAGAGGGGAGGCTTATGTACCTTCCAGTCACAGCTGGTGAAGAGCTTGGTATTAGGCAGTTTTTCTCAGTACAGGGAACCATATGATGAAGTCTAGAGGTTAGGGATCCCGGAATCCCAAAATCACAACACACAGGCACTGTGCAAAAGAATTTGATCCAAGTCTTCTTTCAGCCAAAAACAGGGTTTATTAAGGATCGGCCATATTAGCCAGACTCTCATGGAATCTGAGCATCTGTGAGCTATTGGGTAGATTGTAAAAATCTGAGCAGTGGCTAGATTATAAGAATCAGAGTCTGCATTCTGGTTTTCTATGTCACTGAGAGAACAAAGTGGCAGAGGGGAGTGGAGTTCTCTTGCAAACTCATAGATAGGCTTGTGCAATGTTTCCAGAGGCTGGTTAGTGGGAAGTGTGATATGGGGTGCTGAATGAGAATATTAAGGGTTAGGAATTAGCCTTCTTTGCTATCAATTCATTGAGTTTTTAACTCATTAGTGTCTTGGTATCCTAAATCAGAATCCAAAATACTCTAAAAACAATTAAACAACAGAAAAGACAGAGACAAAGTAAAAAATCAAATTATACACATCTGGTTGTATCACTGTTAAGCTTTCATTTTTGCATAAAATATTGCATTATTTCTAATCTAATAGGCAGAAGAAAATAAGTCATACAATCTCCCAATCTGTTGAGCTCTGGTCTTTTTACCGAGAAGGTTTGGAAGTCCCCTATTTCATTGAACGTTCATCTCCTCCCCTGAAAGATTATGCTCATTTTCTCTGGGTAGTTGAGCCTTGATTGTAATTCAAGCTCCTTTGTCTTATGGAATATTGTATTCCACACCCTATAATCTTTTAATGTAGAAGGTGCAAAGTCCTGCCTGATACTGACTGTGGTTCCATTATATTTAAATCATTTCTTTCTGGATGCTTGCTGTATTTTCTCTTTGGCCTGGTAATTTTGGATTTTGACTACTCTATTCCTTTGTGTTTTCAATTTGGGATCTCTTTCAGGAAGTGATTGGTGGATTCTTTCTATGGCTATTTTACCCTCTGGGTCCAGAACCTCAGGGAAGTTTTCCTTGATGATTTCCTGAAAGATACTGTCCAGGTTCTTTTTTTCATCTTGATTTTCAGGTAGATCAATATTTTTTTCTCTTTTTTCTAATTTTTTCTATTTTTAACAAATTGTTTTCTTCTATTAGATAGTGTAACTGCTTTTCTATTTGGTCCATTTTATTTTTTAAGGAATTCTTCTCAGTTGTTTTTAAATTTATTTTATTAATTTATTTTGATTTATCAACAATCTCTTCCATATGCTTTTAAGTTTAAAATTTTTGTCCCCCTTCCTCCCCACCAGCCTTCCTAAGATGGAGCACAATCTGATATAGGCTATACATTTACATTCCTATTAAAGTTATTTTCACATTAGTTAAGTTGTAAGTAAAAATTAAAACCAATAGGAGGAGCCATTAGAAAGAGGAAACAAAACTCAACAGAAGAGAAAAAAAAGATAGAGATTCAACCTTCACAGTTTTGATTGCTATCTGTGTCTTTTTCTCCATCCTTTTTTCCCCTTTTATGCTTTTCTTTCTCCTTTCTTCTTTCACCACTCACCAGTGTTTTGCTTTTGACCACTGCCTCCTTCAGTCTCTCCTCCCTTCTATTATCCCTTTCCCTTTTCTTCCCTTTTGCCCTTACTGCTTCTTCCCTCCCTTCTATCCCCTCTCCCTTTTCTTTCCCCTTTTCCCTCCTACTGCCTATAGGGCAAGTTAGATTTCTATACCTAACTGATTATGTTATTACCTTCTCGAACCAAAACTGATGAGAGTAAGGTTCAAATGATGGTCACCCCACCCTTTCTTTCTCTCTGCTATAATAGGATTGTCTGTCTTTTCCTGTAAAGTAATTTACCCTTGTCTGCCTCCTCCTTTCTCAGTGCATTTTCTATGATCAGACTAATCCACTACTTGGATCCATTTAACCCAATTGCTTAGATTTTTTTTTATCATTGCATCAAAGTCAGCTAATGTCCACCCCCTTTATGTATACTCCTTTAACATGGCATAATAACAATACAGTTCTCAAGAGTTGCAAATGTCATCTTTCCTTGTAGAGATGTAAACTGTCTGCCTTTATTAACAACATTTTGTATCTTTCTTTCCCATTTATCTTTTTATGTCTTTCTTGAGTACTCTACTTGAAGATCAAATTTATTTTTTTTGTTGAGCTATGGTCTTTTTATCAGGAAGGTTTGGAAGTCCTCTACTTTGTTGAAAATCCATCTCCTCACTTGAAAATCAGGGTCATTTTTGCAGGGTAGTTGATCCTTGGTTGTAATCCAAGCTCATTTGTCTTATGCAATATCATGTTCCATGCTCTGTGGTTTTTCATGTAGAAGCTGCAAGGTCCTGTGTAATCCTCACTGTAGTTCCATGATATTTAAATTGTTTCTTTTTGGATGCTTGCAGCACCTTCTGTTTCATCTGGTAATTTTGGAATTTTGCTATTATATTCCTTGGTGTTTTCAATTTGGGATCTCTTTCAGGTGGTGAGCAGTGTGTTCTTTCTATGTTTATATTACCTTCTGGTTCTAGGACTTCTAGGCAGTTTTCCTTTATGATTTCCTGAAAGATACTGTCCAGGCTATTTTTTTCATCATTATTTTCAGGTAGTCCAATGATTTTTAAATTATTTCTCCTGGACTGATTTTCCAGGTTGCTTGTTTTACCAATGAAGTATTTTATGTTTTCATCTTTCTTTTCATTTTTTTTGGTTTCTGTTTGACTGACTCTTGCTCTTTCATAGAGTCATTAGTTTCCATTTGTTCAATTCTAGTTTTTAACAAATTGTTTTCTTCTGTTAGTGTTCCTACTTCCTTCTTCAATTGGCCAATTGTATTTTCAAGGGATTTGTTTTCTTCAGGGTACTTTTTTTCCAGTTTGCCAATTGTGTTTTTTAGGGACTTGTTTTCTTCACTGCACTTTTTTTCGAATTGGTCAATTGTATTTTTTTAAGGTTTCTTCTACCTCTCTCATTAGACTTTTAAAATACTTCTTGAGAGGTGGAGCCAAGATAGTGGAGTGAAAGCAGTGACTTGCTTGAGCTCTCCCCCAAACCCCTCCAAATAATCATAAAAAATGACTCTAAACAAATCTGAAGCAGCAGAACCCACAAAAAGACAGAGTGAAACAAATTTCCAGCAAAAGACAATCTGGATGATTGATCATAAAGGTGTATCATGCCAGCCTGAGAGAGGAGCACAGCATGATATGGACATGCAGGCCATAGCAAACATGGAGTAGGCCTCAGAGGACTGAATCGTGGGTAGCTGTGGAGGTTTCCTAAGTCCTCAATCCACAAATGCCAAAGACAACTTAGAAGGTCAGTGGGAAAAGTCTGTTTCTGCAGTGCTGAGACAGGAAGGTGGGTTCTCAACTCCATTCCCCAAGTGCATGGCCCTGGGATGGGCAGCTGCTTCTAGAACTGCTGGCCCACAGACTGAGGGGGAATCCAGTGGCTGATCAGAGAGGGATTGCAGGGATCTCTCTGCTGGTGCTGGGGCAAGAACCTCTTGCTTTGCCCATGTTTAGATCTGGGTCACAGTTCTAGGCGGCAGTGCTGGGGTAAGGAGGAGCACTGGCATGGTGGAGCTTGTAGTGCCTGTGAAGAGGAACCCCTCCTCACAGTTACAGGACAGAAAGGAGTACTTATGGTCACAGCCCAGGAAAGGAGTAAACACCTAGTCCCTTATCATGCCACCTTGCAAGAACTGAAAATTTACAAGTCCCTACAAGTATCTCTGAAAACAACTGTACAAACCTCCGAAACTTGGGACAGTACATCTCCACATTGGAAGCAGACTCTTACCTTAACAAAGAGTTTAAAACTCAAGTAATTGGCTGGGATCATGAGCAAGCAGCACAAAAAAGAGTCAGACTATATTATCTTACTTTGGTGACAAAGAAGATCAAAATATACAACCAGAAGAAGACAACAAAGTCAAAGCTGCTACATCCAAAGCCTCCAAGTGAAATATGAATCAGTCCCAGGCCTTGGAAGAGTTCAAAAGGGATTTTGAGAAGCAAGTAAGGGAAGCAGAGGAAAAACTGGGAAGAGAAATGACAATGATGCAAGAAAATCCTGAAAAACAAGTCAACAGCTTGCTAAAGAGGACCCAAATAGATGCTGAAGAAAATAACACCTTAAAAAATAGCTTACCCCAAATGGCAAAATGGTCCAAAAAGCCAATGAGGAGAAGAAAGCCCTAAAAAGCAAAAAAAAAAAAAAAGGAAGCCCAAAAGATTACTGAAGAAAATACTTCCTTAAAAATCAGGATAGAGCAATTGGAATCTGGTGACTTTATGAGAAATGAAGACACTGTAAAACAAATCCAAAAGAATGAAAAATTAAAAAAAATAATGTGAAATATCTCATTGGAGAAACAACTGACCTGGAAAATAGACCCGGGAGAGAGAATTTAAAAATTATTGGACTATCTGAAAGCCATGAACAAAAAAAGAGCCTAGCCATCATCTCTCAAGAAATTCTCAAGGAAAACTGCCTTGATATATTAGAACCAGAGGGCAAAATAGAAATTGAGAGAATCCACAGATCTCCTCCTGAAAAAGATCCCCAAAGGAAAACTCCTAGGAATATTATAGGCAAATTCCAGAATTCCCAGGTCAAGGAGAAAATATTACAAAGTGTCAGAAGGAAACAATTCAAGTACTGTGGAAAAACAATCAGGATAACATAAGATTTAGCAGCTTCTACATTAAAGGACCGCAGGGCATGGAATATAATATTCCAGAGGGCAAAGGAGATAGGATTGCAACCAAGAATCACCTACCCAACAAAACTGAGTATAATACTTCAGGGGAAAAAATGGTCATTCAGTGAAATACAGGACTTTCAAGCATTCCTGATGAAAAGACCAGAGCTGAATAGAAAATTTGACTTTCAAATACAGGACTCCAGTTGCACATGAAGAGGTAAACAGAAAAGAGAAATCATAAGATACTTATTAAGATTGAACTGCTTACATTCCTGCATGGAAAGATGATATTTGTAACTCATGAGACCTTTATCAGTATTAGGGTAGTTGGAGGAAAAAAAAATTATATCTATGTATATACAGATAGATAGATAGAAGGCACAGAGTGAGTTGAAGTTTAAGGGGTCATATCTGGAAAATAAAATTAAGGGATGAGGTAAGATTATACTCAGAGAAGAAGAAAGGGAGAGGTAGAATGGGGTAAATTATCTCACAAAAAGAAACAAAAAAGAAAAGTCTCTTCCAGTGGAGGGGAAGGAGGGGAAGGTGAGAGGGAATGAGTGAATCATATTCTCATAGGATGGGGCTTACACATTCAATTGGGTATGGAAATCTGTCTTACCCTACAGGAAAATAGGGGGAGGAGGGAACAAGAGAGCAGGGTGATGATAGAGAGGAGGGCAGATTGGGAAAGGGTGTAATCAGAAGTAAATACTTCTGAGGAGGGAAAGGGTCAAAAGAAAGAATAAAATAAATGGGAGGACAGGATAAGATTAAGGAAAATAGATTTGGTTTTTCACAACATGTCTACTATGGATGTGTTTTGCATAACTGCACATGTACAACCTAAATTGAATTGCTTGCCTTTTCAAAGAGGATGGGTGGGGAGGGAGGAAGAGAGAAAATTTGAAACCTAAAGTTTTGAAAACGTATGTTTAAAAAAATATTTTCACATGCTACTGGGAAATAAGAAATACAGGAAATGGGGTACAGAAGTCTATCCTGCCCTACAGGAAAATAGATGGGGAAGGGGATAAGAGAAGGGGGGAGAGATAGAAGAGAAGACAGACTAGGGTAAGGGATATTCAGAATGCATGCCATCTTGGGGTGGGGGGAAGGGTGAGATGGAGTGAAAATTTGGAAACCAAAAACTTGTGGAAGTGAATGTTGAAAACTAAAAATAAATAAACATACTGTTCTTGTTCAGTAAAAAATAAAATAAAAAAAAAGTGTAACCAAATACTATAAGAACTTTAAAAAATAAAATAAAATAAAATAAAATCCTTCTTGAGCTCTTCTAAGAAGGCTTTTTGGGCTTCATATTCCAGACCAGTTCATGTTTCCTTTTTATGTTGCAGATGTGGGTTTGTTGACAATGTTGTCCTCTCCATAATTTCTTTTTTGATCTTCACTCTTCCCATAATGTGTATCTATGGTATGTTTCTTTTTACTCATGGTTTATTTATTCCCTGGCCTTTAAAGAGATTGAGCTCTCCTACTGGGGAACAAAGGGCACTGATCCAAGCTTCTTGTGTTGGGAGACTAGGTCTTGGTCACTGGCTTTGTGTGCTGGGGCCTCTTATGTTGGCAATTGGAGGCTGTAGGTTTCTGGCAGCTTACCTCATGTTGGGCTGGAATCAGCAAGGCTGGAACTTTCAGGCAATTCTAGGTTGCCTGCTTTTCCTTTCCTTTAGCTTTCTTCAGCTCCTTTTAGATGGGTGCTGCAGGGTGTTTATCTGCCTGGGGCCCTTTGCAATGCTTACTCCCTTGTTTCTGCTAATGTGCTGAGAGATTCCTTTGTGGTACAGTGCTGAGGCAGCTGGTAGTTTTCTGAGCCGGTTTCCACTGGTTCCTCTGCCCTCACTGAGGCACTTGGAGGTCCACATTTTGGTGTTTGCCTGCTTTACCACCTGGTCTTCAGGATCTCCTTCTGGTTAAAAATTGGAAGCTGTAGGGTTCTGACAGGTTACCTGGTGTTGGGTTGGAAATAACAAGGCTGGGACTTTAGGAAGACTCTAGGTTGCTTTCTTCACCTCCTTTCAGATGAATGCTGCAGGGTGCTTATCAGCCTAGGTTCCTTTGTAATGCTGCTTTCCTTATTTTTGCTGAGGCACTGGGAGACTTCATTGCTGTAGAACACTGAGACATGTGGTGAATTCTTGAGTTGATTTACAGTGGTCCCCATGCCCATATTGAGGCATTCAGGGGTCCTGGTGTTGGTGTTTGCCTGCTCCACCACCTGGGACTCAGGATCTTCTCTTGGTATGCTGAGATGGGGCTTTCCACCAGCTTGCTGGGATGTCTTCCTTTCTGTACTTCTCCCCTCCCCCCAGGGCAAGAGGGGCCTTTTCCATTAGTCCCTCAAGCTACCTGGGCTACTGGACTGATGCACCCCTTCTTTCTTCTGGTTCAGCTGTTCTAGCATTTTTTTGGGGGGTGATATCTTTTGGCCTTTTAGAGGTTAGTAAGGGACAGTAAGAACGACTTACTTCTTACTCCACCATCTTGGATCTCTAAATCAATCTCTCCATCTAGAAAGCACACTACCCCAGCTGGAATGTACAATTTAATTTGTAAGAGAATAACATCAGAAAGGACTTCTAGAAGAGAAATAAAGATAATATCAGTACTTAGACTCTTGTCACTAGAATAATGCGATAAGTCAAATTTTATATTTAAATTCATGTTATCCGTCATCAATGAGTGTACATTTCCAGTCTAAATCAATGTACTCCATGCAGATGGAATGCGGTTTTGCTGACAGCCAGATACAAACGATGGCTGCTTGTGATTAGGCGACCTTTGAGATGCCTTCCAACATTTTGGTTCTGTGATTCTAGGACTGTGATCACTTTGAAAACCAACCAAAAAAAGAAAACAAAGAAAACAAAGCAAAAACAGCCATGAGCAGATTTGATATTTCATTTTCCAGGATAAATGCTCCCCTCAGCTGAATCTCCATCAGCTATGGCATGAACCCACACCTTCCAGTAAGCAGATTTTCCAAATTATAACTTTGCAGCAGGCTTATCCCATTAACACAGCCACCTTGTCATTCATACCACTCTAATGATCACTTCTGAAGCATTTACACTGTGGGTTTGACTGGCTGGTTGCTGCTCACTCACCGGCAAGGTTATTGATTGCAGGCGCTTATCAAGAAAGTATGAAGCAATAAGCCGCAAGAGCTGCTGATAATTCAAGAGGCAAAGCTGGCAATTATATAGGGATCAAGGGGATTATTACATACATGGACTTGGTAAATATGACTGATTTCCATTGCATAAGTGTGACGACTATTTGAATGAAAATGTATTATTATTGATTTTTTTTGTTTTTATTGCATTTTAAATCGACATCTCTTTAATGCAACCAGTCCATTCCACCCTATAGCCCGGTTTTGCTACTATAACTTGATGATTTATGAGAGTGTAACAGCAGTTGCACTGTTTCTATGGCTCAGTCCGAAATGAAAACTGCCATCCCTCTCTTCCAAATGGCCTTCTGTTGCTTTCTCAATAGAAGATCTATGATACAGCTCATTTGCTTTTGATTCTACTTTTTAGAATTATAGAATATCTGGACTGGAAGGAAAATCAGAATTCATCTCCACTAACAAGAGAGTGAGACACAGAGAAGAGGGGGAAGAAGATGGATTGATGGAGAGAGAGAGAGAGAGAGAGAGAGAGAGAGATTAAATGCTTCCAGTGTACCAGATACTATTCTAAAAACTCAGAATACAAATACAAGCCAATAAAAAGAAAGGCAGTCTCACAGTTTCTCACCTCAAGGATACTGCATAATGGAAACTTGGGCTAGCAGAGTAGGATATCTAGAGAATGGAACCAGGAGAGAAATGAGCCATAGATGGCCAGTGAAACTTTCAAGGGCAGGAAATGACCAGAAGGGTATGAGGAGGTTTGTGACAGAAATGAAGGCACCTCCAGAGTAAGATGACAGGGCAGAAGTGAAAAAATTCAGAGAATCAGGAGAAGTTGAGAAGGAACAAAGACTCCAAAGTGACTTGCTTAAAGCTCCATATTTAGTAAGTATTAGAAGAGGGAGAAGAATCCAGACTTTCAGACTCTTAATCCACTGCTCTTTCCACTGCAATATCCTTTTCACCTATTGGCATTTTTTTTTGTTTGTTTTTCTTGTCTGTAAGGAAACTCTCAGGTTTATTAAGAGGCATTCTTATCTCTATAAGAATAAAGCTAAAGATCATTTACATTTTCATGTTTTTCTCTTCGTATATTTTTTGAACTATTATTATTATGTTCATGACTTCAGTCTCAATTTGGCTAGTTGAAACATCTGAGTAAAAGCTAGCATCAAAACCCAAGAACACAGGAGGATGGAACTAAGATGGCAGAGTAAAAGCAATGACTTCCTTGAGTTCTCCCTCAAAGCCCTCAAAATACCTGTAAAAAAAGGCTCTAAACAAATTCTAAAGCAACAGAACCCACAAAAAGGCAGAGTGAAACAAATTTCCAGCCCAAGACAACCTGGAGGGTTGATTAGAAAGGTCTGTCCAACCAGGCTGGGAGAGAAACCCAGTTCAGCATGGGCCCACAGGCAGAAACCAGGCCTCAGAGAACATCAGCCTCAGGGGACTGAATGATGGGCAGCTGTGGCATTTCCCAGACTTCTCAACCTGCAAATGCCAAAGACAACTTAGAGGGTCAATAGGAAAACTCTGTGACTGTGGGGAGAGAGAAGCTCAGTCCCAGCATCAGTCCTGGCACAGTACCGGGACACTGGCTGCTTCCAGAGCTTCTGGCCCCTAGACTGAGGTGGAAATCAAGTGCCTAATCAGGGAGGGATTGCTGGGATCTCTCTACTGGTGCTGAAGTAGGATTCTCTTGCTTTGCCTATGCTTGCATCTGGGTCACAGTTCTGGGTAGTGGTCCTGGGGTGAAGAGCAGTACTGACATGGTGAAGCTTGTATTGGCAGTGGGTTGGAACCCTCCTCACAGTTCCAAGGCAGAAAAGAGTGCTTGTGGTCACTCACAGACCAGAGCCCAGGCCACGACAGTATTAAACAACTCACCCCTTATCATACTAACTTGGAAGAACTGAAAATTTACAGGTCCCTAGAAGCATCTCTGAAGACAGATTCAGAAACCCCCCAAAGCTTGGGACAGTCCATTCTTCACACTGGAAGCAGACCCCTACCTTAGCAAGGGTTTAAAACTTAAGTAATTGGCTGGGATCATGAGCAAACTCCAAGAAAAATAAGAATTGGTCCCAGGCCATGGAAGAGCTCAAAAATGATTTTGAGAAGCAAGTCAGAGAAGTAGAGGAAAAACTGAGAGTGATGGAAGAAAACCATAAAGAACAAGTCAATAGCTTGCTACTGGAGACCCCCCCAAAAAACTAAAGAAAATAACACCTTAAAAAATAGCCTAACCTAAATGGCAAAAGAGGTCCAAAAAGCCAAAGAAGAGAAGAATGCTTTCAAAAAGCAGAATTGGCTAAATGGAAAAGGAATTCCAAAAGCTTAATGAAGAAAATACTTCTTTAACAATTAGAATGGAGCAATTGGATACTAGTGACTTCATGAGGAATCAAGACACTGTAAAATAAATCCAAAAGAATGAAAAATTAGAAAACAATGTGAAATATCTCATTGGAAAAACAACTGACCTGGAAAATAGATCCAGGAGGGAGAATTTCAAAATTATTGGACTATCTGAAAGCCATGATCAAAAAAAGAGCCTAGACATCATCTTTCATGAAATTATGAAGGAAAACTGCCCTGATATTCTAGAAACAGAGGGTAAAATAGAAATGGAAAGAATCCACAATCACCTCCTGAAAGAGATCCCAAAAGGAAAACTCCTAGGAATATTGTAGCCAAATTTCAGAGTTCCCAGGTCAAGTAGAAAATATTGCCAACAGCCAGGAAGAAACAATTCAAGTATTGTGCAAACACAATCAGGATAACACAAGATTTAGTAGCTGCTAGAGTAAGTGACTGGAGGATTTGGAATATGATATTCCAGAGGGCAAAGGAGATAGGATTACATCCAAGAATCACCTACCCAGCAAAACTGAGTAGAATCCTTTAGGGGGGAAAATTGATATTCAGTGAAATAGAGGACTTTCAAGCACTTTTGATGAAAAGTCCCGAGCTGAATGGAAAATTTGACTTTCAAATACAAGACTCAAGAGAAGCATGAAGAGGTAAATAGGAAAGAGCAATCATAAGGGACTTACTAAGGTTGAACTGTTTACATTCCTATATTTGTAACTCATGAGACGTTTACCTTTGTCACTATTAGGGTAATTGGAGGGGAAATAAACAAACAAATGATAGATAGATAGATAGATAGATAGATAGATAGATAGATAGATGAATGAATAAATGAATATGTATGTGTGTGTGTGTGTGTGTGTGTGTGTGTGTAGATGGATTGATAGATAGAAGGCACAGGGTGAGTTGAAGATGAATGGGTGATATCTGGAGAATAAGGGGTGAGAGGATTATACTGGGAGAAGGAGAAAGGGAGAGGTAGAATGGGGTAAATTATCTCACATAAAACAGATAAGAAAAGGCTTTTACAGCAGAGGGGAAGTGGGAGAAGGTGAGAGGGAATGAGTGAGTCTTATTCTTATCATATTTGGCTTAAGGAGGGAATAACATACACACTCATTTGGATATGGAAAGCTATCTTACCCTACAGAAAAATTGAGGGGAAAGCGATAAGAGAGTGGGGGCAGATGATACAGGGGAGGGCAGATTGGGGCAGGGGATGTTTAGTAGCAAACACTTCTGAGGAGGAACAGGTCCAAAGAGACAATAGAATAAGTGGGGGGGGCAAGACAAAGGGAAATATAGTTAATTTTCTACAATGTGACTACTACGGAAGTGTTTTGCATAACTACACAAGTATAACCTGTATCAAGCTGCTTGCCTTCTCAATGAGGGTGGGTGAGGAGTGAAGAAAGGGAGAAAATTTGGAACCCAAAGTTTTAAAAACAAATGTTAAAAATTGTTTTCACATGCAACTGGGAAATAAGATATACAGGCAATGGGGTATAGAAATCTATCCTGCCCTACAGGAAAAAAGAAGAGGATGGGAATAAGAGAAGGGGGGGGAGATAGAAGGAAGGGTAGATTAGGGAAAAAGGTATTCCAAATTCCCATTGTCTTGGGTTGGGAGGAGGGATGAGATGGGGAGAAAATTTGGAACTCAACATCTTGTGGAAGTGAATGATGAAAACTAAAAATAAATAAATTAATGAATCTAAAAAAAACAAGAACAAAGTCAGAAATGCTGCTTATTGTAAATGGGTTGAAATTTTAACTCAGCAAAGCTTATGTAAGCCTTATTATGTACCCTTTAGATATGTTGTATTGTGATTCCTAGAGGCTTTTTAAATTAGAAAAAAATCAAAGAAACTAAAGCTTTCTAAAATGCTGATCAGTGATAATAAGAGAGAAGGAAAGAGAGTAAAAGAGGATGAGAGAAAGGCATGCCTAGAGACTGTAGATGTTTTACACAACGCCTTTCACTTCTAGAGGATTTAATTATAGTATCTTTTAAAACTGATATGAAATCTAAGCTCTAGGGAGGGATGTTGATCAAATATATTAACATAGGATATGTGAAATTGTACAAAAAATTTTAATATAATGGTATTGTAATCATGGAGATTGATGGAGAGATGGTAGCTGAAACTTTAAACTTCAAATTAAGAAAAAAAGGAATTGAGTGAAGAGAGGGTGTGGAATAGGGAAGAAGAAAAGAGAAAAAAAGATCAGTTATTTTTGCAGGGAGAAAAAATATTTTTTTTCAAAAAGGCAGGGCACAGTGGAGTACCTCCTCACTCTCACTCTCATAGCTGTTAGGTCCAAGCTTTTGCATTTCTGATGTAGGTCAAAGACCCTCTTTAGTTCATATTTCTACTCACTGGAAATCAATGCCTAGAATGTTCTCCTCTACACAGTATATAACATGGAAGGTAGCTCTGCAGGGGACTAATTAGGGGAAGGAAGAAGCCTGACTAGTTCAGAGAATTTGGAGAAGAAATTCTTTCCCTAAACACTCAGTAGAATGTATTGAATCTGCCATCTTACACAAAAAGGAGATCTAGGGTCACCAAGATCTTGTCAACTTAGTGGTTTTGAATTTCATATGATTGTTTTACATTTTTTCATTTTAGTATTTATACATTTGAAAATCTCTTATCTGAAACAGAACTATGGTACCTAAAAGTACACTCCAGCTATGAAAAAAGGTATATGACTGATCTTTTAAGGAAAAAAATCTAAATTTATAGTCATTTCAGTGATATTTACATTGTTTAAAGCTTTTTTTTTTCATTGGCCTCTGCACATTCTTTAAGATCTCCTATATAATAGGAAATCCTAATCTTTTGAAGGTACTTTTGAATTTTGAAGAAATAAAAAGTCATTTGGATGCTAATCTGGTAAAAAGAAAAGTAGGTGGTTCATTTTGGTTCATATAGTTTTCAGTTAAAACCAACAAAGCACAAAATTAATATGGCTGATTTTCTCATGCAATTGATAGAAATGGAAGGTAAGCAAACATTTTGAACAATAACAGGATGTCTGCAATGCATGCCTAGCCATCCAAAGTGACTGTTTCAAAGTTTAATATACATTTGGATGGATGAAGTACAGCACATTTGTTAGTATCCATCTCTTTGCATTAATACCAAATCTCCTTTTCTAGTTGCATGATTTGGAAATCCTTTTTAGAATTTCAAGGTGTATTTCTGCTTCTGTTCCTGCTACTGTCACTGTGGAAATGACTTGCAATTTTTTTTTTAATAAAGGACCTGGCAGTGCCAGGAGGTGTTTGCTTATGTGAAACCAATGTGGAAAAGCCAACAAAACACAATTTAAGCAGAACCTATTACTGATCTTAAGTTGTCCATCATAGAGGATTGGGGGAGGTATAGATAGAACATGGGACAAGTACAGCAAAGAGGTCACAAGAACAAAGGTCAGCAATAAATGATGGTCTCTGGAACATAATTTCACTGTTTTATCATTTGCAAACTATATTTGAAAAATTAGACTCTCCTAACAGTTCACTACTAAATAATATTATTTCTGTGTAGTAATTATTATAATTTCATCCATCCATAGAGTTGCTTTTGTCCTGGAGCATTTCAGTAATTTTAATTTCATTCCATGCATCTGATAGGGAAAAGAATACTTACATTATTATGTGTATCTTGGGCATATTAAATTCAGGAGATGTTGAAATTCAGCACCAAGTACAGATATTTGAGTTTAAAGAAGAGCAACAAGGTTAATTATTAATGATTTTTCTAATTATTCTTCCCGAACATAAGTGAGAAAGATAAAAGATTAGCAAATTAATCCAATTTTAATTGCAAGGTGTTTTTTTAACTAGTATAATAATACTTTCATCCAAAATGTTCAAGGTTTACTGCAATGTCATTGAATTTATAAAGTTTCTTACTTAATCACTTACTACAAGGGCAGCATATATGCCTTCAACAATAGTTTATTTATGTATACATGCATATGCACATGTAATGAAGCATAGTAAAACAGAGAGAAACTTTCCATCAGGAAGACTGAAACATACTGCCTACATCACTCTGAGCAAACCACTTAAATTTTCAGTGCCCCACAGGAAATCTAAGATTGTGATTTGAAGAAAGGTGCTGATTTGAATTAGTGGAGGGAGTTTCCTTATTTGAAATTCCATTAATGAAAAATATTATGGGTTCAGTCCAAAGCAGATGCATAAAAATAGAATTTCTTCCTGAATATGTTATTAAGTATCAGAGAGAAATGGAATAATGACATTTTGGATATGAAGTATACCAGGCACAGTGCTAAGCACTTTATACATAGTAAAGCATGTGGTTCTCAAAACAACCCTGGAAGGTGAGTGCTGTTATTATCCCCATTTAACAGATGAAGAAACTGAGGCAAATAGAGGTTAAGGGACTTGCCAAGGGTCACACAGGTAGGATGTTTTGGAGATCACATTTGAATTCAAATCTTACTGAGTCCAAGCCTGGTGTTCTATCCACTGTACCACCTAAATTCTCTAAGATTCCATGGAGTCACGGAATCTTATTAATACAAATAAATTTAGAGGTTTTCTAGTCTGACATCATGGTAGATTATTTTTTTCCCATCATTTCTGAAAAGTGGATATATAGTCTCTCAATAATTCTTGGCATTGAGAGTTCTCTCCAAGTTATTCTCTTCATGAATGAATCTAATTATTTCTTATACTGAGTTGAATTCTTGCTTATATTGTGTAAAAATTGTTGTCTTATAATGTCTGCCCCTTAGTCTTAATTATGCTTCACAGAAAAAGTGTTTGTAACCAGGGATGTGTGTATAGCTGAGAGAGAGAGAGAGAGAAAGAGAGAGAGAGAGAGAGAGAGAGAGAGAGAGAGAGAGAGAGAGAGAGAGAGAGAGGGAGGGAGGGAGGGAACCATCTAAAGTAATCTAAAGTAATTCTAATTCTTCATCCCAAAGGAGCTCTTCAAATAGTTGAGAAAAATGACAATTCAGTGCTCCCAGACCCTAAAATATACCCCTCTAGAGGGCTCAACAAAAATGTCATAATTACAAGAGCACTGAATTTAGAGTTGGAAGACCTGAATTCAAAGCATGGCTCCTCTGTTTACCACCATTGTTACCTATCATAATTTGTTTAATCTCTTTGGCTTCAGATTATTTGTCTGTGAATTGAAAGGGTTAGACATGTAATTGTCCAATGTCCCTTCTGATTCTACCTTGTATAGTGTAATGCTTTGAAACATCATTCTTTATGTATCATGGATTTTAGACCTTTTTACTTCTGACTATATGCCAAAGTACTTAGCACATAGTAAGTCCTAAATTAAAGATATTTTCTTTGATTCATTCACGTATTCATTCATGTTACTATCCTAATCCACCTTCTATTTCACTCTAGATTGTTAATAGCTATTAAATTAGAAAACAAACAAAAATATATCCTTAAAAATCTTAAAGACCTATGGTAGGTATTGAGGACATAATTAACGGAAAAGGTAGGATGTCAAAGGAACAAATGAAGACATCTGTACAATGTACACTGGGATTTGAGAAGAGATCATTTTCAGCTGAAGAACTCAGGTGAGGATTTATAAAGGACGAAGTATCTGAACTAAGTCTTTCAAGAGAAACAATGGATTTCAATAAGCATAAATGAAGAGGAAGAATTAGGTTAATCCAGCCGAGATCCATGTGAGTTATAAGCATTTTACTACCTTTCTGTGTTTAATTAAGAATGCCTTCTTTGTATTTCTCTAAGTTATGAACAAAAATGCTAAAGAGCATGACCTATGTCACTAGAGACCTACTTTTAAATTGATATTGTTCCTTTTAATGAAAGGGTTTTTGGTTAAGATTGTCCAACTTGCTACAGAGCTGTCTCATTTATTTTTCATTCAGTTCACATTTCTAAATCTTGCCCACAAAACATTATGGGTATTTCTACCTGCCCTTGCAGAAATATATACTTTATTTTTAATATTGCTTTAAATTAGGGGGTTGAAAAGAGATGGAATTGCATGTCTGAAATTAGCTTTGTTTCCAAATAAGACTCAACAAATTCCAAAAAGCATGGATTTTCCAAAACACTAATAAAAGTTTTCTAAATCAGCAAGCATTAGTTTTTAACAACAGTGACAGTGGGATGAGGGATGTAAATGTTGAACCTTAGATCTTATTTGGGAAATGATCGAGAGAGAAGAAGATAAATAGGTAAACATTCAAAAAAATAATATCTAAATGAGTATGATCAAATATGTAGAAACAGATGGCCTAGAGAATATGAGACATCACTAATTATTAATATTATTATATAATTAATAATTATTTATGGCTAGACAATCCAGTACTTGACTCACATTGAACACACAAATATACACAACTCTCTCAGACTAATTTGGTCTACTGCTTATGAATCATTAATGGCTAAATAACTTTATTGATACTTGCAAATAGCCTTGTTCTAACCACTAACTAAAAGAATAGGGGACAGACAGATTATGTTGTGTCTAAAAAGCCTCTAAGAATAACTCACATGAGGCGCTCATAATATTTGTTCAATGCAACAACAATACAGCAAGTCTATTTCTATTCGCACAAAGTGTCTGTGAGGCGACATTACATACAAACCTTTCCAAAAGTCAGCCTCATTTACTGTTTCCTTATCAGATTCTAAATTCTGTAACTTAAACTTACTTTTTTTGTAATTTAAGTGATCATGAAGCAGCAGTCACCTTCTCAGGCCCAATGGCACTATTAAATTCCCAAAAAATATTAAGGCATTGGGAGGCAAAGTACTAAAAGGTATGCTTTTATTGAAGGAACTGAAAATCAACTCCATAAAGAAACAAATGTTTCTCAATTGTCATATATGTATGTACATATATGTAAATTATATGTCATGTATTATACATATATCATATAATGCGTATATATGTATGTATACACACATATCAATACATCAATTACATGGGATCAATAGAATATAAAGTCCTTGAGAACAGACAATAATTTGCTGTTTCTGTTGTTTTGTTTTTGTAACTCTAGCACAGGGCCTGACACATGCTAGGTGTTTAATAAATGCTTGTTAAGTGAATGGATGTTTGTGTATGTGTTTATTAGAGGGACAGAGGGAGAAAGAGAAAAACAGAAAAAGAGACAAAGACTTACAGAGACCCTGAAAGACTTGGAAATTGTGTGAATTTTTTTAAATCATGAAATATGTAGAATTGCAAAGTTCTATGTCCATTTCTCCTTTATATGGGCTCCTCCAAAAAAATCATAAAACAAATAAAATTAAATAAAACCAAAGTGGTAAAACTGGTTGACTTAAAAAAAATATTTCTTGTGGATGTTCAGATAAGTGTTGAATACTTCACAGCTACAATGGCATTCTCTGATTATTTGAGTAGCTTAATCCCCGGTGATTTGATTTTCCTGCTCCCTGTTCATTAAGATTGAAAAGTAAATCCAGATCCAGGGTAACAATGGCCACAGCCCTGGGATACCAATAACAAATTTATGCCCTCTACATAAACACAAAAAATTGTGGAGCTACATCTAAAATTGACCTCCGAATTAAGTGTTCACACCAGTTAACCAAAGGGCTTTCCTATGTTGCAGTGGCCACAAGAACACTTCTCTGGGAGGCAAGCTGCCTGAAGAATCCCACTATAAGTAAGAGTAAGAGTAAAATGATATTTCAAATTCATATTTTATACCTCTTTATACTTATAAAGCATTTTTCTCACAATAACTGAAGGAGTGTTATGGTTTTATTGCTGTTTTCACATATGATGAAACTGAGCATCAGATAAAGGAAGACCCTTTCCCAGTGACATACGGCATGCAGTTACTAATATCAGATCCACGTCATGACTCTAGGTCTTCTGATTCTAAATTCAAAGTTTTTTTTCTTCTTTTTCTATGCAAGACTGCTTCTCAAGGATGAGAAGAAATAGAGGTCCCCAAGGTAATGTGACATCCTATCTTATCTTGCCTAGCAGAGGGCTAAGATCTACTAATAATTAAAAAGATTATGAAAATATAGAAGGGACTATCTCACAGTGGAGATGAGAGTTTAGATATAATAGGTACTATGGTTTCTTCAAAGAACCCAAATCCAAGGTGTTGAAGCAGAAATGAGAAATCACCCTCAGGAATGAGTATTCAGTTTAGAAAGTAAGCACTGGACCAGGAGGCAAGATACAAGTAATGCCAAGGACCTGACTAGTTGTTTAACTCATCATGTATCCCCATGCCTTCAATAATGGTTGCATTTGCACTCATTTATTCCCTATACATGTCAGCATTGCCACTGGGTATGTCCTTCGTGATTCCTTGTTTGGTTTTAACAGTAGGTTAATGGTTCCAGACACATTCCTTTTCCCTTCAGAAAAGGTTCATAGATATCAAGAAATGGTGAGTTGGTGGGAAATTAGTTGTGAAGCATCTCTACCAAGTCCATAGCATGCACATTGTATCCTGATTTACTTTTTCAGAGACAATACACATGCCTGTATACAAAGAACTAAAAGTCAGGAAACCACAGATCTATATCTAGAGGGGGGTTATCTAAGCAATTTTTCGTTATGGAAAACATGATTTGTGAAGCAAGGGAAGGGGAAAACAAACATCCAAGGAAAGAGGATATATATTATTTTGAAGGGCAAGGGCTTTTTTTTTTATCAGAGACATTACCATTGTTGTGGCACAATTGCATGTAGGGTGGAAGGGTAACCCATTTATCCTGATGGTAGGATGTTTCTTCCTCTGTTTGTACCCATAGAACTCCATTTTCTCCTTCTTAAATATCTATTTCTGTTATTTGGCCAATAGGGGAAACTGGAAAATGTAATTAAAAATTTTTATACCAGTTTATTTTGTTTGCAGGATGACTAAGAGGACATTAGAGTTTCATTAAGGAGTTATTCCCAGTGGCATAATCCAGGCCCATACAAGGTTTGGAATGTGTTCCATTTACCATTCCTTTAGAAAAGATTTCATGTCAGCCTCAACATTTTGATGATTATATCTTCATCCCTTCCCACTGTTTCATGCAATAAGATATTAAGGTTATGGAGACTAATCCTGGCAGTGATAATGGTAAGTTCTCCACAGTCATGGAAATTCCTAAATATCCATTTTTATTTTTAATGAATAGAATCTCTAGTGATTGTATGGATAATCATATTCACCACTTTTCTCCTTCTTTCCCAAGAACTTTCTCATTGTTGCCATCTCTAATCTCCATAATGAATAAAAGCAACCAGTCAGCATGGGGATAGGAGGAAGCAAGAATAGTAGGTAGATAATGCAATTAAATGATATGTTAGTCTAAGTCTCTTCCTTACTAACATTAATAAAATCAGAGTAGTCTAGGTACTGGGAAGGGAGATCTTGATGAAGCTATGATGAAATACAGTTTGACTACCTGATACGTATGGTAGTACTCAGAACAGAAAATGATTTTCCTTTAGTACTAAATGAAATCTAGATTTTGGAGCATTAGCTACCTGATCTCTATTACTGATACAGATTTAGCTAATTTGATCAAGACATTGATCCAGCACAATTCCCAAGGACCCATGAAGAAAAATTCTATCCAGCTCTAGAAAAAGAGATCAAATGAATTCTGAATGCAGGTTGAAGCATACTTTCTTTTAACTTTCTTTTTTATTGTCTTATTTTGTTTTCTTTTTATTTTGCAACACCTCTAATATGAAGATGTTTTATAAAATCTCACATGTATAAGCAAAACAAAATTGCTTATCTTCTCAAGGAGGGTTGAGGGATGGGAAGGAGTGAAATAATTTGGAATTCAAAATGAAAAAGAAAAGACGGTCAAAAAGTTTACATGTAATTGGGAAACACTGAAATAACTTTTTAAAATAAGGGTTTAAAAAAGAAGTTTGAAATTTTTAAGAGCTAGTATAATATCTATTATTATCGGTCTTACAATGTTCTTCCAGGAAAAGATGAAAAAAAATGCTTTACTGTTCCTAGTGTGTTTGAACTGATTAGTATACCCACAGATTATTTTGTGTAATACAGGTCACAATAAAATATCTAGAAAATGCATTCTCCCTAGGCTAGACCTAATTCAATTAAATAAGTGTCCAGATGCTTCACTGTCTCAATATATAATGTCAGAAATAAGCAGCCTGAGTTATGGGATATCAAGAATGTTCAATCTGAGGAATGGGTACAGAAAGGTCTTCTGAATACTTACCTATAGTAGCCAATAGGACAATAGCTTCCAGCATCAGTAGAACTCTATTTCTCAGTGACTGTTACAGCCTAAGCATGGAACCCCTTAATCCTTCCCACCCCAATAGCACTGTGTCATGTTCTTTCAGAAAGTTGCTCTGGAAGTATACTGCCTAATTGATCATGAGTAAAATAGCTAAATGTTTATATAACAATTTTTTTAGGTTTTGCAAACTTAATTAGCAAATATATCATTTTCCCCCTCATAATAAGCTTGTGAGGTAAATGCTATTATCATCTCCATTTTACAGATGAAACACTGAGTCATATAGAGTGACTTGTGCAGAGTAATGCATGTAGTAAGTGTCTGAGTTTGGATTTGAATTCAGGATTTCCTGATTCCAAGGTCAAAGTTATCACTGCACCCATTGCACCGCCTAACCTGCCATGACTTGATCACCATATAGTCTATCAAATTCATAATTGATAAGTACAGTTCATGCTCCAAGAAATTATCTTACCTAGGAGGGTTTAACTCAGGTTCCAAAGCTAGAATACGCTACCATAGTCTTTTGCCAATTCTAGAGACCAATCTATTTTAATTTTTATGTTTAGATGTGTTTTGTTGTGGCATCTTTTTTTTCTTTTTGCCTGTCAAAGGGTCATAAGGTTTTAAATATCCCAGAAAATGGATTTCTCTATTTGTCAAGAACCAAGAAGTCTAGCAGTAGAGGTGAAAGAATTAGCTAATGATTATAATTTGCATCACAGTTGGAGGGAAGAATTAGTCTCCCTACCCTAAAATTACTCTGTCTATATACATAGCTGGTCATCTGGTTATATATATACACTCATCTATTTCCTCTCCTTCCTACCTGGATAATTAAACTCCTTGAAGTCTCCTGCTCCTTGACTTTTGTAGCTCTATTTTCTACCAGAGAATCTGTGCTTAAAAATTTTCATGTAATTGAATGAACTGAAATATTGCAGTGTTCAGACTAGTATCCATGAAGCTACAAAACCCAAAATCTGTAATATTGTTTTCAGAGTACTAACATTTAAAGTATTAAGATAGAGGCAGGAAAGTACTCAACAGAGCACAGACTCAGAAAGAGAGTTAAAGTGGCTCACAAGATAAAATAGTAGCCTCAGGACTAATCAACTCACCATAACTATTGAACATTCAAGACTTTAATGGTGATCTCCACCTCTGTTTTGTTGCAGTCGTCATGAGCTAAATCAGATATGTCCTGTCCTGACTTGGCACCTAAGACTATGTGCTAAGCACTTGGGAACAACAAAACATTCAAGACTCTGAAGTTGGTAGCCTACCATAGCATTGTGTGTTATGTAAACATATAAGAAAGGTGTGCTGAAGTAAAGGACTCAGTGGGGGGCTCCTCTAACCTTATTCTATACTTCTCCAAGATTGGTTTATTCTCGTCCCCACTACCTATATCTCACCTCCAGTGGAGTATGACTTTCATGGATCGGTTGGCCTATCTAGTCTGTAGAGAGTTTAGTATGCAACTGTCTATATGACTACTGCACCGTTACTGTCTGCCCAGCCCTCTGCCAAGGGCCTTAGAGACAAGAATGCAAGGGTACAAATCCTGCCTTTGAAATATATTTGTTACGTGTGAAATACATTTGTTATTATTTGTTATATATTCTGAGCTAGTCACTAGGCTTCTCAGCATCTTCAGCAACTTTGCATGACTATAAATTCCATAGAAGAGGCCAATCTACATAGGTAAGAGGTTCTTTATTTGAGAGTACCTTCTACTAAAGAAACTGTTCTAGTCCTTATGCTCTGTTTGTTCCTATAGACATGGATTTTTTTTTCTTTTTGCTTAGGCAGAAGCAAGATTGCAGCTCTTAATTTTTTAATTTATGTGAAGCAAAATAATTTTTTTTCCAAACTTTAGATTTTGTAAAATGTCAACAAACAGGAGTCTTTCCATATATAAAGAACAGAAGAGAGGATATTATATAAAATTCATTTTCAATTGTACGCAATTTGTTTTTTGTAATGAAATACTAAACTTAAACATGATAGTGACAAAACAGGACATATCTCATTTAGCTCATGACGACTGCAACAAAACAGAGGTGGAGATCACCATTAAAGTCTTGAATGTTCAATAGTTATGGTGAGTTGATTAGTCCTGAGGCTACTATCTTATCTTGTGAGCCACTTTAACTCTCTTTCTGAGTCTGTGCTCTGCTTGTCTATTTTCGACCTTGAACTTCCTTCTGCTGTTTTCTATACATTTGTTGTTGTTGTTTTATTAAACATTAGCACAAAGTCAAAGAACATATCCTTCATATTTAACATACATTTTCTGGGAGCTTCCGCAAAAGTGGACTACCAGTGGATTATCATCTTGTCTCACCTGATTGTATCTACAAGGTAATTTAAGGATTAGGAACATTTAGCTGCATGCCATGTCATTCTGGTGGCCAACATTAAGAATATGCTTCCCAATTGAAATTAGAGTAATTTACTAAAATTATTCATCAACTCAGACTAGACCCAAACATCTGAATTCTATCAGTTAGCCATGATTTACTGAGCACTTCACCCCCAGCCCTCTACTAGGATTTAGAATGAGAGAACAGAATGATATTTACCTCTGGAAAGCTTGTAATCACAGTTGTTCACTTTTCCATCTTCTTGACAACCTTACGTAGTTTTATATATTTAAATATGTCCAAATAGTCACAAAGAAGAGAGTTTTGATTATTTTATTTTGGCAGTACTCTTGATTGGCAAATGTATGTTTCATCTTACAGAAATGAGGCATGTTTTATATACTTAATTTTATCTTTTTTCACCAACACCACCACTTTATTTCATTTTTCTTCAAAAGCACTCACACGATCAATATTTGCATTCTACACTTGTGTGTTTTTTCCCTACATTTCTTTGGATCTATTTTTTCCTTGGAAATCAAATTTATGTGATGTGTTTGGGGTGTAAACATTCTGTGGAAATACATTATTTGGCAACCATTCCCACTTTTCTAAATGTGCACTTGTCTCTCTTTCAAATTAATTTATTCTCTCTGGGCTCTTTCCCAATGCTAAATATACTAGTGGTTGCTATAAAGCATGGGGTGGCTTTATACAGTGCATCTCTAATTAAGATCTCAAAAATTAGTAGCTTGAGGTATCCCAGATGATGTAGAAATAGGAACCTCTTTTTTGACACTTTGTGCAACATCGAACTATGCTTTGTAAGTCTATACCATTTCATGGTACCCAAATGCACAAAATCTAGTGGTTAATATATGTTCTACAGCCTTAGTATACATGAGGTTAAACTTCTACTTTAATATATAACTGCTTTAAGAAATCCTGTTACTGACATATATCTCTATCTCTATCTATATCCCCACACATATGCAGTTGTGTATATATGTATATGTACACACACACACATATATGAAATTAATGTACCCTTTAAAGAGACTTCCCTTTCATTTTACATCAGTACTGAAACACTGAAATAAATTACCTAGAGTGAAAGACAGAGAAAGCACCTGAAAGTCAATTTTCCTTTTCTTCCATTCTGTACCAACACTTAAAAAAAAAGTCTACACATTCAAAGTGCTCATTCCTATAATGGGGGAATCATAGTAGAATACATTCATGACAATCACATCTAAATTTGAATCCTTTAACAAAGTTAATTTAGAATTTAAGATTGCTCACGATAGTCTTTCATATAGCCACTAGGTCCAATATTTTAGACAGAAGCTTAATTCTCTCTCTCTCTCTTTGAAAAAGTAATTTTATCAATTAAAAAATAATACTTGTTCCAGTCTTCAGGACCACTGTCATTGTCTTTGCATTATTTTGCCCACGAGAAGTGCTTTCATTTATTTATTTTTTTCCAAAGGAAGAGTTTGATTTGTTTGTTTTAATTGGTCTTCTTACTGTTCTTCCCAAGTCAAGAAGACAACATTGCCCTGTAAAGGAATCAGTAATAACCCTGATATCTACAGGACCCTCTGAATACTGTTTGTTTGTTTTAGGATTAGATTGTCTCACTACAATAGTTGTCAATTCTTGACATTGTTGCTGTTTTTTCCACCACACCCTCCTTTATGCTTCAGTGTTCTTGATCTTGTTTCGTTTTAGGCTTAAATGATGCTTGAAGTGTTTGGCTTCTCCACACCAACAATTGCTGTATCTCTAAGTGTCACTAAAGTATACCCTTTAAAAGACAGAAATTTTGCTTCTTTTTAAGAAGTAACATTATTAAAAAAATGGCAAAGAAAAGCAATAAAATTCACCATGTAATTAACAAGGAACTATCTAAATATATGACATAGCTCAATCTATTTTTACTTGGTCAAGGACAAAGATGCTGAGTAATCTGAGTAACAGTAGAAGGGTGCACACACACACACACACACACACACCTGACCAGAGCTGTTATAAAACAAAACCATATCAAAATTACTACTTTCCTTAATTAAGTATATCACAGTACCTATGTCTTAAGGCAATCCCCTTCCTGTCTCTGGGATAGTTTCTTCGTGGCTTTTAAAGTCTTTTCCAGCTTTAAGTTTAAGTTTTTTTAAAAAAACTCAAAATCTTAGAGCTATATTCATCCCCATATTCAGTCAATTACTGTCATATTAATTAGTTATTTATTACTAAAGTCTTAAATATCTATCACTTCCTTTACATTTTCATATTTGGCTTTTCATGTTTGGATTACTGTATCTTCCTAGCTTCTCTCTACATTCTCAAGCATTCATCTTTTCAAATAATATTGCTTACCAGTACGAGATAAAATCACAAAATATGTATTAGTTTGTTTTATTATGTACTTGCCCTGATCAAAAACCTTCCATGGCTTCCTTCACCTACAATATAAAGTCCAACTTGCTCCAAGGACCTGTGTCAACTTGTGTTTACAACTTTATCCCCCACTTTCACAAACCCTCTACAGCATGCAGATAAAATTTTGAACCTGGAATTTGCAAGACTTGGATTCAGAGCTTGACTCTGATACTTATATATGTGACCATTAGCAGTCTCTTAATTTCTTTGAGTTTCAATTTTCTAATATGTAAAATAAAAATGATCTTCTGAGTATAACCTACTTAAAAGTTCTATTATGAGGCTAAAATGAGATGGTGTAGGGTAAAAACATTTTGTATGCATTCAAAGCACTACCTAATATAATTTGCTTCAAACGCATGCTCTTACATGCACATAAAGTGCTTTATAGCACTGTATGTCAGCTACTTTTTTCTTTAACTTACTACTCTCTGCATATGCTTTCCCAACGTGAATATTGATATGTCCCCATTTCTCAGGCTACTGAAATGAAAGAATTTGTATATATACTTCAATGTCCAACTCAAGTCTTACATCCTCCATGAAATCCTCTCTTACCAACCCCCAAGGGGAACTCTGTCTTCTCTGAAGTCCCGTCAAATATACTGTTTACCTCATTCATTTGTTATTTAAAAAAAATATACTGTAATATATAGGCATTTACTTTTTCTTGCATTTATAGGGAATAAATTGATGTTTACATGTAATAATTTTCACTTTCCCAAGGAAGTTTGAGCAAGTACAGAAGAGTTCATATCCATTAGGGTGGTCACCTGGCAATGAATTCTTTGACCAGGAAGCAAAGCAAAGTATAAAATGATCTTCAGTCCTATACAACCTTCTTTTGCTTTCCTGGTTACCATAGCCAAAAAAGGAAGAGAATGTACTAAAAATAGTTTTCAGATCATCTATAAATGTTAATAAAAATGTTAATACTTCAAGTGATAGATCTTTGTTCCATGGCCAAAAAATTGATATTCTTCTGGAGGAACTGAATGATATCAACCTTGACATTCTCCTTATAAATTAAACCAGAAGATGAAAAGAAGATGCAGATAAATGGAAGAATAACTTACAACTTCAAGTAATTGGCAGAGTTGATTGTATGTTGTGGTCAAAGGCAACAAAATATTATTTCATAGGATATTTGGTTATATTGTAATAATATGATTATACATACTTGCAAACAGACTTGTGAAATTAATTGGTGCTTTTTTTTTAGTAAGAAAGAATGGGAAACAAAGTGGATATCCGTCAACTGGGAGATACCTATACAAACTGCAGTATATTAGAAAAATGGAATATTGTATCAAGTTCTGAGACAAATGATAATATTCAAGTCACTTAACTTAAGAATCAGGAGGCATTGGATTTGTTGGTATAACTAGCACTTAAATAGTGCCTTAAGATTTACAAGGCACTTTACAAATATATCTTGTTTTATCCTCACAACAGCTCTGAAAGTCAAGTTCTATTATCACAACATTACAGATGAGGAAATTTAGGTATGGAGAAGTTAGATGCCCAGAGTCAAACACCTAGCAAATTTCTGAGTGAGATTAGACCTCAAGGTCTTCCCAACTCCAGACCCAGCATGCTAAGATGTCTTCTGACCCTTACAACCTCTTCCATTCCAGTTTAAAACAACAACAAAAAAACCCATAATATTTATTCAGAAAGTAGCCAACCTATCTACAATTCTTCTTCCTTTGCCTAGTGACTATTTGCCACAAAAATGTCAAACTGAAAAGAACACAGCTACTAGAGAGACTCAACATTTCCATAGCACATGAAACTTTTCCACTTCTTAAAAGTATGCAAGTTGATCTCTTTGACAGATAAAGTATTAAACATTCAGATAGAAAGATTGATTTCAAACTTGTCTAATGTAATAGTAACACATTAAAGAGCTATTTCTAAGGTTGTAAGAAAATTCATTCTTTTTGTGCATATATTAGTGTGTTCTTCATATAGGACAGTTTTCTAAATGTTGACAGAAACAGCATTAGATATATGTTTGTTAACCTTTCTGTTTCTTGAGGGGCTTATGAACCTAATTTAAACTTCACCACTGGAGCCAAGACAGATGAAATCTGACATGAGTACCAAGTACTTAGTAAAGCTAAACAAAATGGAATTAGTTATTCTGTAAAATACTGTGACTTGGCCCATCATTCTACTGCTATGGTATGTGCTTTGGTTTAGTCTATAATTTCTTTTGGGTATTTTATTTATTTAATTTCACTTTGTGGCTTTCAGATGATTGAGAATGCTCATTTGTTCATAGCCTTATCCCACAAACTGGATTTTGTTGTTCGGTTATTTGTTGTGGTGGTGTCTGTTATTTGTGCAGCTGCATGAATCTTCTTAATCTTGTCTAATGCATATAATGAAAATCAATCAACCGATGTGCCATTAATCCTCTCACCCCTTGTCAATGATTGGAAGACATGACTGAGGAGCAGAGAGGGCCAGCTTTAAAGACAAAACCTGTGTTCAAATTCTGTCTTTGGAACATACTAGTTACATTATCTTACTACCTCAAGAAAATCTCTAAAACTTTTAAATATAGGTAATTTACCAATCTGAATCAGTGGAGGGAATTTCCACATTGGAAATTCCCCAGAACTCTGAAATCATGAGATTGGACCCTGATGACTTCCATTTTCACTCCATCCACCAAAAAAAAAAAATCAATAACCAAATGTTATGATTGCTAACTGGACTGTAGTACTTCATAATGGTAAAGACCCTCAGAGTTAATCTCATCAAACATGAATATCCCCTGGGACATCTATAACAAGTGATCATTTTTTCTAATTGTTGCAGCTAGGTGTCCCAGTGAAGAGTACACTATCCCCTTCCTAGAGTCAGCAAGATCTGATTTCAAATCTGTTCTCTGATACTTACTAGCTATGTAACTCTGGGCAAGTCACTTAACCTCAGTCTGCCTCAGTTCCCTCATCAGTAAAATGATGATAAAAATAATTCTTCTCAGATTGTTGTAAAGATAAAATAAGATAATTTGTAAAGCGATTAGCACAGTGACTAGTAAAGAGTAGATGGTTGTTCCCTCCTCCCATATGTTTGGGGTTTTTTTAGGCAATTGAGGTTAAGTGACTTGCCCAGGGTCATACAGCCCCTATGATTGTTTTTAAGATCATCCTATGGAGCTCAAATATTTCTATGAAATGTTATCTCTCCAATTAACCACATAATGATCTGATTCAATCAATTAGATGCCACAAATAACTTAGTTGAGAAATAAGTGCTTAACAGGACAAGCTTTTTCATTTTTTTTGGAGGAGGGGTAAGAATTCGAATTGTATGGAGTTCCTTAGTGTGCATTACCATTTGAAATAAGAACTGTGACAGGCATGAATATGATTTGCATATGTTTTTCTACTCACTTTAAGAACAGAAGCATAAGAAAAGGGATTTAAATACATTTAAAAAAAATTATTTTTGTGACTTCCCTAGCAAATGCTCAAAGTGGAAAAATTCCAATCATAATTACTTCAGAATTTTCCATTCTGAAGGAGGGCAGACTGCTTCACAGAAGGTTATAATTTCATATACTCTATTCTGGACCTTTTCTTGACTCCTCACTTGAATCACTGCATTTTCAAATTGATGGTTGATTCACTAAATATCAAGGGTAAAACAGCTAAATTATTGATCACTTTATATGCTCATAGAACATGTTTACTTAAAGAACTATGGCTGAATTAAATAAAAGTATCCATTTTGACAACAATGAATAGGACTTATTATTAAAATCAGTATTTCAGTAATATATAGAGATTCAATACCATTAAAAATATTCCATTGAAATACATTTATAAAGTCCACAAATACACATGTGACTACAGTGCTAACTTTATGAAGACAATTTATTCCAAAGTCTCACATAGATGATTATACATAACCCAAAGTGCTGCCTTTAGAATTATCAGTATTGATCAAGAAGGAATCTCCTAATAAAAGCTATGAAGATAAGGAGATAAGGACCCTCAAAGACACATTAGAGGGTCACAGACTTCATTCAATAAACTTGACATGTTTGCCACTATCAGTATACAAGGTTTCTATTTTATTTTATTTTGTTCTCTCCCTCCCATCCCACCAGTGAGTTCATTGTTATCAGGAACACCCTGTAGCAATGAAACTCTAGCACTGCAGATCCATATCTATCTTGCAGTTTCAAGTCTTAGCCAATTACCTAGGTCACTGAGTCCTTAAGTGACTTCCTAAGTGACATAGGAAGCTTGTGTCAGAGGCTCAGGAAGACCCAGGTCTTCTTGACTCTAGGTTTGGCTCTTATATAAGTGTTATTGAAATAAATGCCATATGGCTATCCTACAATGTTATAATAGAACTGCTACAATCAGCCCTTAACCAATCTTGACAATGTCTCTGTCTCCCTCTTACAGACATATGGTGAGATCAAGAAGAACATTGATGAAGCTTTCCTTAAAGCAAAACTTCAAGAAATAACAATTGTGATAACAACAACAACAACAAAAACAACAAAGATGACAGAATCCTAAAGCTTTTGTATTTAACTTCAGGGGAAAAAATTGCGTGAAAAAGGTACTGTGATTCAATAGTGAAGCTTACTTCTAACCAAGGTACTCTTAGGATGCTTCATTCCCAACAACTTATTTGAAAATCAAATCCTATAACTTTGAATTAATTGATCAACAAATAAATGCTGAACACCAACTATATAAAGCATACTTATGCGGATATTAGAGGCTACAAGGAAATATAAAATAGTCTCTGACTTAAAAAAGTACAAATCCTAATTGGAGAAATGAGACATAAATATCTGAAAAGTCACATAGTGATAAAGATAAAAGTGCAACACTACAAAACATACTAAGAGGCAGCACATAACTGGCAAAGCCCTATGTTATCTTATTTAATTTTTTAATGCAAATTGCAGATAATAAACACTACAGAAATTCAGAGATGATATCTTGGACAAATTAATAAATGAAATTACTTTGTTTTCTCATCATTCAATGTTAATGTAAAAGGAATTTAATAAAAAAAAGTACTTTACAACTAAAAACTAATATATGAATGCTAATAGCAATGAATAATAATCCCATGTATGCATACTGTGAATAAATATTGAGTATTTTGTGACTGTGGAACATTTTGGCAATCCTATTATAGCAATTAATTTTGGAAAATTTCAATTGTTCTACTCAATTTATCTGAAGTGCTTAAAGTAGTAAGAAACTTCAAAAAGTGTCATTCAAATAGCCATAGGATTACTAGAAATTTAGTGATATAGCAAAACATTCAACCAATTAACCAACCATTTTTAACCACTGACTGACCTAGGCCGTTTATCCCCATCATTGAAAAACTAGAATAAAGGTTGTGTATTTCACTCTTGCTGCCAATTTTCCCACCAATATAATAAGAGGTAACATTTACAAAATGTTTTAACTTTTGCAGAGCATACATGGATATATTGACTCATTTGATCATCACAAAAACTCTGTGAGAGAAGTACAATTATTTCATTTTATAGACATTAGACTGAGAGAGGTCAATGGACTTGCCTTGGGTCACACAGCAAGTAAGTATCTGAGGTAGGATTTTAATTCAAGTCTTGATAACTGCAGTTTCAGCATTTTATACACTGCATTGCCTAGATACTTCAATCTCTCCTTTAAACAGTTTTAGTCTGTTTTGTGTCCAATTCACTGGACTGATATGTCCGTTTCCTATGCTGTGGTTTCCTAATCTTCATCAAGCAAGCCTATTCAATTCTAACCAAAATTCTTCCTTTTCCTTGTTCGTGCCCTCTTAATTAATAATTGTGGAATTGTTCCCTATTTCCACCTTCTCCAAAGCCAAGTTCCACCACTGCAAATAAAAATTCTAAACTTTTGTCTTCCCTTGTCTTAGAACTTTTTCTGCTTCCCATATTCTGACAATAGAAATCTTAAAACTAATTTCCACCAACAGTCTCATTCCCCCAATCCAATGTGGTCACTATCACAATCCAATTAAGAATAAAGATACCCCTTCCCCAAATAATTACAGTCTCTTTTTATATTAATCCATGTGAATCTTTTTTTCATAACAGATATAAGTTAGTCTGATGTGTTAGCTGCAGTGCTGGTTTTAAAACAAATGGTTTAGTCAAATTTTTGTTGTTTTTGTTGTTTTGTTTCATTTAGTTTTGTTTTGTATTGATACCAGGAGTACACTTCATAAAAAAACCATTCCCTAATCTCTCATGGCTGTATCTACACACACACACACACACACACACACACACACACACACACACACACACAAATTCCATGAACATTTTCACTTTTCACCTTATTGTGAGTCCTTCTAGCTTTGTATTCAGCAGAGTATATACCATTGCTTTTATACAATTCTCCTTATTCTCCAAATAGTCTTTCAGATGGAGAATTAAGAAAAACCATTTCAGTTCACCAAACATGCTCAGATTTCTTCTTCAAAGATATTCTGATAAGCTCCTTTTAGGTAAGTTGTTCCAAGCAAAAGTTTGCTTCACGCCAATCTAGTTCAGAATTTATGTGACAAGGAATAATAATAAGAAATGAAAATTGAAGCATGATATGCTGAAACCTGAAATTGCACAATAACTTTTGGGATACCTTGTATATTCACAATGCCACACTCCCTCTCATTATTTTATTTTCAGGAGATCATAAACATTTCTATTGATTTGAGGTAAAATTAATATGACTTCTGGTGTGTTTGTCCCTCTAAACATTACCCATGTTAAAATACTAGCCCCTACTTCTGAAATCTATGCTTATTAATTTGAAGAGTGCTTAGTGTTTCCTCAACCACCCATATACACACAAGATGAGCATTTGACAAATAACATAAAGATGTTGAAGCTTAACATTCTCTACTCATAATAGCATTTCAACATGTGTGGCTTTATGCCATTTATGAGATGGAAAGATGATTAATTTTCCCACTTTTTAAAAAATAGCCATTAACTATTATTTGGGTAAAATAGACTTTTGTCCTTTTTAGTAAGATCCAGACTTAGCCCTGCCAGTTTGAGGACTAATCAATACTTTGCTAACTGCTCCATTAATCCTCTCTTGCTGCCTTCCTCTCTCATCTTTCCAGAAGGCTGTTCACTGTTGTTACCTTGCAGCAGATAATTGATTTTTTAAGGTAATAACTTGAGAAGCTTATCAGTGATTTTTTCCCCTTTCCTTGTACTGCAGGTCCTTACCAAGTTTTGACAGCTAATACTCATTTCTGATTATCTAAAACAGATCATTCTATCATCCAGCCTAATGCAGAAATCTGTGGCCATCCTAGGCAAAAAAAGAAAAAAAAACTGAAATAATTCACTTAAGTTTAGAACATTCGGCTTTATAAATTGCAGCAAATTGAAATTCTTAAGCAGAGGAGCCACTGGGGGAGGTATTTAAACAATTTCCTTGTGTGTCTGACAACATGGAACATAGCTAAAATTAATTGGGACATCAAGCATGCTCAAATTTTACATTTTAACCAAGCCTTCATGACAACTTTGATCCATTCTGACACGAGAAAGTCAGAATGCTAGCAGCAGAAAAGAAGTCACTACTGTGGGCTCAGTTCTGACATTTAACGAACGCTGTGAAAACTTGAATCATCAGTGTTGTATACATGTGTATGATGCCCTTGTCATGGGACCCCTGTGGCATGAAGGACCACATAGCATGGGTAGTTAGGGGTTGTAGAAGATATAAAATTTCTCTCAGTTTGATTACTTTTTTACAACACAGGAAAATATCTTTTTCCGGACAACCTAGTTTACTGCCACTAAATTCTTGCTCACTTAAATTCAATTTAATAAATATTTATTAAATATTTCCTGCATACAAGACCTGTTGAGGGAATGGGGAAAATAATAATTACAGAATAATTCCAGACGACCAGAAGCTTTAGTCTTTTAGTAGAATATACCACGTACAGAGGTAACTATGCACAAAATAGAGACAAAGTAATTTTAAGGGGCAAAGAACACTAATACCTGAGTAATCAGGAAAGATGCACCTTAGTTAAACTTTGAAGGAAGCTATAGACTCCAACAGAGGAAGTTAGGTTGCTTAGTGAATAGAAACTTGGGCCTGGAGTCAGGAAGACCAGAGCTCAAATCCAGCCTCAGTCGCTTGCTAGTTGTGTAACCCTGGAAAAGTCAATTAACCTGTGTTTGCCTTAATCCACTGGAGAAGAAAATGATAAACCACACCAGTATCTTTACCAAGAAAACCCCATGGAAAGCTATGCAGTAAAAAGATATATGTGGTAGAGGTATCTGCCCTCCTGATTCAGTTCATGGAGGCTGTACTGTAGGTTAAATGTGTATTATCTTCACCCACTAGACACAGGAGAAAAGACCATTAACAGGTAGGAGAGAGGTCATCTAGGTCTGGCCACTTTTAAAGATACAGCCTGTTCTACCTATGCAACCAATCAAAGGACTTTGCTCTCACCTTTGTAGTAGGGAATACAGGGAAGCAGGGTGCCTCCAAAGGGAACCTGGGAATACATACATATTCAGGCATACAAACAGGTATGTAATACCTATAAATGTGTGTGCATACATGCAAGTGGGCACATGCGTGTGTGTGTGTGTGTGTGTGTGTGTGTGTGTGTGTGTGTGTGTGTAGTAATAGACATTTTTTTTCTGGAAATCTGGTTCTTAAATATTTACCAACATGTCCCCCACAGTGCTCTCAATAAATACAGGTAAGATTGGTTTGTTAGAAAATATTATGATTGACTTTTGGACATGTGAAATTTGAAATATTCACAAAACATGGAAATATGAATGTCTATTAAGCAGTTGGTAATGTAGACCTTTCAGTTAGGACAAATTAAGGCTGGATATAGATATGTAAGTCATCTTAATTCAAATGAAAATCAAACCCATGGGAGCTGACTAGCTAACCAAGGGAATGAGCATATTAAGAGAGCACTTGAGGTTGGAGAAACACAAAACAAACCAAGAGAATTCACTACATGACGAATGAAGATTTTATAGACAAAGAAAGAGTCCACTCAATAAGTCAGCTTTAGCCTCAAAATGATGGCTATAAACTTCCCTTCCATTGTTTCTAATCCTAAGAATTGTTTTTTTTTATGATATCTTGAAATCTCAGAGTTGTCTGCTTTGTTGTCCCCAGTTGGAAAAATCCCTAGATATTACTCTTCCTTTCCAACCATACCTTCTCAGCATGAACTCTCCAATATGGAAAAGTGGGGGGAAAAGTGAAGAGACAGAAACAGAGACAGAGACAGAGAGACAGACAGAGACAGAGACAGAGATACAGAGACAGACAGAGACAGAGAGAGACAGAAATAGACAGAGCAAAAACCTCAAGGCACAGTTGAGTGCAAAAAGGCTGATTATAAAGACACAAACAGACATTTTATTGTTCTTACTCAACAGAGTCCAAATGGCACTGAGGTTTCCTAAAACTACCTCAACTCAGAGTATGTGCTTTCTGAAAGTTTGATCCAGACAAATCCCTGTTATTCTAATCTATGTATTCTACTCAGGAATTTCCATAGATCATCAGGGTCAATGTTTGAATAATATATCCCCTAATCCCTCCATCCAGGGCCTGCTCTACTAATAGAATAAGGAAGAATCATAAACCAAATAGCAAAGTAGTTAATTGGAACAGAATAGCAAAATTTTTAAAAAAATGTCCAACAACCCTCCCCAAAGCAACTCATTCTCACCCCTACTTATAGTTATCATTTGACTAAACGCTCAGAAGCAAGTGGATGTGACTTTAGGATCTCCTCCACAACCAAATCCTCAGACAACTCATATATTGGGTGAAGGCAGATTTGGGTTTTATCACTCTGGGTCTTGCCTCGTGTCTGGAAACCTTCTCCCGGCAACCAACTGTCCTTGCCTGCTTCTTGGCTCTGATAGCTCATTGATATGTTCCAGGAACTTTTTTCTTAACATCCTCTATCCCATGTTTTTTCCTTGCTAGACTTAGAATCTAGATAATCTGATGACGCTGCTCTTTCCATTAACTGACCGATATTTCGTCATCCCATCAGTTGAGCTGAGACATCTGCAAATCTTCAGTGACTGAGACTTCACTTACTCTTACCTACTGATTGACATCTGAAGAATTTCCTAATGAGCGAAAAATTCTTGCCTGGAACTATATTACTAGAAATGTGATTAAAACTGAAACAAAGGTATTTGGATATTTGGGTGACTGGATTTCATTCAACTCCTCCTCATCTCAGGGAATAGACATTCTTCCCTTGTGGTCAGTACCTCTTCCAATTTTTGAAGGAGTAGAGATAAACATTCCTACTCCTTCCATTGAATTTGCAACTCTCTAGCTCTCCCGCACTCAGACCTCAGAAAAACCTGAATAAGGATCTCAAAATAATGCCTGAGCAGAAGCAAAAGCTATCAGTTTCTGCCAACATGGATGTAGTCCATGCCTACTGTAGATAGAGCCTCCAAACATCTGATGAACAATAATTCACAAGAGTTGCTGAATGAAGTGAGCAGAACCAGGAAAACATTATACACAGTAACAGCAATATTCTGTCAAGGTTAACTGTGATTAACTTAGGTCTTCTCAGTGATACAGTGATCCAAGACACTTCCAAGAGGTTCATAATAGAAAATGCTTCCACATCCTGAGAAAGAACTAAGGAGTCTGAAAGCAAATTGAAGCATAATATTTCCACTGTTTTGTTTTGTTTTGTTTTGTTTGTTTGTCTTCTTTCTCATAGTTTTCCCCTTTTCTTCTGTTTCTTCTTTTACAACATGACTAATGTGGAAATATGTTTATATGATTGCATATGTACAACATATCAGATTACTCACCATTTTTGGGAAGGGGGATGGGAGGGAGGGAGAAACAAAATTTGAAACTCGAAATCTTATAGAAAATGAATGTTGAAAAAGACCTTCACATATAATTGGAAAAAAATACTATTCCCCCCCCCAAAAAAAATACAATCAAGAGGTGAGGCTAACAGTCAACCACCATAAAAGATCTCCATCTGGATTCAGAAACTGCTGTGAAGCAAAAGTGTCCTGGCCAATCCTACTGCTTCTCTTTGTAGTGAGTTCTTTTTTCTGTTCTTTGTTTATTTGTTTTGTTTTCTTTTTGTTTTTCCTAACTTAATGCCAGCTTCCCAAAAATAGAGCCACTGATACAAATTTATTTTCCCCCTTTATCCTCTTTCTAGACCTGTAGATTCCCTCCAGAAAGAGGTGAAATTTGAACAGTGATCTTTTGCTTCTTGGTTCAATATTCTGTGTTTCATTATCTTTTCTCTGACACCATTTGATCATTGAATTTGAAATCAGTTTTTCCTGACTCTTATTATGACACTTTATCCGCTATACCAGTGGTGTCAAATTTAAATTGAAACAAACACTAAATCACGCATTAGGATCCCTGCTGCCTGCATATTGACTTAAAGAGCCCCCCCACATATGTATATATATATATATATATATATATATATATATATACATGTATATATATATATATATATATATATACATGTATATATATATATATATATATATACATGTATATATATATATACATGTATATATATATATACATATATATACATATATATATATATTATTAATACATCAACACATTTAAATCAAATTTGAACTACATTTTAATCAGGCTAGGGCCACATGTATGAGTGCTATGGGCAGCATTTGGTCTGCAGGACCAGTCTTTCACACCTCTGTACTATGCTATCTAGCAGTGTCAGTGATCTTATTGTTTTCATTCAGATCTTTTTTTCCTCTGGCCTTCATTTACATTACATTTCATTATACTTAGTTTCTTTCTTAAATAAATTCTTCTGTGCAGCCCTTGACACTCTAACATACCTAATCATTGCCTTCTAAGACAAATCTGACCTGAAGGGCATTATTACCACTATTAATGTGAATAATTAATTTTACTGAACATAATTTGTTTTTGTTATTTTATTCTTATTTTTTTACTTTTTGGAATTAAACTTTTTATTGTTAAAACTGCAATACTACCATGGGAGTCCTCTAATGATGGTACATATAAAATGTCTAAATCATATTTTCTAGATGTTTTATTGAGTAATGATTAATAAGACACTTGCTACCCATTAGTTACTAGTTAGTATCACAAAAGTAAAAATCAGGGGGGTGGAGCCAAGATGGCAGAGTAAAAGCAGTGACTTTCTTGGGCACTCCCCCAAACCCACCCAAATACCAGTAAAAATGTCTCTAAAGATATTCTAAATCAGCAGATCCCACAAAAAGACAGAATGAAACAAATTTCCAGCCCAAGACAGCCTAGATGGTTGATTGGAAGGGTATATCATGCCAGCAGGAAAAGGAGTGCATTTCAGCATGGGCACCTAGGCAAAACAGGCCTCAGTGAACCTGGAGCAGCTCTCAGAGGACCTAATCAAGGGCAGCTGTGGTGATTTCCAAAGTTCTCAACTCATGAATGTCAAAGACAACTTAGAAGGTCAGTGGGAAAAGTCTGTGACTACAGTAAGAGAGAGAAGCGTGGTACTAGCCCTTGACCAGGGGCAGTGGCTGCCTCAGGAGTTTCTGGCACACAGACTGAGGGGGAATCAGGTGGCTGATCAGAGGTGGATTGCTGGGATCTCTTTGCCGGTGCAGGATTCTCTTGCTTTGCCTGTGCTTGGATCTGAGTCACAGTTCCGGGTAGTGGTCCTGGGTGGTCCTCAAGAGGAGTGCTGGCGTGATCGAGCTTGTAGTGATGATGAAGAGGAAATCCCCCTCACAATTCCAAGGTAGAAAATAGTGCTTATGGTCACCCACAGACCAGAGCACAGGTCGGGAAAGGAGTAAACACTTCATCCCTTATCATACCACCTTGGAAGAACTGAAAATTTGCAGGTTCTTAGATGTATCTCTGAAAATAGCTGCACCCCCCCAAAAAAAAAGCTTGAGACAGTACATTCTCCACACTGGAAGCAGACCCCTACCTTAACAAAGAGTTTAAAACTCAAGTAATTGTCTGGGATCATGAGCAAACTGTACAGAAAAAAAGTCAGACCATAGAATCTTTGGTGACAAAGAAGATCAAAGCATTCAACCAGAAGAAGACAACAAAGTCAAAGCTCCTACATCCAAAGCCTAGGAGAAAAATATGAATCCCAGGTCATAGAAGAGCTCAAAAAGGAATTTGAGAAACAAGTAAGAAAAGTAGAGGAAAATCTGGGCAGAGGAATGAGAGTGATGCAAGAAAATCATGAAAAATAACAGCTTGCTAAAGGAGACCCAAAAAAATACTGAAGAAAATAACGCCTTAAAAAATAACCTAACACAAATGGCAAAAGAGGTCCCAAAAGCCAATGAGGAGAAGAATGCTTTAAAAAGCAAAATTGACCAAATGGAAAGGGAAGTCCTTACTGAAGAAAATACTTCCTTAAAAATTTGAATGGAGCAATTCTAAACTAGTGACTTTATGAGAAATCAAGCATTGTAAAATAAATCAAAAAGAATGAAATAATAGGGGAAAAAATGAAATATTTTATTGGAAAAACAACTGACCTGGAAAATAGATCCAGGAGAGAGAATTTAAAATTATTAGACTATCTGAAAGCCATGATAAAAAAAGAAAAGAGCCTAGACATCATCTTTCGAGAAATTATCAAGGAAAACTGCCCTGATATAGTAGAACCAGAGGGCAAAATAGAAATGGAAAGAATCCACCAATCACTTCCTGAAAGAGAACCCCAAAGGAAAGCTCTTGTAATATTGTAGGCAACAATTCAAGTATTGTGGAAACACAATCAGGTTAACACAAGATTTAGCAGCTTCTACAGTAAGGGACTGGAGGCCATGGAACAGAATATTCCAGAGGGCAAAGGAGATAGGATTACAACCAAGTATCACCTACTCAGCAATACTGAGTATAATCCTTCAGGGGAAAGAAATGGATATTCAGTGAAATAGAGGACTTTCAAGCATTCTTGATGAAAAGACCAAAGCTGAATGGAAAATTTGACTTTCATATACAAGACTCAAGTGAAATATGAATAGGTAAAGTGGAAAGATAAATCCTAAGAGACTTATTAAGGTTGAACCATTTACATTCCTTCATGGAAAGATGAAATTTGTAGCTCGTGAGAACTTTTTCAATACTAGAGTAGTTGGGGGGGATTATATGTATGTATGTATAAATAGATAGATGGATAGATAGATAGATAGATAGATAGATAGATAGATAACATGGGGTGAGAGGAAGATGAGGAGATGATATCTGGAGAATATAATTAAGGGGTGAGAGAGGATTATAAGGTGAGGAGAAAGGGAGAGGTAGAATGGGGTAAATTATCTCACATAAAACAGACAAGTAAAGGCTTTTACAGTGGAAGGGAAATAGGGGAATGTGAGAGAGAATGAGTGAATCTTTTTCTCATAGGATTTGTCTTAAGGAAGGAATAACATACAGACTCAATTGGGTATGGAAAGCTATCTTACCCTACAGAAAATCAGGGGGAAAAGGGATAAGAGAGCAAGGGGATGATAGAAAGGAGGGCAGACTGGGGGAGGAGGTAATCGGAAGCAAACATTTTTGAGGAAGGATAGGGTCAAAAGAGGGAATAGAATAAATGGCAGGGCAGGATGAAGGGAAATATACTGTTTTTCACACCATGAATATTATGGAAGTGTTTTGCATAACTACACATGTATAACCTACATGGAGTTGCTTGCCTTTTCGATGAGGGTGGGTAGGGAGGGAGGAAGGGAGAAAATTTGGAACCCAAAGTTTTAAAAACACATGCTAAAAAGAAAAGTTTTCACATGCAACTGGGAAATAAGAAATACAGGAAATGGGGTATAGAAATCTATCCTGCCCTACAGGAAAATAGAAGAGGAAAGGGATAAGAAAAGGGGGATAGAGATAGAAGGGAGGGCAGACTAGGGGAATGGATATTCAGAATCCATGCCATCTTGGGGTGGGGGGAGGGACAATAAGGGGAGAAAATTTGGAACTCAAAATTTTGTCAAAGTAAATGTTGAAAACTAAAAATAAATAAATTTTTAAAAAAATTTAAAAAAGTAAAAATCAATGAAATAACACACACATAAAAATATATCTAACAGAGACATTTGTCCACTCTTAAAATCATCACAATCACATTTTCTCTTATGTGAGTGAAAAGCTTTTGTGGAGGAAGTTATTCCCCATTTCCCAGCAGTCACAGCAGAACTAGCATCCCTGCAGGTATATTATGAATTTGTAATTGATAAGTATGGAACCTAGATATCATCTCTTCATCCCAGCTGGAAGTCTAGCAGTGCAGCAAACCTTGATTCATTCTCTAGTTCAAATGTGGATGTCTCTGGCATCATGAAATAACTGAATTGATAACAGTGTAATAAGGTGAAGATTTCTTAAAAAATGAAGATAGGCAACCAACCACTTTATATCCCACCCTGGTGTGCTATTTTCATAGCCACTTATTTCAAGTGGTTCCCAAAGAAAAAGCAATCACTATTCCTTGTAGTTCATAAGTAGGCCACTCATCTTCTGAGGATAGCTCAGGATTATGGTCAGTTTTCCCTGTGTATTAGATTTTTTTTTATGTTTTTACATCTTCCTATTTTACTAAGAAAGGGTGAAGAAGTATATACTTAGATAATATAACTCATTCAGACAACCCTTCCCAAATTTAGCATATGCACAACACCCACTTTATTCACCAAAAACCATGGCCAAAGATCTAGATTTCAAAATTAAAGTCAATAATTGATTGTCAAACTCTGATCAAGTGTCCCGATATCCCAGTTTATCATTTCAGACCAGAATAAAGGCAGTTGTTAAAGACCCTCTTCTTGACCTTCAAAGCCATGTAGTAGTCTGTGTTTTTTAAATAATATCTGCTAAAATGAAGCAGCTTGCCTGAACTGAAAGTCACAACACAAAATTTAACTTAACCTGATTGTTCAAGAAAGACTTGTGCCTAGAATCCTAGGCTCATCAATGTCTAGGCCAAGAAGGCAAGTTGTAATATCAGTGCATGTGTGTGTCTATGTGTATGTATGCATGTATATGTGTATATGTATATGTAATATATATGCACCTACATATAATAATTATATTTCATTCTATTATGCTTAATATTAATTATACAATCATATAAAATTATAAGAATAAAATATAATTATATTATTGCTATGACATTATATTATATATCATTAATATGATTATATATATTATTATTTATTTTTAAGTAGTTTGTCGCTAAGAAAACAGACTATGATCAACCTTTTAGACTCAAAGGTTCATGAGATCATTGTGAAACTAAGAATTTTTCTTTGAGCTTTATAACACCTTCCCCCAAAAAATGTTTTCTAGTTGGAAGTAGTGCACATGAGTTTAAAGGATTGTATATTATATCCCTCCCCTACAGCTTGGATAATTCTGCTGGTTCTGCCCAGAAGAAGTCACAGGATCCTTTTAGAAAGAATGGTTCAAAACTGTAATGACTAATGGGATATATGACTATTAAAAATACATCCTTGTTAGGGAGATTCTAGGATATTCACAGAAAAGAAAACGGTGTCCAGCTGAAAGTTATTTTTTTTTTCAAAAATAATTGGAAGATGTAGTTTCAGCCAAAATACTGACAGGATAGAATAGTGAAGTAGACTAGAAGTTGTTCTTGAAGAGATATGTTGGAGTTCTGCTACAAGGAAGGGGAGAAGGTTTAATCTATTCATATTTTAGCAAAATGTCAATGTTTTTGCAAAGGTCTAATCTGAGTCTCCATTAGATTTGCATTCTGAAAGTGAGTTTGTCATCTTTTCATTTCATTTCTTTCTTTTCTTTACTTATCTCCCCACTTTTGTTTGAGGAGGCTATTTGGAGGGGGAAAGGGGCATAGAACTGTATGTACTGTTGCACTACATGATCCAAAAATGATTGCTCATGATACCCAAATTATCAAGTGATAATATCTGCTACTGTCTATATCTTTGTCTCTATATCCTTTTATGTTGCACACTTTCCTGTCTCTTCCTGTTTCTCTGTGTCTGTCATGTCCCTCTCTCTTTGTCTCTTTGTCTCTCACTCTCTGTCTCTCATACACATGCGCACGCGCACGCACACACACACACACACACACACACACACAGATACTTCAGATTAAATAATTGAAATCAGTATTTAGATTACCAAGTTTTACTTTACTGATTAAACTCTTGTAAAGAAAGTAACAATACATCTCTATGTATATAAAAAGTAATAAACAAATATAGTCATTTCACCTCTGAACACTTTAATTGTAGAATAATAATTGGTAGTTACTGAAGCTGAATTTCTTTTTTTTTCTCTTCTTATTTGAAATGGTTTATTAGGATTCCTTTGTCCAACAGACACTGAAGATCACTTTTGCAATAGAAGCAACCCAATTCTCTTCTAATTAACCAAGGTATGATAATCTTCCCAACACTTTCAATACTAAGCCCAGTTGATTTTGAGCTATATCCCATTTCTCTACTCAAACTGGGCTCCTTTTTTTGAAGTTAACCTACCTGCACAACTGTTAGCATGATATAATAGAAATAATGCTAGACCTGGAGTCAACAAGAACTTGGTTCCAATCCCGGTTCATTAAGCTACTAACTGTAAAATCCTGGCAAAATCACTGAACTTCTCAGCTATAATTATTTGTATGTAAAATGAGAGGGTTGAAGTAGGCATATTGATTATTTTATTATTTCTCTCAGTGCAATAGAGGGGCCTGGATGCATGATAATATCAAATATGGTCTGATCTAGGAATGGTTAGGTAGTCTGGACTAGATACCTTTAAGTTCATTTGAGAAGACTAAGTTCCAGGAGAGAATTCCTAAGTTGAATACTTTAAGAGACATCTTTGAAAAGACTTTTCACAAGAGTTCTGCAAATCAATGAAATCACAAAAAAGGAAAAATATGCTTCATTTTCCAAGACTATCCCTATCTAGATACCTTATTATAGATGTACCAGACCTGGTAGGTTCCACCAAGGATAGACACATTTCTAGTATAGACTCATTGGCAAATCCTTTGTCTACTTTTAAATTTTACAAATGCTCATCAACAAGGTTTTGGCTAATATTTGACAAACTCCTCCCACCCCTGGAAATAGCTCCTTGTGTAGCAGTATCTAGTAAGGCAGAATTTTACAAACTATAATGTTGGGAGAGGAAAGAAGGAATAATTAATTGCCCTAATTATTTTATATGTTAAATAAAAGCTCCTGCATAATCAAATCTAATCTTCTCAATGAATATAAATTTGAATCATAGCCAATAAAAGCATTATTAAATGCCATATTTACACCTGCTGGGGAAGGATTGAAGAAGAGGGATACATAGTTTCTGAGCCATTAACTTGGGCCAGGGTATGTGTTTTGGGGAAGGTAGACCATCAATCATCCCTCACCTTCCCTGATTCTGAGTTTCATAGTCTGTGGTCCTAAGCACCTGTGTTTTTCTCCTCCTGCAGTGAGATGCCTGGTTCCAAGAGGCAAGAGCCTGAATCCTCTACTTGAGAGAAGGGTTGGGAACTTATGGTGATAGAATGTACCTAATGCAGACTTGAAATTCCCCAATAACCCCTTTGTCATAAGTCAAAATGCCCAACAACCTTTGTGGACATAAATCTCCCTACATGTCTTTGGGTCAGTAAAAATGGTAGTCCCCAGGTCCCTCTGGCACCAGTGTATAATACCCCATGTCTCAAATGTTATTTCCCCTAGGATAAGAGAAACTGATGAACCTGGGAGCTGGCTGGACAGAGTTTTCATATTGACACTATATAACATTTTTTTTATCCCTAAATGTGGAGGTTCACAGATTACATGGTCCACCTAATACCATAGACTTTTCCCCATCACTTGGGGGTGGGTGGAAGGGAAGCAAAATGCTTTGAAAAGACAACTGGATTTGGAATAAGAAGACATAATTTCAAGTACCAGCTGTTCCACATACTACCTGTGTGACCTAGAACATGTCATTTAATAACCTTCCTGAACTTCACTTGCAAAATGAAAGAGTCAGGCTGGATGACCTCTAAAGTCACTTCCATCCTGTAATTTTATAGTCATATAACCCTATGTTAGTAAACACCATGCAAAACTTATCATTTCATATTATTATTTTCTAAGACTATTTTATGTGTAGGTAGTGCTTTTTTAATTAAAGGGGTGGGACATTGCTTCATTATGAAATTTGGAAAACACTGTTCTATAGCATGGAAGGCAATTTAAACTCAGAAGGGTGTACTTAACCCACTGAAATCACAAATCCTCAAAGGATCACATGAATTTATATTTTTGTCTGAGTTGAGCTATGTGATGGGATTTTGGAGCCTATGAAAATGTGACAGATTTTGGTAAAATGCTTCAGATTGCTTCTTCTCATACTCTCTTCAAACAATGTTAATAACAGTTTTAAACGGATGTAAGAAAAATGAAAATACCAGAACAGCAACTTAAAGTATTGTGCTAGAAACACTTTTCAAAATCAGCAGTAGGAACACTATTGTCTGTTTTTAGACACAGAAATCACAGCAGCCTCCAGCACTAAGAAAATCCAAGTTTGAGTAGCCTTTTCAACAATTCTGGAGAACTGCTTTATAACTATAATGAGTAAATATTTCACCAATGCACATCTCACACCCTGTATTCATGTTTTCAAATTATCAGCTGATGAGCTGGTAGTTAGAAAAAGGAATGTAATTGCAAAGAAGGAGGTATTGATCATTGATAAAGGGAGATATTGATGGAGGCAATAGAAGGCAGATGAGGGTGAATGTGGAATAGTAAAGAGGAAAAGGCAAATATATTCAAGAGAATTGGAAAGCAGAAGTTGTCATTTATTAGCAAAGGGAGGAAATTGGGCAGACTTGGACCATGAAGTAAATTTAAGAATTTTGAAAAAAGGAAATGTATAATACTAGTTGAAATCTTACCCCTCCTGGATCACAATTCAAAGGGATGTGATGGTAAATGTTTAATAATTGGCTCTCAAAAAAAAAAAGATACTTTCAACATCACTTTAAATTTAATTTGCATTATTGAGATTTTCTCTATCACTTTCTTAAATCCAGACAATTGACAAAAGAATAAATCAACATCTGTTTTGTAGTATTTGCATATTTCTCAGGCCTAACTGCTCACCCTGAAATTTTAAGGATAATCTCTTGTGATCAGGTCAAGCACTCACCCATGAGTCTCATTTCTCAATGGAGATATAACGGAAAGACAAATTTAAAGAGATACAAGGGGAGGTGGATTTTCCAACATTTCCCACCATCTTTATTTGGGGTTGAGGTTGGAGGCATAGGAATATATCTTTTAATATATCTTTTATATATCTTTTAATGGTCTACCCAAAAGTAGAACAGAAAAAGAAAAAAAAGTTCTTAACAATTACAATCTTTTAATAACCATTTGAAAGATTGCCCCAAATCATTTATAAGATAAATGCAAGTTAAAACTACTTTGAGACTTCATTTCATACCGAGCCAATTGGCAAAAATCACACAAGATGGAAATATTGGAGGGCCTGCAGTAATACAAGCATTCAAATACACCGTTACTTGAATTATGAATTAGTCCAATGTTTCTGGAGAGCAGTTTAGAATTATGCTGAAAATGTGATTAAAATGCTCCTACCTAGAGAACTGTATTGTTGGGCACAGACAACAAGGAAGTCAAAAGAACAGTGATATGTGTGTATAAACATATACATATATTTTTATGTACACATAAGTATAAATGCATGGAAGTATACATATATGTGCACGTGTGTATATTTAGGTATACTATATGTATATTTACAAGTATGCATGCATACCTTCAAATTTAGTCATCACTTTTGTAGTAGCAAAAGAACCAGAAACTAAATATGTACCCACCACTCATTAGAGAATGTTAAAAAAAAATGTGGTACATGAGTAATGGAAGATTATCGGGTTGTAAGAAATGACAAACATAAATAATTATGAGAAATAGGAAAATTCATATGAACTGATGCAGAGTGAAGTATGTACAATCAGCAAAGTAATATCATAATGACTACAACAATGTAAACAAAAAATATAATCAAGTGAAATTTAATGGTGTATAACTATAATGACTAAGATAGTTTCCAGAGAACTTTTAGAAAATTTGCCTTCTTCCCTTTATGGCAGTAGGAAGGTGTGCTATCTACAAAATATTGTAATATTGTCTTTACTTTCAGATGTCAATGATGTTCATTGAGGATTTTTTTTTCAGAATGACTTTTTTTTTCTTTTTTTTGTGACAAGATGAGTTAGTGGGGGAGGGCAATGAAAGAGAGGCATTTTGTAATATGTCAATGTATAATCAAAAAAGTATTAATTAAAAAAAAGAAAACAAAAAAAATGCAAGTTCTCCAATTCTATTAGGTTCATGTTACGGTAACCAGGAAAGGGAGAATTTTTAAAGTTGGCAGGTTAAAGGGACAGGCACAGCCAGGATCACCAGAACTACTGATTGCCCTCCACAGTTATTAGATCCAATACCTCCACTTCACTCTCCTTTCATATTCCATTGAGTACTCAAGGCCCTCTTACTCTGGTTTCCAATGAAGTGTTTGTGTGCAATACACATTCACAGAATCTGAGTTATAAGGGATCTCACAGACAATCTAGTGGAACCCATACAAGAATCTCATCTAAAGATGAAACCAAATAATTGCCAAGTTTTGGTTGGTAGCTCTGCAATGGGTGACTGTTAATCCATTAGGCAATGCATTCAGACTTTGGGATAGCTCTAATTTTAGGAAGTTTTTGCTGCTGCTATTGCTGTTTTTTCCTTACAACATGCCAAGCAGAACAAATTCAATGTCTTTTATGCAATATATCTTCAAATATTTATGGACATCATTCCCCCCCCCCGTGTTCACTTCCTTAGACCAACATGGCCTATCACTTCAACCATATCTCCTATAGAAAGATCTGAAAGACCTTTACTATCTATGTTACCCTCCTCTGATGGGTTACTCAGAACTGAGAAAAATTTAGATTTAGCCAGACATAGATAAATAGAGCAAGAATAAAAAGAAAATATTGTTATCTGTACCTTTATGGGCTGACTACTTGATGATTACTTGAGCTATAATAAAAGCAACAAGGTCATTCTTCAAATAGTGTACATGCCTGGGATTTCCCAAATCTTTGGTGTCCTTACCAAAGATGTGCAAGGGAGTGTGTTAGAGAAACAAATACAAACTCACACATACAAGACACTGCTCCCCTACTCTGTATGTACGTAGAAACACACACAGGCACACATGCACACACACATACACACATATATACATATACACACACACCTATATAATAAATATGTATATATAGTGAGCATGTTATATGTGTATGGCTTTATGTGTTTCTGAGTGTGTAAACTATACATATACAAAAATATGAATACACACACATGTACTCACATTCAAATATTCTACATATATACATTTTCATTATAATAAATGTCATTTATGGGCTTCTTCAACAAATATGGCATGTTTCTAGTTATATTAAGTAGATATGGACAGATTGTGAGGAGGAATAATTAAATTATGTTTACCTAAAACAAAAATATTTATTAATAACAGAGAAAATTGGTAAAACAAACTGATGCCTTTAAGTTAAGAGGTAGAGAAAGATGATTACAGGAAACTACCACCACTAAAGTTAGATCAAATCTATAAGCTTTAGATGAGGGAATCTTTATAAGCAGAAGATATACAAGCCATGGAGAGCATGGACTAGACAACAGTAGGTTCTGGAGACAGTAACTACCTTGAGATCCTAATTAAAGTCCAGATATTAAAGGATAGAGTATGACAAGGAAAGGTAGTCTTTTCAAGCACCCTTACATCCATGATTATATACAGTAACATCACATGATGTGTGCTTTTCAAACATGAAAACTGGAAGAATGCTTCATCCCATTTTAAACTTTTTGAAAGTCTCCATCTTTCCTCATCAATATGTCTTTGACATTTGTATACGTCATTACAAATGGTCATTGAATCATTATGCAGTAGCTTGCAATGATGTGCAATTAACTTTCAATTTTCTATCATTTTGAATGTGTTTTGCTTCTTAGCAAATGATGCCATTTCTATATGGATTTCCATCTCATGCATGTGGGAGAATTATTTTACTGGCTCAAAGGAATGCATACAATAAAAGTAACCATCATTGAAAGAATGTGTGTATCTGCATACAATACACGCAGTGCACCTGTAGACTTAACAATGACAAAGTGTCTTGTAAGGAATATAATTACTAAACACTTGCTTTAGCTTTGTACATTCCTGATGGTATAACAGAATTCAATCAGATCCTTGCTAAAAGTCCTAAAGAGGTATGTATATGTACAATCTCTAGTACAACTGGTCCTATCATGAGAGGAGGCCCTAGTAAAGACACAACAATCTAGAGAAAACCATTTAAAAGAATGTCAAATCAATGGCCAGCCTCCATGACTAGAATGTGCTCCCTTCTCATTTTTGCTTTTAGGGATTCTCTTCTTTCAGCTCAAATGCCACAGTTGCTGTGAAGCTTTCCCTCACCACTACCATCACAACAGTGCCTCCCTTCCCATCTCTGCAACCAACTGATCATTCCAGTTCCAGCAGAAAGTTTTCTCTGCCTCCTCATAATTCCCTAAAATACAATATATCATCTGGATTTCTTTTTTTCCCTCCATCACAATCTACCTTTTGTTAAACATGTTGTACATAGTAAGATGGATTCAGCTCTGTGTATTACCTGTATATTTGGGTTTGCTTCCAAAGGAACCAAGTCTAGTTCAGTGATAATTTTTGGACCTATTTCCTTGAAAAGAGAATGTTTTATATATATATGTATATATATATATATATATATATATATATATATATATATATATATATATATATATATATATATATATATATATATATATGAACCCAGCCAGCCTCTTAGGGACCCTTGATACTTATATCTTAATTGTGAGAATTTCTTCTAAGTAGAATAAAACCAAATCCATGGACCATATTCAGAGTTGACCTTCCAGGGGATAATTGTACAAGTGAGAGTTTTGGTGGTATTTTGACACAGTCCTCTATCATAAAAAAATGCCTTCTGGAAAGACATAGATTTCCCTTATTGACCTTTATTTCCTACAACTGCATTCATAATGGCATATCCCTACAGGGTAGGAATGACTGTCAATAGGTTAAGTCCTTGCCTGGGTATCCAATTTGTGTCTAAAGAAAGGGCTATATTGGGGAAAATAACCTCTTAATGAGTATGGATGCTAAGAATAACATATAAAACAATGGGAGTGAGCTCAATGCAAAGCTTTATTGTAAGCAATAGAGAAGAGAGGGAAGAGAAAAGAGGTAAAGGGGACCAAATATATAACTCAAGCATACACAACAACATATATTATAACTTATTTGAAGACTGTACTCTGTTGGGAACACAGAGACATGGGTCCATTCAGCATAAAGGGGAATTCCAGCAGGGAGATGTGCTCCTACTGGAGGGTATATTCCAAAGTGCTCATCTGAGAGGCCCTGAGGAGCAGTATTGCTTCTGGTCCCAAGAAAATGGGAACCCTGAAGGAAAAAAAAATATTGTTGTCCCAGAAGAGTGGGGGAATTCCTGGATAAGGACAAGAGAACAGACCAAGAAATCAATGGCCATGCTTCTCCCTGAATGACATTATCATGAAACATTGAAAACATCAAACACTTCATAACTTGCAGTGAACAGAACAGTGCAAAAAAGCCTAACACTTGGGACAATGACACTACCTTCTACCCAAGTTGGAGAAAGAGCCCAACTTTATTTAAAGTTTGAAGTCAAGAAAAAGGCTGGAAGAACGAGTGAATAATAATAATAATAATAATAATAATAATAATAATAATAATAATAATAAAGATCCTGAACATAAAAAGCTATTGTGGTGACAAGGAAGATAAAGACAAAAACACAGATGACAGTGATGTCAAAAATAACTACAATAAGAGTCTCAAAAAATATAAATTCATAACAATCCAAACAAGAATTCCTGTAAGATTTAAAACTATTCTAAAAATCAAATGAGCGTATTAGAGGAAAAGTGGGAAAATTATTGTGAGCAATTTAAAAAAATTATGAAAAGACAATCAATAGCTTGGTAAAAAGAGGTACAAAAAATGGAGAAAGAAGTCAAAAAGTTCACTGAAGAAATTAATTCCTTCAAAATTGGATTTGGCAAATGGAAGTTAATGACTTCATTAAACATCAAGAAACAAATTTTTTAAAATAAAAAAGAATAAATTATAAATTATCTAATTTGAAAAGTAATTGATTTGGAAAAAATTGAGGAGAGATAATTTTTTAAATGGACTCCCTGAAATCCATGATCAAAGAATCATATTGATATTCATACCATATTTCAAGAAATTATCAAGGAAAATTGCCCTAATATCATAGAATCAGAGGGTAAAATAGAAATTTGAGGAATCTGCCAACAATCTCCTGAAAGATATCCCAAAAAACTTATAATAATATTATAACCAAATTCCAGAGCACCCATATCTAAAAGAAAGTATTTTAAGCAGCCAGAAAGAGAGCATTTCAATGCTATAGAGCCATAGTCAAGATCGCACAAGATCTAGTAGCTACCAGTTTGGAGGAACAGAGGGCTTTGAAAACTATTCCAGAAGACAAAAGAGCTAGAGTTAAAGCAAGATTAACCTATCCAATAAAACTGAGTATAATCTTTCAGGGGGAAATTAATATTCAATAAAATAGATGACTTTCAAGCATTCCAAATGAAAAGACCAGAGATGAGTAGAAAATTTAACTTTTAAATGCAAGACTCAGATGAAGCACAAAAAAAAAAATGTGAAAGAGAAATCATAAGGGTCTCTGTAAAGTCAAACTATTTACATTTCCATAAGGGAAAAAGAAGTATATAACTCCTAAGAACTTTATTATTATTGTTATTGTAGCTAAAATGTCTCCTCATGGATACAGGGCATAGAAGAAATTTAATTATGTTGGGATTACGTTAAAAAATGAATGAGTGAGAAAGGGCATCAACGGGAGAAGTAGAAAAAGAGGGGAAGAATGGCAAAAGATGTCTCATATCAAAGAGACACAGAAGGAATAACTTTAGAATGGAATGGAAAATGGCGGCATGGGACAGGCATAAATATAGCTGCTTGTTCTCTGCTTACATTTACCACTCCACTCTAAAATTCCTTCTGTGTCTCTTTGATGTGAGACACTTTTTTTGTGTCTGTATATATATATACATATATATGTATATATATATGTATATATGTATATATATACATATATATACATATATATACATATATATGTATATATATGTATATATGTATATATATACATATATATACATATATATGTATATATATGTATATGTATATGTATATGTGTGTATATATGTACATATGTAGTGTGTATGTATATATGTGTATGTATATGTGTGTATACATATATACATGTGTGCGTATACACACACACTTATACACATAGACACACACTCAATTGGGTACAATAGTCTATATTATCCCAAAAGGAAGTAGAAGGGAAAGAGGATGAAGAGTGATTAATAAAAGGAAGAGCAGATCAACGAAGGCAGTAATTACAAGTAAAATAAACTTTAGAGGACAGACAGGAAAAAAAGAGAGAAAGATAAAATAAAAAAAACTGGATGGAGGGAAATGCAAAGTTAGTAACTATTACTATAAACATGAATAGGATGAATTCACCTGTGAAACAAAAATGAATAGCATAATGGATAAGAAATCAGAATCCAACAATATGTTGTTCTCAAGAAACACACTTGAAACAAAAAGACACACAGTTAAAATAAGGAGCTAGAGCAGAATCTATCATGATTCAGCTGAAGAAAAAATGCAGGGGTAGCAATAATAATCTCAGGCAAAACAAAAGTAAAATTAGAACTAATCAAAAGAGAGAATCAGGGAAATTACATTTTGCTAAAAGTCTCCATAGATGATAAAGTACTATCAATATTAAATATATATGAACCCAAAAGCATAGCATCTGAAATCCAAATGGAAAAGTTAAATGAATTACAGGAGGAAACAGACAGTGAAACTATACTGGTGGAATACGCCAACTTTTTCTCCTTAGAACTCAATAAATATAGTTACAAAATAAATAAGAAAGAAGTTGAGATTAGAAAAGGTAGTTATGATGGATCTCTGCAGAACACTGAATGGAAATAGAAAGGATTTTACTTCCCCCCACTCTCAGCTGTACATGGCACCTTCAAAAAAATTGACCATGAATTAGGACATAACACATCATAAGCAAATGCAGAAAATCAGAAATGTAAATTACATCTTTACATTCAACAAGTTTATTAAAAAGAATGATAAAAATAAAACAGCATTGCAAAATTTATGAGATGCAGCCAAAATCACATATGGGGGAAATGGTGCATCTAAATGTGTACATTTTATACATCTAAGTGTGTACATTAATAAAAGAGAGCAAAACACATCAATTAATAAAACATATCAATAAAAACTTCAAAAAGACCAAATAAAAATGCCCAAACAATGAAATGGAAATACTTAAAAAAAATTTCAGTAAGTTGAAATTTGAAAAATAACAATGAAATGATAAAACTGGCAGCTGAATTTATTTTAAAAAACACAATAAAATAGTTAAACACTGGATTGAGTTGATTTTTAAAAATATGAAAAAAATTGCTATTATGAAAAATGAAAAGGCACCAATAAAGATGAAATTATAGGAATTATTAGGAGTTATTTTGTTCATCTGTATGCCAGGAAAATGATAATCTAAGTGAAATGGATGAATATTCAAAAAATAAAAATTGCACAGATCAGCTGAAGAGAAAATAGAATATTTATGTAACCCTACTTTAGAAAAAGAAATTGAACACACCACCATCGAGCTCCCTATGGAAAAACAAAAATCTTCAGGACCAGATGAGTTTATAATTCAATTCTACCAAACATTTAAAGAACACTTAATTCCAGTTCTATGTAAATTTTTTGGGAAAAAAATAGATAAGGAATGAGTCCTACCAAATTCATTTTATAAAACAAACATGGTTTCAATACCAAAATGAGAAAGAGTAAAAACAGAGAAAACTACAAAGCAATTTCCCTCAAAAGATATGGATGCAACTTTTAAAATTAAATACTCTCAAAGGGATTTCCACAATATATCACAAAGATCATGCACACGACCAGGTGGAGTTTACATCAGGAATATAAGACTGGTTCAAAACAAGAAAAAAAAGAGCATATCAATAAAAAAAAATCATATGATTATCTCCATGGATACAGGGGAAAAAAAGCTTTGGCAAAATACAATACCCCTTCCTTTTAGGGGAAAAAAGAAACACTAGAAAGTATGGGAATCAAATGATCCTTTTAAAAAATGATAAGTAGTATGTACTTAAAATGAAGAGCAAGCATTATCTGTAATGCTGGTAAATTAGAAGCCTTCACAGTAAGATCATCAGTGAAGCAAGGATGTCCATTATCATAGTATTTTTCAACATTGTATTAAAAATGCTACCCATAGCAATACAAATTAAAATGGGTAAAGAGGAAACAAACAAAAAAAAACTATCACTCTTTGCAGATATGATAATATACTTACAGAGCCTTAGAGAATCAATTAAAAAAATAACTATTTGAGACAATGAATAACTTTGATAAAGTTGCAGGATATATAATTGGCCCACCAAAATTATCAGCATTTTTGTATATTATGCAAAAAGTAGGAAGATAAACTCTATAAAATGCTTGGAAGTCTACCTGCCAAGATAAATCCAGGAACTATATGAACACAAGTATAAACCACCAGTCGCACAAATAAAGACAGATCTAAACAACTGGAGAAGTAGTAATTGTTCATGTCTAGACTGAGCCAATGTACTTAAAATGATGATTCTCCCTAAGTTAACTTACTTATTCAATGCCATGGCAATCACACCACCAAGGAAGTATTTTATAAAGCTAGAAAAAAAAGTTAGCAACAAAATTCAACTGAAAGAACAAAATTTCAAGAAAAACAAAGGAATCAATAAAAAAAAGGTAAAGGAAGATGACCTAACAGTATGAGATTTCAAACTATAATATAAAGTGGTTGCTATGAAAATAATATGCTTCTGCCTAAGAAATAGAAGGGTAGAGCAGCGGGATACATTATGTACAGAATATACAGTATTAAATAATCTTAGTAATCTAGCATTGAACATCCCAAAGAGATCAGATTTGGGGTCAAGAATTCATCTTTTGACAAAAACTTCTGATAAAACTGGAGCATAGTTAGGCAGAAACCATGCATAGACCAGTGTCTCATAGTATATACCAAAATAAGGTAAAAATGGATAAATTATTTGTAAAGAAAGGGAGATATCACAGCTAAGTGGGGGAGCATGGAAAAATGTACCTGTCTGGCAAATAGATGTATGTATGTATGTGAAGAGTTTATGACAAAACAAGTTGGAAGCACATATATATGTACATTTTTATATTATAATTTTGTTACATGAAGTTTAAAAGGTTTTGCACGAACAAAAATAATGTAACCAAAATTAGAAGAAAAGCAGGAAACTGGCAAAAAAATTGCAACAAGTTACCCTGAAAAAGGTTTCCTTCTCAAATAATTTTGGAATTGATACAAATGTATAAAACATGACACATTTTTTAATTTATAAATGATTTAAGAATATGATCAATCAGTTTCTAGAAGGATTTAAAGCTGTAAATAGTTACATTAAAAATTCCTTAAATCACTACTGATTGTAGAAATGCAAATTAATATATCAAGAACCCACTTCAAAACTATCATATTGACTAATATGACAGAAAAGAAGAGTAACAAATGCTTGCCAGGATGTGGAAAATTAGGGACACTAACACATTGTTGGTGGAGTTGTGAACTGGTGTAATCATTCCGGAGAACAATTTAGAACTATTCCCAAAGGGCTATAAAGCACTGCATACTCTGTGATACAGAAATACAACAATTAAGTCTATAGCCCAAAAATAACACAGAAAATGCAACACAGAGGTTCTATTTTTTAAAAATGATAGTGTTGTTGTTTTTGTTGTTTTGTGGTGACAAAGAATTGGCAATTGAGAGGAAATCATCAGTCAGGGAATGGAGTACTATTGTGGTATAAGAAATGATGACAGAAAAACCTTGAAATTCTGATATGTACTAATGCAAAGTGAAATGAGCAAAACTGGGAGGGAAAAAAAAATTGTACACCATAACAGCAATATTGTAATGATGATCAACTATGAATGACTTCAATGCACCAATGAAGACAATTATCCAAGATGATCCCAAATGACCCATGATGATGAACACAGTAAAGATAGAAGCACACTTTTTTTAACTTTATTTTTCTTGCTTTCTCTTTCTCTCTCTCTCACTGGCTCTCTGTCTCTTTCTCTCTCTCTGTCTATCTCTCTCTGTCTCTCTCCCAACATGGCCAAAAAGGAAAAATGTTTTATATGATTTCATGTGTAAATCAATTTCACGTTGTTTCTTTTCTTAAGAAGTGGAGAAAGGTGAAAGGGAGAGACAGAATTTGGATCTCAAAATTTCAAAAAATGAATTATTTTTAATATGGTTGGGAAATATTTAATGAATTAAATAAAAATGTGAGGAAAATGTATTGTTCTGGCAAAGTAAGATTGGAGAGTCTTTTGTGTTTCACTATTTCACCTGTGTGTAATGATAAATTATCACAATACTAGCTTAATATTTTGCACTGATGACCTTTCCACTTCCCTGATTAGTGTAGGTATAATGTGAGTCAATACTCTAATAATTAACATATTCAGTAGTCCTGGGGTGTGTGGCTTAGTGAGATAAAAAATGACCCCCTTGTCTCAGGAATTTACCTGGTCTGATCATGCATATGGGACCAGAATAATACTCTAAGAGTATTACCCCATCCCCTGCAGGCCTAAGTTTAGACAGCATACTCTAGAATAATATACTGACATGACTATAAGAATACTGGTGATATGAACAAGTTTATTCTTAATCCTCAGTCTCAGTACTCAGTCCCCAGTCCCAGGGCTTACCTCTGCCCCTTAAAATACATTCTTTACTTCAAGATTTCACTGAATTGTCATCATCTTCTTCTTAGGTCCTTTCATAATCCTTAATGCCACTAGCTATGTTATCTCAATACTTTATTTTGTATATTTTGTATATATTTATTTACTAATATAGCTAGCTGTTCTTATAGAATGTAAGCTCTTTAAAAGCAAAGACTGTTCACTTTGATGTGAAAGAGAGGCTCGCATAGTGCACACTTTAGACACCTAATACATTCTTTTTGATTAGTTGACTAGCTGCATTCAATGCATATACAAAAGGATGAAGAAGAAATTAAAATAAGAGCTTTGGGAGCTGAAGGGACATTTTTAAATCTGTCATTCCATTAATCAAATAAGCATTTGTCAACAATTTAGGGTGAGCAATACAATTCTTTTCCTATTTTTTTTTTAATTTTTATTTTTTAGCATTCTTATCTTTTTAAATTGAGTTCCAAATTTTCCCCTCCCCTATCACTCTCACCCCTACATTACCCCCTGGAAAGCAAGCAAAAATGACATTGATTATACATGTCAAATCATACAAAACCTATTTCAATATTAGTTGTATTTTACAAAAATGTTCAAAGAAATAAAGTGAGAAAATTATACTTCGATTTATACTCAGAGTTCATCAGTTGTCTCTCTGGCGGTAGATAGCATTTCTTCATCATGAGTCCTTTGCAATTGTCTTGGATCATTATTTTGATCATCCAAGTTTTTCGCAGTTGATCATCATTGCAACTTTCCTGATACTGTGCACAATAATCTCCTAGTTCTTCTCACTTCAGTTTGCATTAATTCATATAGGTCTTTCCGTGTTTTCATTTTCTTTTCCTGAAACCACCCACCTCATCACTTCTTATATGACAATAGTACTCTATAATAATCATGTACCACAACGTAATCACCCATTCCCCAATGAGATATTTCACATTTTCTTCCTTTTCCAAATTCTTTTGACTTTTTATTATTTCTTGCTGTCTCATGAAGTCATCAGATTTCATTTGCCCAGTTCCATTTTTTAAGGAATTATTGCTTTTAGTTAATTTTTGTAACTCTTTTCCCATTCAACCAAATATGCCTTTTTAAGGAGTTCTTTTCTTCAGTGGAATTTTTCTTTAGCATTTGTTCATTCTGTTTTCTAAGATATTCTTTTCTTCAGTATTTTTGAGCATCTTTTACTAAGCACTAATGTTTTCTTTTCCATAATTTTCCAGCTTCCCTATCAGTTCTTTTCCCATTTTTGGTCTACCACTCATTACTTTCTTTACATCTTCCAGAAATTCTTTTTTGTTTGTGTTTAATTAACATTTCTCTTTGAAAAGTTTTTGTTTCTTTCTTTGTTTTTTGTTTTTGTTTCGTTTTGGGTTTTTTTGTAGCTGCTTTTACATTGTTTTCTTTTGAATTTTTGCCTTAGTCTTCCCTGGCAAAATAGTAGCTTTTTGGGTATTTTTTAAACTTTAAACTTGAATTCAAAATAAGATAAGGAAAAAAAAGAAACACATTTAAATATCAAAACTAAAATAATACAAAATAAGAAAAGAAAATAAAGGCATTTCCTTGTGCACAGTAGAATATGAGAGAGGATTCAAAATATAGAGTAATAAATTTCTATTTCAAGAAAGCCTTGCATTGTGTTGGGAGCTATCTATCTTTGCTTGCTTGTAAGTTTTCTTTTGTTCTCTTCATTGCACTTTTTCCTTTCTTTTTTTTCCCACTCCCATCCACAGAAGGCTACAATTAAGGGTGGATATATATATATATATATACAGAGACATACACATTTACACACATGCATACTCATATATACAAATACATGCATTCATATATAGACATATACACACAAAAATATACATATATACATATTCATATGTATATCCATATGCACATGCATTTACTTACACATACATATACTTAGATATCTATAATCATACTCATATGTAGACTTATACCTTCATATGCATCTATATAAGTACATACTATACTTTTTTGTCCTCTGTTTCTCTGAGATTGGATAACCTCTCCCTTTATAAGTCGAAGTCTTTCCATATTTTTCCAAGTCCACTAACTCATCATTTCCTGCACCAAAGCAATAACCTCAACTTATACTGTCTAGTTGTTTTATTTGGTTTTCCATTTTATTAATTTATTTTGATTTATCAACAATCACTTCCATATGCTTTTGAGTTTAGAATTTTTCTTCCTCCACACCACCCTCCCCAAGATGGAGCACAATCTGATATAAGCTATACATTTACATTCCTATTAAACATATTTTCACATTAGTGAAGTTGTAAGTAAAAATTACTCACTAGTGTTTTGCTTTTGATCACCGCCTCCCTCAGTCCCTCCCTCCCTTTCCCTTTTCTCACCCTTCAGCCTCACTGCTTCTTACCTCTCTTCTATCCCCCTCCCTTTTCTTTCCTCTTTTCCCTCCTACTGCCTATAGGGCAAGTTAGATTTCTGTACCTAACTGATTACTTATTCCCTTCTTCAGCCAAATCTGATAAGAGTAAGGTTCAAACAATGTCCACCCCACCCCCTTTTTTCCCTCTGCTGTAATAGGATTTTGTGTCTTTGCCTGTAGTGTGATTTACTCTTGTCCACCTCCTCCTTTCTCAGTACACTTTCTAAAATTAGACTAATCCACTTACTTGGATCCATTTAACCCACTTGATTAGATTTTTTTTATCATTACATCAAAGTCAACTATTATCCACCCCCTTTATGTATACTCCTTTAACATGGTGTAATAACAATACAGTTCTCAAGAGTTGCAAGTGTCATCTTCCCTTGTAGGGATGTAAACAGTCCACCCTTATTAACAACTATTGTATCTTTCTGTCCCATTTACCTTTTTATGTCTTTCTTGAATCTTGTACTTGAAGATCAAATTTTTTGTTGAGCTCTGGTCTTTTTATCAGGAAGGCTTGGAAGTTCCCTATTTCATTGAATATCCATCTCCTCCCTTGAAAAATCATGCTCATTTTTGCAGGGTAGTTGATCCTTGGCTGCAATCCAAGCTCCTTTGCCTTACAGAATATCATGTTCCACACCCTGCGGTCTTTTAATGTAGAAGCTGCAAGGTCCTGTGTAATCCTGACTATGGTTCCATGATATTTAAATTGTTTCTTTCCGGCTGCTTGCAGCACCTCTTTCATCTGCTAATTTTGGAATTTTGCTAATACATTCCTTGGCGTTGTCAATTTCAGATCTCTTTGAGGTGGTGAGCAGTGTATTCTTTCTATGGTTATTTTACCTTCTGTTCCGGGCAGTTTTCCTTTGTGATTTCCTGAAAGATACTGTCCAGGCTCTTTTTTTCATCATGATTTTCAGGTATGACAAAAGTTTTTAAATTGTCTCTCCTGGATTGATTTTCCAATTTGGTTATTGTACCGATGAAGTATTTTATGTTTTCATCTATTTTTTTTTTTGTTTCTGTTTGACTGATTCTTGCTCTCTCATAGAGTCATTAGTTTCCATTTGTCCAATTCTAGTTTTTAACAGATTGTTTTCTTCTGTTAGTTTTGTACTTCCTTCTCCAATTGGCCAATTGTATTTTTAAGGGATTTGTTTTCTTCAGTGTACTTTTTTTCCAGTTTGCCAATTGTGTTTTTTAGGGACTTGTTTTCTTCAGTGTACTTTTTTTCCAATTGGCCAATTGTATTTTTGAAGGACTCTTCTACCTCTCTCATTAGACTTTTAAAATCCTTCTGGAGCTTTTGTAAGAAGGCTTTTTGGGCTTCAGACCAGTTCATATTCCCTTTTGATGTTGCAGATGTGGGTTTGTTGACAATGTTGTCCTCTTCAGAATTTCTGTCTTGATCTTCACTCCTCCCATAATGTGAATCTATGGTACGTTTCTTTTTACTCATGTTTTATTTATTCCCTGGCCTTTAAAGAGATTGAGCTCTCCTGCTGGGGAACAGAGGGCACTGATCCAAGCTTCTTGTGTTGGGAGACTAGGTCTTGGTCACTGGCTTTATGTGCTGGGGCCTCTTCTGTTGGTAATTGGAGGCTGTAGGGTTTTGGCAGCTTACCTCATGTTGGGCTGGAATCAGCAAGGCTGGAACTTTCAGGCAATGCTAGGTTGCCTGCTTTTCCTTTCCTTTAGCTTTCTTCAGCTTCTTTTGGTTGGGTGCTGCAGGGTGTTTATCTGCCTGGGGCCCTTTGTAATGTTGCCTCCCTCATTTCTGCTAATGCACTGGGAGATTCCTTTGTGGTAGAGTGCTGAGGCAGCTGGTAGTTTTCTGAGCTGGTTTGCACTGGTTCCCCTGCCCTCACTGAGGCACTTGGAGATCCAGATGTTGGTGTTTGTCTGCTCTACCACCTGGGCTTCAGGATCTCTTCTGGGGTTCTGACAGCTTACTTGGTCTTGGGTTGAAATCAGCAAGGCTGGGGATTTATGAAGACTTTAGATTGCTTTCTTTGGCTCCTTTCAGATGAATGCTGCAGGGTGCTTATCCCTCTGGGGCCCTTTGTAGTGCTGCTTCCTTATTTTTACTGAGGCACTGGGAGACCTGGTTGCTGGGCTGCTGCACTGCCATTCCCCACCTTTCTTCTAGTTCAGCTGTTCCACATTTTTTTTTCTGGGGTGATATTTTCTGTGTTTTCAGAGGTTGATAGGGGAGGGTGAGAGCAACGACCTTTTTATACTGCCATCTTAGCTCCCGGAAGAAGAAGTCTGTCAAGTTGTTTTAAATAGTCCAAAACAACATTGAAGAATATATCTGAAAAATAGTGTAGTTTTCTTATCTTTCTCTTTTGATTAAATCTATTTTAGCATTGACTTCGTCTGAAATCATGATTACCACTCTTGCTCCTTTTTCCTTAATAAAATCTACTCCTGATCTTTATTTTTTGTTTGTGAATATCTTATTTATTATCTCTCCTGACTCCTCCACTTTATTTCTACCTGCTACCTTGCCCTTCTATTACTTAACCTACCCCCACCCAAGGATCTTCTTTTATTCTCCCATTCCCATTAATCTGAATGCCTTTCCATAGCCCCTTTTAATTCATTCCCTCACCTTCCCCTCTAAAGATCCTTTCCTTGCCCTCTACCCCCTCCCTATCCCCTTAGTATTTTATTTCTGAAGTTAGAAGACTTTTATGCTCTGCTAGATATGTATGTATTGCTCCTTCTTGAACTCATTTCTGATGAAAGTAGGTTTCCAGAACTGCCAGCCATCCTCCCCCATATAATTCCTCTCTGTTGGTTCTTCTTCTCACACCTCATTTGTATAAAATAATTATGCTTTTTATCTGTTCTTGAATGGTTTTACTTCTTAAAATCATATTATAAATATATCTATCCCAATCTTTCTTGTGAACTACCCAGTTACTAATAACAATCTTAGACATACATTTTACATTTCCATATAAAAAGGTAAACATCCTGTCCTTACTGAACCCCTTATAATTGGTATTTGGTATGTACCTTATAATTATCTTGGCTCTTATATGTCAAATCTTCTATTAATTTCAGTTTTTTTTAAACAAAATCCTGAAAGCATGACAATTCACTAAATGTCCATTTTTTTTTCCATTCAGGATTATGCTTGCTTTGCTGGGTATCATATTTTTGGCTGGAACAACACTTCTTTTGCTCTTTAATATATAGTTTTCCAAGACCTGTTGTCTTTTAGTATCACCACTGCTAGGTCTTGTGTGATTCTAATTGTTATACCATCATATTTAAAATTATTTATTTTTTTTTTGCTCATAACATTTTATTCTTGAGCTGGAGATTTGGGAATTTTATTATGATATTCTTGTAGCTTTTCCTTGTAGGATCTCTTTCAGGTGGTGATCAGTGGATTCTTTTCTTTTTTCCAATTTTCCCTATTGTTCTGATGCTTTAGGAAATTTTTCTTAAATTATTTTTGTATTATTATATCAAGGTTCTTTTTTTGATCATAGATTTCGGATAGTCTGATTATTTTTATGTTTCCTCTTCCTAATCTGTTCTCCAGATCAGTTGTTTTTCTGTTGAGATATTTCACATTCTCTTTTGTTTCTTTTTTCATTCTTAACATTTTGTTTATTTATTTATTTATTTTTGGTCTCTTATGACTCTGGCTTTCAATTACCCAGTTCTGATTTTGAAGGCATCATTTTCTTCCTTAAGATTCTGGATCTCCTTTTCTAATTGATTGACCTTCTTTTCATAACCTTCCTGTTTTTCTTGGATTGTTCTCATTTTTTCTTTTAGTTTTTCCTCAATCTGTCTCATTTGATTTTTAAAGTCTTTTTAAAGTTCTTCTATGAATTATTTTTGGGCAGGTGACCATTTGATATTACTCTTTGGGGTAGAAGAGGGTTTCTTTGCTTCATTATCCTCCTCTGAAGATGAACCCTAGTCTTCTCTATTCCCATAGTAACTCTCTATGGTTGGATTCTTTCTCCTTTGCATACACTTGTTTTTTAATAACAGCTTATTTTTTTGTAATCACCTCTAGCCTTGGGGTATCGGATATGGTGCCTCTGGCCTCAGATCTTCCATCAGGTCTCTCCTCTGGCTTGGAACTGAAACCAAGAACTTTAGCCTCCAGTAAGTGGCCACACCCAACAGTATCTCTGCCTTACTGCTTCTGCACTCACTAAGCATGTGCTAGTTCCTTTTCTCCTGGAGCTACAACTCTATAGCACAGTTAGATCTAGTGTTCCTTGTCAGTAGCAGTTCCTTCAATTTTCCAAGACTCAGACAGCCAGCTCCCTTCACTGTCCTAAGAAAAAAGTTCCTATGGCTTGGGCTGAGGCAGCCTCCCAACCTAGTTAACCCCAAGGCTATTCACTTGTTGTTTACTTGGAAGTAGTAGCCTGGAGGTGTTTATTCTTCACAAGAACCAAACCTCATCCCAGAATATTTCTTCAGATCTCTGATTGTCCCAGGAGGACCATTGTTCTTCACCTACTCTCATTTATTTTTACCACTCTATCCTAGCCCCAAGGAACTATTTTATCTTGTTTGTAAAGGAAATCTATAGAGCTTGGAATTTTCTGACCTACTCCACTATCTTCCCAGAATCCAATTAATAGTGGTTTTTTTATGGTCAAATTCTTCTTCTTCTTCTTCTTCTTCTTCTTCTTCTTCTTCTTCTTCTTCTTCTTCTCTTCTTCTTCTTCTTCTTCTCCTTCTTCTTCTTCTTCTTCTCCTTCTTCTTCTTCTTCTTCTTCTTCTTCTCCTCCTCCTCCTCCTCCTCTTCCCCTCCTCCTCCTCTTCCTCCTCCTCCTCCTCTTCCTCCTCCTCCTCCTCTTCCTCCTCCTCCTCCTCCTCCTCCTTCTCCTCCTTCTTCTTTATTTTGTTTTGTTTTTGTTTCCTGCTCATTTTTCCAGCCTATGCCTTGATTTTGAAATTTATGTTTAAGTTGAGCTCTGCTCGCCTGGAAATGGGAAAGCACTGTCCCAAGCTTAAGATTTTTTCATACTGCTGTTTTCAGAGTCAATTTATGGGGGTCAGCAAATTTCTGTTGCTTTCAAGGTGTTCTGATCCTAGTACACAGGTGGTCATTTCTGTCCTGGTTTGTGCTTTGGTCTGGTCTTTACTCAGCAAGGGCTTCTGGTTCCCTGAAGTTTTGAAGCCTAGTGCTCCTCTCTGCTTTAGAGATGTGGCCAAAGCCCCTATTCCCTTGTGACTGACCACCAATGCTCCTCTCTGCCCTGGAACTGTGAACCAGAACTGTGTATGAACAATAGTGTTGCCAGTGAGTGACAACTGTACTCAGTGCCAATAAGTGATTCCCTGTAATCTCTTTCTGGCTGGCTTTGTGACCCCCTTGCCTATTCTTGGCTGAGAGTTCCTGAAGCTGCTGCAGCCACTGCTGTGTTTGCTGGCTCAAGACAAGCCCCTCACCTCCCCCAGTGTTACAGATTTCTCCTGCTTACCTCTTAAGTTTTCTTAGATGGAAAAATGTGTTTCATTTTAAGCTTTGGTTGGTTCTGCTCTTATAAAATGTGATTTGAGATGTAATTTTTAAATTGTTTGGAGAGGAATATTGGGAAAGGTCAATTGGGTGGTTGCCCCTAATCCACCATCTTGGCTCTGCCCAGGTGTTTTCTTGACTTTGACCTTTATGTCAAGGTTGGGTTCTGCTCACCTTGGGTGAGGAGGCACTATCCCAAGCTTCATTTTTTAAAAATTTTATTTTATGCTGCTTTTTTCAGAGCTAGTTCTGAAAACGTGCAAATTTTCTGTGTTTCCAAGGTGGTGCAATCTGGGAAGTGGTGTGACCACTGCTTTCCTGGTCTGATCCCTGGTCATTTCCTAGTAAGGATTCCCTCTCCCCTGCACTCCCAAGTGTTAGTGCTCATTTTGACAATGGAACTGTAACAAGGGCCCCTGCTGTCTTGCAGCCACAAGTATTAATGATCTTTTCTTCTCTGCAGCTGTGACCTAGAACTGTTCAAGTTCAATAGCACTGTCAATCAGTGCCAGCTGCACTCAGTACCAACAAAGGGTCACCTGTAATCTCTTTCTTACCTGTTATCTGACCCCCATACTTTCTCTGGCCTGAGAGCTCCTGAAGCTGCTGCTTCTGCTGCTGTCACAGCTGCCTTCAAGTCTTGCTGCTGCTGCACTCCTGGCCTGCTCCCATATTGTTGCCAGTCCTCTCCTGCTGACCTTCTAAGTTGTTTTAAACTGGAAAAAATATCCCCCTCTGATCTTTCACTGGCTCTGCTGCCCCAAAATTTGATCTGAGGTGTGATTTCAAAGTTTATTTTTTTAAGAGATCCCTGGGAGATCTCAGCCAGGTTGCCGCCTGTATTTTGCCATCTTGGCTCCCCTCCTTGGGCAAAATATTTCAAGCAATACAAGTCTCATTGTTTCATACTTTTTGCTCCCTACCCAGTACCAGGGGAGAATCCCTCAAGATGGTTAGAATTTGAACACCTGAGGTTATTATTTCACCTGTTATTAACAGTGGCTCAATCTTTTTCAGCTCATAGCAAGCCCAGCGATTAACTTTCCTGTTCCCAGGACATTCTCTCTGTATTATTAAGCTACAGATCCAGCTGGGGAAAAATAAATAAATAAACATGTTAAAAATGAGGATTTATTCTTATCAATAAATACTCCTCCCTCTAAGAATACTCGAATTCCAAATATTACAGTAAGTTCAGAAATCTGTTCTGCTAGTTTTGGGGCTGGCTTTTGAGTATTCCATTCATCATTTCTTTATCACAGAACTTCTCAGTCTCAAGGTCTCTTTTTCTTCCATTCTGCTAATACATGGTTGCTACAATTTATCTAAAATTGGGTCAGTATATCAGCAAATCTGTTTTCAACAAAGGTCATGTTTTGATTTTTGTCAGCCCTTCCATTCTCTAGGCCAAAATATGAGTTCTCTGCTTAAATAAATCTCTGACCCCCTTCTTCAATTTTGATACCATTATGACCTCTATACTTTAAAAAATATACATTATTTTTGTTTTTAAAGCCTACCTTGTAACTGACCGATGAAGAACCATATACTATATCTTCTTCTTCAGTGACTGAAGGAAGGAGTGAAAAATCAGGTCCCATAGAAAACAGTCCCATTCCATGTCATATTTATATTTTGTTGTCTGTGTTACAAAAGTCAGATAATTTATGATAGACCCAGAAAAGAGGCAAAGGTAGGTTTACCATGATTATGTAGATGTTTTAGTAAGGTTCCAGGTATCTATCAAAATTATGTAGTTGTGGAAAAAATAACAATATGGATAGAAGAAGTGTAAAATCTTAGTCTTGGAGAGAAATTTAGAAATTGAAACAGGCAATATGTTGCTCTAACTTTGTAGCTAGATGACTTAAATTCAAATCCTACCTTGGTACCTTACTAACTGGGGAACCTTGAACATGATACAGTGGAGAAATTAATGGACTTAAAGTAAGAAGGCTTGATTTCCAATTCTAGGTCTGCCATTAACTACCTGTATGGCCATCATCAAATCATTTGATCTCTCTATGCCTCAGAATACTCATTTGAAAATTTAATAAGTTGAACTTGTTAGCCCCTAGGATCCCTTTTAGTTCTAAATCTATAATCTTGTGAGCCCATAGTCCAACTCATACCTAAAGTGAAAATTCCCTCTGCATTATCTCTGACAAGTAGTTGATCAGCTTCTATTTAAATAGCTCTAGAGAAAGAGAATTCATGAACCCTAGAAGCAGTTCATTACACTTTTATACATATATAACTCTTAAGAAGTTGACTCCCCAACTCACTTATATTTAGGCAAAATCTATCTTCACCATAACATTCACCTAACAATTCCAGTTCAACCCTCTAGGGCAAAACGAACAAATAAACATACAAACAACCGTAATCACTCTTCTAAATGTTAGACCTTCAAATATTAGAAGACAGTTATCCTTCTTCCCCCAAATCTTCTCCAAGTTAAATATAACTAATACCTGCAATAGATCCATATATGACATGGTGTTAAATCCTTATCCAACCAATTCACCCTTCTTTGGGTGCTCTCCATCTTGCCAACATCAAGTAACGATAACAAGAATAATCTCTCAGAATGGATCACAGTGTACTACATATTGTTTCAGTAGAGACGAGTATAGCAAAACCATCAACACCCTCGTTCTGAATATTTTGTTTCTATTAATGCATATTAAATCTCATTAACTTTTCTCTTGCTTTGTAAGAATATTGATTTGTATTCAGTATGCAACAGATGGAAAACCCCAACTTTTTTTTCTAACAAATAAAATTATCTAGCCCCGGTGCTGTGTGTACAGGACCATAGGATTGAAAGTTGCAAGAGCTATTACAAGGCATATATTCCAATCTCCTCACATTTCAAATGAATTTGAACTCCTTTCTACACATTGGCAAGATCATGGATTCAAACAGAGGCCCCCCAACTCCAAAAATCTAGTGTTCATTGGACTATATTTTTCAGTTTCTGTTTTAAGCTAACCAAGTGCAGTTTACTTTCATCTTTATTAAGTTTTGCTTTATTCAGTTTATTGCTGGAGTGCAGATCCAAATCAGGTAACTAAACAGGTTGATCAAAGCTCTCATTCACCATTGACATGACTCTCATCAAAGAATGTGGCACAGATTCCAGATCTGCTCTATTAATATGCCCATGGTTCTAATCTCATCAATGGGGGAATACATGGGGCACTGGGTTAAAATTCAACTCAATTAAGAGTTTAGAAAGCTGTCCAGAAAATTATGCACTCTTTCCGTTACATAAACTGGTGCTGATTTTAGAAATAAAATCAAACAGAGCTAATCTTAATGTTATGAAACAGATGGGTGATTTTTTTTTCCCCTTTCCTCTTTTCTGGGTTCTGGCCAAGACCAGAACCGAAAGTGTCAAGGCACCAAAAGAAATTTGATACTTGAAGAAAAAAAAAATCAGTTCAGGGCCAATTACAGGATTGTTGTAAACCATACAAAAAGCATTCTTGTATGACAGCCAGGCCACTTTTGCATACAGAATAAGTCGGTGAATTTTGGGTGGGTTCCAGGGGCCCATCCAGATTTTAGAGATAGAATCTTCAATCTTGTGACTTTCCAGCAGCTGAATAGAAACTGAAATGTTAGAAGAATACAAATATCAAAAGGTTAGCTTGATATAGTACTTCCATTTATGGATTGTAAGTGAACATGAGTTTCACATGATTGCTATGCCTATAGTATTGGCAGTATGTGACACAATGAATAAGGCAAACACTTTTCAAATTGTCCCTTCCCACCTTGTTAGACCACCTTAGTCTTAGCTTACAGAAATCTAGTTAAATTTGATTCTCTCCGGGGTACTCTCCACAGTTACAGTATGGCAATTTATCTAAGTCTTGTTATCATGGAAATAAATGAGAATTGTGTTGGAATTCTCATAATTTTATAAAGTAATAAAGCAATAAAATAGTAGTACTTTATGTCTTATACCTAGTATTTCCTTAAAAATAAACATTTTTTGAAACATGACTTGAATCTGTCAAGTTGATGCTTCTTATAATGGAGGAACAGTCACTTGAAAATTGCAATAAAGGGGGATCCTGAGACCCAGTGTGGTCTCAGGCAAACACCAACACCAGGACCCATATGTGGCTCAACATAGAAAGGAGAACTCATAGATTTCAGCTCTGAGAACCACCACATGCTTCAGTGTAGCCTTAGGCAAATGAGCACCAGACCACCAAGGGTTTCAGTACAGCCCTGAGGAAATCCAGAAAGACTCCACTGGCTTCAGTGCACACCAGACATCACCACTATCAGCCCAGCTCGGCACCAGGTAAGCTGTCAGACCCCTACAGCTTCTAGTGGTGTCATCTACCTCCGAAAAAAACTACTACTATGGTTTATCCCCAGATATGAGAGTCCCGCATGGGCCTTGGGGTAACACCAATGCAGCACCAGGTAAACAGCCAAGGCCTTCAGTCACTGGAACAAGAAGCCTGAGACGGCGCCTTTTCAATCTCAGGAGCAGAGAGCAAATTTGAAAGAAAGGAAAGAAAAGACAAAAAAGATAAGCAAGCCCCCACCCCCCTCCCAAAAAAATCTGATTATAGAAAGTTATTATAGTGACAAAGAAGACCAAGACACAGACTCAGAAGTGGAAAACAATGTCAAAACACCTAAGGGAAAAAGCCCAAAAAGAAAAATAGAAGTGATCTCAATCCCAGAAAGAATTCATAGAACAGTTCAAAAAGGAGCTTTCAAGTTATATAAGAGAAGTAAAAGAAACATTTGGAAAAGAAATGAGAGTAATGCAAGAGAATTATGAAAAAAAGATTCAACAGGAAAAAAAAAAGATTCAACAGCTTGGAAAAAGAAAAGAACTACTTAGCCAAATGGAAAAGGAAATGTCAAATAGAAAAGGAAATACAAGAGCTAACTTAGGAAAACATTTCTTTAAAAGTTAGAATTGATCAAGTGGAAGCCAATGCCTCTATGAGACATCAAGAATCAACCAAATTGGAGCATATGTAGATATATATATATATGTATGTATGTATGTATGCATATATGTGTATGTATATATATGTATATATACATATATATGTATATATATACACACATACATACATGCTACAAGCATGTTTCTCTTTTGAGGAGATTTAATTACAATTTACATATATAACTGACAAGATGCATAACCCTCTCCTTCTTACCCCACTTAGTCATCTTTCTTTCTCTTCCCTTTGCTTTAGTGAGCATTCAGTCAAGATACAGGTCTTATTACTGGGATTTTAAATTCTGACTTCATAATTTTTCAAACTACTTACTCATTATTTCCTCTCACACTCTCAATGGTACAATCAAACTTACTTAAACCTGATTGTCCATCTTCTGTGCCTTTTTACTGGCTGTCCTTAATTTCTGAAATGTTTTCTCTCCTTACCCTTACCTCTTAGATAATGTTTTTTCCTTCCAATTTTCAACCTGTTAGGGAAGATCTTTCTTTCCCCCCAACAAATACCCCCTCAAATGCTTTCCCTTCCAAGATCACTTTGTATTTGATTTTTATATTTCTTGTATATGCATATACAAATATATGTATGCATATATATGTACGCACATACACACACATATACACCTATGTGTGTGTGTATATATGTATGTGTATATGTATATATATATATAGTAACTCCCATTACTATATAAAATTCTTGAGGGTAAAGACTACTGTATTTTTGTCTTTGTACTCCTAGCATGCATCATAATACCTAGCACATAGTAAAAAGCTTATCTAATGCTTTTGATTGCTTGACTTTAAGCAATTAACTTAGTTTCTAAGGAGCCTTATTTCCTTGTTTATCAAATGTAGGAGTTGGACCAAGATCTCTAACATTTATTCTAGTTTCAGCATTAGGGATTCTGATTCTATAATGTTTACATAATTCTATAAAATTACTATATATCTTGATTTAGTGCAATAAGTAATCAATGATCCCTTTAAAAAAGGAGTAAAAAAAAGTCAATTTGACCCAAAATGTAATCATATGAAAGGAAATTGACCTATACTTTTGTTAATATGTGCTTCAAGTTTTATAGGTATTGTCCTGTTTTTACAGGGAGATTCCACAGGTTAAAAAGAAAAACAATGTTTACTCAAGAAGAAAAGTTAGAAGAAAGAGAGTCAAGAATATATTATAGAATTCATACTACATACCCATTATTTTAGAAGACATTGCTAGATGGCCAGTTACCTCCATGAGGAAATGTGTTACCTTGCTCTTTGAGAAATTATTTTATTATTGAAATTTGAGGACACAACACTTTATTCTTTTGTTAGTAAAACCTACCTTTCTTATATGAACATCTTTTCAAAGGATCCCAGAATGATTATATGATTTATGAATATGATTATATGAAAGTGATCTTACATATGTCATACTCAGGTTTCTGTTTTATACTATGTTAAATGCAGGAAAAGCAGACCTTTGAATCTCATTCTTTGTTCATCTGCTTTTGTCCTGTAGTCTTGGTAGGTTTTATGCTTCTATTTTTGTCTGCATTCATATGTAATTATAATTTTATTTTATTTCTATTTGTAGTTCTCTCTTTTTATTTTAACCAATGGGTGGGGTCTCTTTTTTTCCCCTTGGGACAGTGACATGTACTCTAATCAGTTTTTTATGCGTTCTGTCTCAGTGGATGAATAAGTAAAAATTGCAGAGCAAAGAGAGAGAGGCAAGTGAGGCATAACAACCAAATTATATTTTATATCATAACTTACCTATCTACACTATTTAAAAATAATGTCACATAATATCTAAAAAACTTAAATAAGTAAAAGGAAATAGCAGAAAGGATTCACTAAAACAAGAGTGTACAAAGTAATAGTGACAATTTTGAAGACCCTATTCTATACTCTGATGCATGTATTTTTGCCATAAACCTAATAGAAGAATATTTCAAAACTACATCATGTTAAATGATGATTTAGCAACATTTACTCTTTTTCATTGAATTCATTTCTTTAACTATTATAGATTATAAAAATATAATGAATAAACTCTTTTAAGAAACAAATTTAGGAGAAAAAAACTTGAAAGAATCTAAGGTAAGGGTAGAGATGGGAAAGAATGGATCACTATGTAACTTTTTCCTTCTCTATCCACTTAGAAACAGTTTAACAGTTATTTATGGATCTTGTTGTGATCATTATTACATACACTACTGTAGTCTGTAGGTTTGTTTTTATTCTGATTCTCACACACACACACACACACACACACACACACTCATTACTTTATGATAGCAATTTTTTATTCCAACAGAATAAAAGAATGTAAACTCTGTGGGCAGGGACATTTCAGTTGTTTATTTCTCTTCATTTCCTACCACATTGTCTCGGGTGCAATAGAGAATAAATGCTAGTATATATATGAGGTCGTAGGTTCTTTCATAGGCCAAAAGATTCCCTACATTAACCAATTTTTGGGGGAGGGAAGCTAGGCAATGGGGTTAAGTGATGTGCCCAGAGTCACACAGCTTTTATGTGTCTGAAGCCAGATTTGATACCTTAACCAATTTTAAGGGGAATACTTGCAGACTGAAAGTTATCTTTATTCATCTCAAGTGATTGAAAAAGGTTTTATTGTTTTTAAATAACTAATTTATTTATGCTTAGTTTTCAACATTCACTTCCATAAGATCTTGAGTTTTAAATTTTCTCCCCCTCCATCTCCCCTCCTCCCAAGACCACATGCAATCTGACATAGGCTTTAATTCAACATTCATATTAAACATACTTTCCCATTAGTCATGATGTAAAGAACAATTAGAACTAATGGGAAGAACCACAAGAATGAAGCAATAAAACAAAACTACAAAGGAAAAAGAGAGCAAGTAGTATGCTTCCATCTGCATTCAGACTCCATAGTTCTTTCTCTGGATGTGTATAGCATTTTCTATCATGAGTCTTTTTGATTTGTCTTAGATCCTTACATTGCTGAGAAGAGCCAAGTCGATCAAAGTAACAGGGTGGCTGTTACTGTGTACGATGTTCTGCTGGTTCTGCTCATTTCACTCAATATCAGTTAATAAAAACCTTTCCAGGTTTTTCTTTTCCTGATATCCTCCTGCTCATCATTTCTTATAGCAAAATAGTATTCCATTACATTCATACACCACAACTTGTTCAGTCATTCCCCAATTGATGGACATCCCCTCAGTTTCCAATATTTTGCCACCTCAATAAGAACTGCTATAAACATTTTTGTATGTGTTGGTCCTTTCCCCATTGTAATGATTTCTTTGGGATACAGACCTAGAAGTGGTATTGTTTGGTCAAAGGGTATATACAATTTTATAGCCCTTTGGGCATAGTTCCAAATTGCTCTCCAGAGTGGTAGAATCAGTATACGATTTCATCAATATCATATTAGTATTTTAACTTTCCCACATCCCTTCCAACATTTGTAATTTTTTCTGTTGTATTAGCCGATCAGGGAGGTGTGAGGTAGTAACTCAGAGTTGTTTTATTTTTTATTTTTCATTAGTTTCCCCAATTACATGCAAAAACAATTTTAGCTTTCATTTTTAAAACTTTGAGTTCCAAATTCCCAAATGTAAGTTGTATATGTGCAGTCATACAAAACAGTATTTCCATATTAGTCATGTTGTGAAAGAAAACATAGACCAAGCCAAACAAAACATAACTCAAGAAAAACAAACTTGTAAAAATATGTTTCAATCTGTATTCAGACACCATCAGCTGTTTTAATCCTAAGTCCTTCAGAGCTGTCTCTGATCACTGAATTGGTGAGGACAGCCAAGTCCTTCACAGCTGATCATCTAACAATATTGTGGTTACTTTATACACAGTACATTTCACTTTGCATCAGCTCATGTAAGTCCTTCTATGATTTTTTTTTCTGAGAACATCCTGTTCATCATTTCTTGTAGCACAATAGTATTTCATCAAAATCACATAGCACAATTTGTTTAGTCATTCTCCAATTGATGAACATCCTCTTAATTTCCAATTCCCTACCACCAGAAAACAGCTGCTAGAAATGTTTCTGTACATACATGTCCTTTCCCCTTTTGTAAATCTCTTTTTTGGATATAGACCTAGTAGTTGTATTGCTTGGTTAAAGGGTATATAGTTTTATATCTCTTTGGGCATAGTTCCAAATTGATATAAAAAATGAGTGAATCAGTTCACAAGTCCACTAACAGTGCATTCGTGTCTCAGAGTAGTTTTAATTTACATTTCTCTCATCAAGAGTTATTTAGAGCATTTTTTGTATGATTATAGATAGTTTTAATTAATTTGTCTGAAAATTACCTGTTCATATCCCTTAACCATTTATAAATTGAGGAATGACACTTATTTCTATAAATTTGTTTCAGTTTTTTATTTGTTTGAGAAATGAAGTCTTTATCAGAGTAAAACACTGGAATTTTTTTCACATTAATGATTGCCAACTATGTATTTCCCTCCACCCTATTCTTTCCCTGTTTATCCTACTATATCTCTCCTTTTAACTTGTCCATTATCAAAAGTGTTTTACTTCTGACTTTTACCTCCTGGAAACTGCTCTCCCTTCTATCATCTTTCCTTACCTTCTTTTATTCCCTTCCCGTCCTACTTTTCTGTATGGTAAGATAGATTCTACATCCAAATGAATTTTTATATTATTCCTTATTGGAGCCAATTCCAATGAGAGTAAGGTTCATATGCTCCCCTCCCTGCTTTCCCCTATTACCCACTCCACTGTAAAATCTCTTTGAGGCATCATTTATGTCAGATAATTTATCCCATTCTACCTCTCCCTTTCCCCTTCTCCCAGTGCATTGTCTTTTTAATCCTTTCATTCTATTTTTTTAGGTAATCATACCGTCACACTAAAATCACAATTTTACTTCCTGTCTATGTATACTCCTCTTAACTGCCCTAATAATGAAAAAAAAAGTAGGAGTTATAAATATAATTTTCCCATGTAGGAATATAAACAGTTTAACCTTATCAAATCTCTTGATTTCTCTCTTCTGTTTATCTTTTTATGCTTCTTTGCATCTTGTATTTGAAAGTCAGATTTTCTATTCAGCTCTGGTTTTTCATCAAAACATCCTCTATTTCATTGAATGTAATTTTCCCCCTGAAATATTGAATTCAATTTTGCTAGGTACTTGATTCTTGTTTGTAATCCTGGCTGTTTTGCCCTCTGGAATATCAGATTCTAAGATGTCTGATCCTTTAACTTAGAGGCTGCTAAATCATGTGTTATCCTGACTTTGGCTCCATGATATTTCAATTATTTCTTTTTGGATGCTTGCAGTATTTTCTCCTTGATATGGGACTCTGGAATTAGGATAATAATTATTCCTGAGAGTTTTCATTTTGGGATCTCTTTCAAGAGATGATCAACACTGCCCAGTAATTTCTATTTTACTCTCTTGTTCTAGAATGTCAGGGCAGTTTTCCTTGATGATATCTTGAAATATGATGTCTAGGATCTTTTTTTTTTTTATCATGACTTTCAAGTAGTCGATAATTCTTTAATTACCTCTCTGAATTTATTTTCCAGGTCAGTTGTTTTTTCAAATGAAATATTTCACACTTTCTTCTATTTTCTCATTCTTTTGATTTTGTTTGATTATTGTTAGATATGTCTCATAAAGTCATTAACTTCCACTTCCCCAATTATAACTTTTAAGCAACTACTTTCCTCAGTGAGCTTCTGTACCTCTTTTCCCATTTGACCAATTCTATTTTTAAGTATGTTCTTCAGCGAATTTTTGTGCCTCTCTCATCCATTTGTACAATTCTGCTTTTCAAGGCATTCCCCTACTCATTGGATTTTTGTGCCTCTTGGACTAGTCTATTTTTAGAGTGTTATTTTCTTCAGTATTTTTTGTGCCTGCTTTACCAAGCTGTTGCCACTTTCTTCATTAGTTTCTTGCATCACTCTCATTTGTCTTCCCATTTTTTCTTCTACTTCTCTTACTTGATTTTTCAATAATTTTTAAGCTCTGACATGGCCTGAGACTAATTCATTTTTTTCTCTTGGAGGCTTTGGATTCAGGAATTTTGACTTTGTTATCATCTTCAGAATGTGTGTTTTGATCTTCCTTCTCAACATAGCAAATTTCCATGATCAGAATTTTTTCTGTTTTTTGCTCATTTTCCAGCCAATTTCTTGACTTTCAAATCTATGGTAAAGTAAGGTTCTAGGAGTAGAGCCAAGGTGGCAGAGAGAAGCAAGGAAGTTACCTGAGCTTTCCACAGTTTTTCTCAGAAACAACATTAAAGCAATTCTCTAAACAAAGTCTAGAGTGACAGAATACACAAAAAAGATTGAAATAATTTTCCAGCTTAAGATAACTTAGAAGAACTTAAGGAAATGTCTGTCTCACTTGAGTAAAAGAGAAGCCCAACATAGTGTAGAAGGCTTTTAGCCACAGTACAAATAAGCAATTAAAGCACCTTGGTACTGACTTACTGGCCAGCTGTGAGGCTTCTGGCCTCAGCACAGAAGGCAATTTGTCAGCCCTGACACCTTAGCACAAAAAGCATGACAAGGCCAAACCACCCCAAGCACAGAGAGTAAAACACAAGTACATGAGTCCCCAGGGTGAAAAGCCAGTGATCAGGCCTCTGGTTCCCCAGCATAAGAAGCTTTGTATAGTACCACCTCGGCCCCAGGAGCGGAACTCAACTTTAAAAATCATGAAATAGTATGAAAAAATAATAAGAAACAAAAGAGAACCCTTACCATAAAAAGCTACTATGGCAACAGGGAAGATCAAAACAGAAACTCAGAAGAGATCAACAAGTCACACTGGCCACAAAGTCACAAAGAGGAACTCAAGCCCAAAAAGTTATCTTGGAAGAGTTCAAAAAGAATCTTAAAAATCATAAAGGTAGAAGAAAATTGGAAAAAGAAATGAGAGGTGTGCAAAAGAAAGTCAACAGCTTGGAGAAAGGACAAAAATTGACTGAAGAAAACAATTCCTTTAAAAATAGAGTTGGCCAAATAGAAAAGAATGTATAAAAGCTAACTGAATAAAATAATTCCTTAAAAATTGGAATTGGGCAAGTGGAAGTTAATGACACTATGAAACATCAAGAATCAGTAAAACAAAATCAAAAGAATGAAAAAAAATAGAAATGATCCAACCATTCTGGTAAGTATTTTGGAACCATGTCCAAAGGGCAAACAAACTGTGCATACTCTTTGATCCAGCAATACCACCACTAGGTCTGTATCCCAAAGAGAGACTAAAAAGGGGAAAAGGATCCACATGTACAAAAATATTTATAACTTCTCTGATTCTGGTGGCATCAAATTGGAAATTGAGGGGATGCCCATAAATGGAGGAATAGCTGAACAAGTTGTGGCATATGAATGTAATTTAATACTATTATTCTATAAGAAATGATGAGCAGAAGGATTTCAGAAAAACCTTTAAAGACTTACATGAACTGATGCCAAGTGAAGTGAGAAGAACCAGGAGAACATTGTACACAGTAATAGCAACATTGTGTGATGATTACTTTTGATAGTCTTGGTTCTTCTCAGCAATAAAATGATCTAAGAGAATTCCAAAAGATACTAAGTGGAAAATGCTAACCACATATAGAGAAAGAACTAGGGGGTCTGAATGCAGATCGAAGCATACAATATTCACCTTTTGTTGTTGTTATGTTGTTTTTTTCTTGTAGTTTTTCCTTTTTGTTCTGATTCTTCTTTCATAACATGTCTAATGTAGAAATATGTTTAATATTATTGTATATGTATAACCTACATCTGATTGTTTGCTTTCTTTGAGAGGGTGGAGGGAAGGGAGAGAGAAAAAAGTTTGGAACTCAAAATCTTATAAATGTAAGTATTGAAAACTTTCTTGACATATAATTTAAAAATACTACTAAAAATAGACATAACCAATGATGCCATAAGCAAATTAGGAGAGCAAGGAACAGTTTACCTGTCAGATCTATGGGGAGGAGAAGAATTCATCACCAAATAAGAGATAGAGAACATTATGAAATAAAAAATTGATAATTTTGATAATGTTAAATTAAAAAGTTTTTTGCACCAACAAAATCAAGATGAAAAGGAAAGCAGAAAGCTGGGGAATGATTTTTACAGCCAGTATTTCTGATAAAGGCCACATTTTTTCAAATATACAGAGAACTGAGTCAAATTTATAAGAATAAGATCCATTCTCCAACTGAAGTCTGTATCCCAGAGAGAACATAGAAAATGGAAAGGGGCACACATAAAAAGATTTATAGCAGCTCTTTTTGTGGTAGCAAGGCATTGGAAATTGAGGGGATGTCCATCAATTGAGGAATGGCTGAACAAGTTGGGGTATGTAATGGAATACTAGTGTTCTATAAGAAGTGATGAGAATGTTTATTTCAGAAAAACCTGGAAAGCCTTACATGAACTGATGCTGAATGAAGTGAGAAGGACCAGGAGAACATTGTACACAACAGCAACATTGTACGATGTTTACCCATGATAGACTTAGCTCTTCTCAGCATTACAATGATCCAAAACAATTCCAAAAGACTGGGGATGGAAAATGTAATCACATGCAGAGAAATAACTGTGGAATCTGAATGTGGATAGAAGCATACTATTTTCACTTTTTATCCTTGTTCTCTGTTTTTTTTTTCTTTCTCATGGTTTTTCCCTTTTTCTTCTTTCCCAACATAACTAATGTGAAAATATGTTTAACATGACTGTACATGTACAATTTATATCATATTGCTTGTTGTCTTTGGCGTGGAGAATGGGGCAAGGAGAAAAATTTAGAACTCAAAATTTTACAAAAATGAATGTTGAAAACTATCTCAACATGTAATTGGCAAAACCAAAATATCATTGAGCAAAGATACATATATAAAATGGGACTCTGCTTCCCAAGTGGAGGGGGCATTATCCTAAACTTTAGGGTTTTTGTACAATTGTTTTCAGAGGTAATTCTGGGAACCAATAAGTTTTGGGTTATTCTAAGTTGTTATGATCTAGGGAGAGGTGTGTTTACTACTCTCCTGTACTGTGCACTGGTTTGTAAGCAACCACAAACACTCTTTTCAACTGCAGAATTGTGATCAGGGTCCCTGCTCCTTGGTTTCAGCAAGTTCTGTGGTACTAGTGCTCTTCCTCCTACTGGAATTAAGGCCCACTACTGAGACCCCAATCAAAGTATAGAAAATGCAACAGAGTCCTTTCCATGTTTCCAGCAAAAAGACCCCTGCAAATCCCTTTCTGATCTGTTGTCCTATCCCCTTGCGTTTGTACTTTGTCCTTCATTCTTGAAGAGGACCAGGATATCAGGGGGATGATGACATGAATTGAAATTGACTTCGATTTGAGGGAGGGAGGACTGTGACAGGTCAGCAGCCTTACTTTCTTCTCCGGAGCCATGTGGGTCTAGTGACCTGTTATTCATCAGGATGACTGGAGATGACCCAGGATGCAGTAGGAGACCTTGGCCCTTTTAAGCTAAGGCCTTTTCAGGTTCTCATTTTGAGTGAGATATCCATTACCATTTGTGGGATGATGGGTCTGGAAACTGTCATTGCTGCCACAACTTGAGTTACTCTGAGGCTTGCTCCTGATTTGCTGGGGCCTGTTCTGGACTGGCTCCACCTGTGCTGTGCTGTGTTCCTCTCTCACTGTGGTGCAACAAACCTCTCCTCCCAACCTTCTAAATTGTCTTGGGCTGGAAAATTGTTTCACTCCATCTTTTTGTGGTTTCTGTTTCTCTAGAATTTGATTAGAGTCATTTTTAAAGGTATTTAGAGGGGTTTAGAGGAGAGCTCAGAGGAGTCCTTGCTTTTACCCCAACATTTTGGCTCTGCCTCTTGGTCATCTTTTTTAGACCTGAGGTCAGGAGAGACCTGTGTTTGGATGGTGCTTTTGGTGGGTTTTTTTTTGTTTTGTTCTGTTTTTACTCTCTGACTACTCAAAAATTATCCACTCAGGCTGTGTCTTAGTATTGATTATATTGATGATAATGTCTTTGATTATATTACCTTGAATATATATTTTGGAGGGCCCCTGTGATGGAGAACATAATCTCCATATGAAAAGGGCAATTTTATTTTTTTTGTTTATTATGAAACATGACAAAATGCCTATTACAGCCTATCTTTACCTATGCTGAGAGTAGACGTTCTTCTAAAAACAACATCAGGTTGTAATTCAGAGAGACGTATCCTTTAATTTCTACCTCAGTCTACATACAAGTAAATGTTTTCCATGATCACATACTTGTGTTCAAAGATGCCATTGCTGATGGGAAAGTAGGAGAGAAGAATTCCCTTCCTTTTTGTTGCACTCTGAATTCAATGGTCAAATTCCATAAAACTGTGAAAAAAATTCAAGAATTGTCTTCTTAATTGTTTCCTTCAAAATTGTTTCCCCTATTTTCAAACTCTCAGACTCTCCCATTTGTTTATTCACTGAGAGAGTGGACAAATATACCAGGGACAAATCTGTTTTCTTTACCAATGTTAAACCTATTTTCCACTCCCTTTCACATATAAATTTGGTACCTCAATGTCTGATTGCAGCAAACTCCTACAGGTCATTTTCTCTTTTACTACCTCTGGATATATGTATCTGGGATCATTGGAGTTCAGAATGGGATTTTTTTTCCTGTTCTCTTACATGCTGCAAATCAGCCAATAATATTCTGACATTCTAGAATTTAATAAAATGGATTGAGGGACTCAAGTGATCAAAGGTTCACTAATCAACTCCCACTAAATAATTAGTAGGTATCATTGTTATTCTCTGGATGATTTGGGGAAAAAATTGATTATTTAACTTGATTTTTAGGTACTTATAAAATTATCTTTTTAGTTACCATAGTAATTATCATCTCAATTATCAGGTCTCCTCAATATGCAATATTATATCCCTTTTTTCTCTCTAAGGTTCCTCATAATCTTATAAGCCATGCTACACTTGTAATATCTATTTTTTTCATTTAATTCTTAGAAGCTAAGGAGCCTCATCTTTGGGTTGACAACACAGCATGACTCAAGAATGCTGTTATTTAGCTATAATATTTCAAAGATTTTTCTTTATCTTTTGGAGTAAATCACACCCAATTTCAGCCATTCTGATTGTAAGTGAAGAAGATAATATTTACAAGATTTTTGATAGAAATGTTTCCTGGATTCATGCATTTATTTTCTTTGAGATATTAGGACGTAAGGTATGATATAAGCATTAAACATTATTTTTACTGCATACAAAAATTAATTAGAATTTTAATCTCTACTAATCTCATGATTATGATGATGAATCATAATCTCCCCAATGGCTTAAAAATTATTTGTGGAGGAGTGGGAGGATAAGTTTTTCAAGAAATTCTCCTTGGAAGTTCCTTTTACATTCTGGAATTTTGGTTTCTTAACATACAATAGATTCTCTTCACTATATTATTGACGGATGCATAGTGATAGAAATTGCTTAAAGCTAAAATACCCATACTTGTGGTGCAATTCAGGAAAGGAGACAGTTTCTTTTCTTTTTTTTTTTATTTGAATGGCTTATTACCTAAATACAGAGGATTCCCCTCCCCATCATTTGTAAATCAGAATTTATAACAAGTTAGCTAGTTTTAGGTAGGAAAAGGAAAGCTGATTATTCAGGTATTAATCCAAAAAAATTAGGATACAAATTAAAAATAGTGACAATATACTCCACAGACTCCAAAATCTCTATAGTCTATGGAATCTGTGATTTCATTAATCTGAACATTCATTTCAATGATGTAAATTATGCATAATAACATTTTCCTGCCTGACCTTCCTGTGTAACACTTATCCATATCCCTGACACCCTAAGTTTAATAGAGTCCTTCTAACATCCTGGTGACTTTCTTTGTTTTTTTTTTTCTTGACATCATCATGATATTAATGAAATATGCAGTTGTCTTTCCATAATCCCCCATTCTCATAATGTGATTAATAATCTTTTGTTTTTAGGATATGTTTCTTTGGTAGCATTTTTTTTATACCATCTTAATATAATTCTTTCTTTTTAAATGTTTCAGCCTGCTCAGTATCATATGCCTCTCTATACCACCTTTGGAGAGAGATTTAGTTCTAAGTCTTTAAATGCCAGTGTTCCAATATTGTCAATTATATCCCATTCCTAAAGTGCTATTGATGCAGAAAAGCCACTTTTTTAGGGGAAAAAACCCCTTAAGATTATTAAAAAAATAAGAGCTTGATACTTTCCCAGATGTCATTCAGTTCACTCTTCTCATAGATAGATACATGGGAGAGAGAGAGAGAGAGAGAGAGAGAGAGAGAGAGAGAGAGAGAGAGAGAGAGAGAGAGGAGAGAGAGAGAGAGAGAGAGAGAGAGAGAGAGAGAGAGAGAGAGAGAGAGAGATAATAATTAAAATATTTATAAATTCAAGATTCTCTTCCTTCTATTCATCTTCAGACCAAAATCATCTATTGGCAACATCTGTCTCTTCTCTTCTTTTCTCTCTCTCCCTCTCTCTCTCCCTCTCTCTCTCTCTCTCTCTCTCTCTCTCTCTCTCTCTCTCTCTCTCTCTCTCTCATATTTGCCATGTGCATAGCAGACATATTGCTGGAGAACAGCCTTTAAAAAGGTATTTTACTCTAAAAAATCAAATGTCTAAAAAAGAACAAGAACAATGTACATGCTGGATCTTGCATTTTCTCAATCTTTCAGTTAATTGTTCAGTGGTGAAGATGTGAAATATCACTTATAAAATTATACCTCTTCCCTTCTAACACTCAATGAGAATATAAATTATTCACATAAAATAATGAAGATGGTAAAGAAGGCATATGGAAAGGCATTAAATTCCCTATCCTCTCAAATTCTATATCTCAAATGGCACCCCATTCCCCAGCCTTATCCCCAGCCATCTCATAATTTGCTCTATTTTCAGAATAAGAGGTAGTTATTCTCCTTGCCAAAGCAAACCACTTGACCTCTGTGATTGCTATTACCCCTTCCTTGCCTTCTAAGATTTTGTCCCTTTTATTATCTTCCCACTGTACTTAATTTTCAATATCTCCTTAACCTTATCTTCTTCCCTACTGCCTACAAATGCATCTAGATCTTTCTCATTCTTAAAATAAACTGTTCTTGACCATCTCACCCTCTTAAGCTCTACAACCATTTTAAATCTACTCTACTTTCCTGTCTAACTCCTAGAAGCAGGGGAATCTGTCTATGTTCATTTTCTTTTTTTTACCCCACTTTCCATTCACTTCTGACCTCCTGGAATTCTAACTTCCAAACTCTCTATTGCTGAGTTCAATGGCATTTTTTATTATGTATTAAAATATCTTGCCACTGCTAATAATCCTTTCCTACTACATGATCTCTCCCCCCAAGATCTCATTATATTTTCTCAACCCTGGATGTTTCTCCTCTTTACTCCTCTTAACTATCTAAATTCTCACTCTTTTTTTTGTTTTGTTTTACTTTTGCTGAATCATCTGAATCATGTTCTAGTACTGAAGGGCTCTGGTTGTGATGGCAGAGCTAGCAGAAGCAGTACTGGTAGCATAAGGTGGAAGTATCTTAAGTATGTGGAGTAGTGAATAAAGGTCTGGGCCTGGATCTGACTGCTGATGCTTCGAGAATTTGTGATGCTGGGGAAGTCATTTAATCACTACTTATCTCAGTTTCCTCAAGTGTACAATAGGGATAATAATAGCATTTACATCACTGGGTTGTTGTGAAGATCAAGTGAGATAATGTTTGTGAAGAACAGAACAGTGCGTAGTATAGAGACACGTAATAAATGCTGTTACTTCTATCCCATCCCCCCCACTCAAGTGTGGCTGGACACTAGAGGTCTGTCTTTGGACTTCTCTATGTTCTCATTCATTTGATCATGTTATGATGATCCCACAAGATCTCATGGTTTGGCAATAATTTATCATCTTTCTGTAGATGACTGTCAAAACTATGTTTTTAGCTTTAATCTTTCTGCTGACCTTCAGGTACCCCACCACAATTTGTTTGCTAGAAATCTCTACCTGGACATCTCATAAGTAAGTGAAACCCCATATGTCTGAAACAGAACTTATCATTTCCCCAAAACCCACCTCCACTTTCTAATTTCTCTATTTATTTTGAGGATATCATCATTCTTCTTGTCACCTAGGCTTTCAAGCTAGTAGTTATCCTCAATTCTTCATTCTCTGCACACTTTCATATGTGAAAAGGAAACATATCTTATTGAATTTTCCTACACAATGTTTCTAGAATATTATCATGTTGTTCTCTCTCATGCATTCAGTGTTCATGCCAGACATCCCTATTTGTTCTAACTCTTAATGATGGTAACTATTTTTAATAGGGCATATTAAGGTTTGCAAAGAACTTTACAAAGATTATCTTATTTTATCCTCTTAACAACCACAAGAAATAGGTGATATCATCATCTCCATTTTACAGATGAGGAAAATGGCACACAGAGAGGTTAAATTACTTGCCCAGGTTGGAAGAACTATTTCATGTCTGAGGTCAAATTTGAATGTAGGATCATTCTAGCCACTGCATTGCTCAACTGTCTTTTACTACATGTTAGCATGACATTTAATGTATTTTCCCAGTCTGTTCTCTGTCCCAAGGTATTGACAATGTTTTCCTTCATCTTCTCTCTCTCTTTAAACATCACTTCAGTGGTGCCTTCTACATAAGCCATTTCCATTTCCCCTCAGTTGTCAAGACTTTTGCTCATCCCACAGTTATTTTGCATTGATTTTGTGTCAATGGTGCATTCATATTCCCTTCCCCCACTGCTCTTATAAAATATCAGTTCCTTAGGGATAGAGTCTTTTTTTTTCTTTTTCCATTGTATCCCTAGTACCTGGAACATCATATTCTTGTAGATAGTAGATAACTATAACTGCTTTAAAAAGTTCAGTTTCAGGAACCAAGGTCACATTTCTGCCTGTAACATAAATTTATTCTATACCATCCCTAAAGAAGTGATGCCTGCTCATAGAAGGCCTTGTATAACAATCTAAGCAGTTTGTTCTCTACAGTACAGTCAATGGAGAAATAAAAATAACATTATCAAAGTCAACTTCTAAGAAAACCATATTATCAGGAATTTGCAGAATTAATTAGAATGGGATATACTGGTCATAGCTAAAATATAATAATTTATTCTGGGTAAATTAGTCAAACATTTGTGAATAGCTTATTATTTTTCAGGCTCTATGCTAAGCTCTGGGGATACAAAAAACTCAAAAACCCAGTTCCTCCCATCAAGGGGCATAGATTCTAATGAGGGAGATAACATACCAAAAAAAAGTGTACATTCAACAAATACAAATGGAAAGTAATTCAGAGGGAAGGCACTAGCTGAGGGAATAAGAGGGAGAAATGGGAAAGAACTGCTGTAAAAGATTTGATTGAATTTTGAAAGAAGCCCTAGAAGCAAAAGGGCATAGGTCAAAAGGAACTGTGTTTCAGGCAAGAGGACCATCGAATGAAAAGGCACAGAGTCAGGAGGTGGAATGTAGTAAGAAAGTGAAAGCAAGAGGCCAATGTTGCTTAATCATAGAGTAGGCTGAGGGAAAGAATCTGTAAGCATAAAGGAAAGACAGCCCAAATTATGTTGGGCTTTAAAAGCCAGGCAGTATTTTATAGATGGACATAAAAGTAATAGGGAGCCACTGGAGTATATTAAGTATGGGAGGGAACTCTTAAGTGCCTGGATTTCAAAATTCTGTTACAGGTATAGGCAAAGAGAGAAGGAGTAGCTTACAGCAAATGTTGCTCACTATGTCTTTGATCACTGTTCTCATCTCCAGGGGTAAAAACATGCCTGACTAGGCTACAGACCAACAACATACCTCAGGGATACACTACATTTCTCCTCATTTTCCTAAGAGATGATAGGAAATCCAAAGTCACACAAGAGAAGCAACTCCTGAGGTCCTTAAACCAACATGTACTTATTGCCCAGTGATGTCCAGGAATTTGTTTGGCCCCAAATTTGAGCTATCCTTAGGCACGATATTTCTGCAGAATCAAAGTGGACAACTTTTTCTTTGCCAAAACATCCCCAGCCACATTTACTTTAGTTTTTCCCATTAACTATTAGGGCCATAGCTGTACTCCTAACTCTCCTCTAGGACATTCTCTATAATTTCAAAGGAATTACTCCACACTCGAAGCTCACTCCAACCACGAGCTTCACACAATGGAAGTATCCTCCCCAACTGCCGCCTTGGCACAGATTGACTAGTGCCTCCCAGAACCTCCCTGCTAAGGAGGACACTCAGGCTACCCATGTCTTCAATCCTCTCCAGGCTCAACTTCTGACTCTCCTCCCAGATTTTCGTTACAGTGTGTTCCCCACACCTGATTTGCGAGCTCCTTTTACTTCTTTTATTCCCTCATTAGAATGTAAGTTCCTTGAGGGTAGGGCATATCTTTCTTTCTGAGAGTTTTTTTTTTAAATTCCTGGACCTTAACTACTTATTGACTTGACATGATAGCTGCCACCTGCAGAAAGTACCTTTTAATATAATTAGTTCCTGATGTTCTCCAAAGGCTGATGGAATGAGGAAGCTGATGTAGAACAGTCTCAAGCTCATGGTCTCATCTGTGGTTTTGCTGCTTCTGAATCTCACTGTGCTTATTTGTCAACACTATGTGGGCATGTTTTATTAGCTGCTGTCATACATAGTTACTCAGACATCCATCTACTTGACTTTTATGTCTTGAGCTGTCTTTTGTTCCATAGAACTGAAGAATACTGTTGACTTGGAACTTGGAAAGACCTGAGTTAAAATGTTGTCTCTAGCTCTTAATACTATGACAATGTGAGGACCTCACCATTTTAATCTACTATTCAATCCATAAAGATGGCCCATCTCTGAGGCATATTTATGAATTTTATCCATAAAACACATGATTAGGTACAAATATATTCAGAGCTAATAATCGTTGATAGAAGTGGAAAGTTCTGGAATTATATGATGGCGTATATGCTGTCAAAATCTAAGTTGTGGCATTTGTTGTAATACATTGAACAAAAATTTCCAAAATAAGATTGTTAAAATGAATAGGTCATAGTAATTTCTTGGGCAAGAATTATTTAAGTTGCTGAGAACATTGCAAAGATAAATCCTTCTTGGGAAATCTATTGTTTCAAGGAAACAGTTAACATCTACTCATTAAGTACCGGCTGCCTTCCTATAATGAGAGCCATTCGATTTTGAGATATACAGTATTAGACTATGAATAATTCTTGTGACATGAAGTGACATCCATCAACAGGGAGGGGTTGGCAATTTTTGATGTTCATATTGCTAGTAATTAGCAGTAAAAATGTCACTGCTCATTAACAGAGTACCTCTTAATTGGAGGTCAAGTTCTCTTCCTATTTAACTCTATGGAAAAATTCCAGTCACATAAGGAAAAAGGGCTAGAGAATAATTACTCTTAATGAAGGTGATAAGGCTCTAGAAAACCCAATCACCATTTATTGGTAATCAGAAAACAGGAGAGTCTTAGACTGATAGTTGAGCTAAAGGCTGTGATATTAGAATTGAAAAATGCAAGGACCTGAAAATGACCTTGAGCTTTTCCTGCTGTTTTTAATCAGCCCTACTCAAGATTATTGTGTATTCAATATAATATAGAATATGCCATATGACAGGATCGACATAGAGGAAGATGAACTCCTAGATCATTTCACATTAGGAAAGGGCTATCTGAACCTCAGCTTCAGATCTTATCAACAGTTGTGGAAATTCTCCCTACAGTATGAAGACTTATTGGGAATCTCTGGTAATCAGTAGTTCCCTGGACCACTCTGTATTTATTCTGATTTCTATTCCAATAGAACTGATGTTTGCACTATCAGTAGCTTTCTTTGATTTTATTATTTTACACATATCAATTTAAGTCTTTGGTCTCAGTTTCCTCAGTTAGAAAATAAAGGGTTTAGACTTTGTTATCTTAAAAAATAAATCCCTCCTAGCCCTAAACTCATTATCATTCTATACCTGTATTTTGGTGGTTTAGAGGGATGATTGGGACATTCATGATTCTCTTGAATAGCTCTCATTATTCTTTCTAAATTTTTCCTCTACTTTTCTTATTTGATTTTAGAAATCTCTTTTGAGCTTTTCCAAGGAGTCTCGTGGAGACTGATAGCATTTCACATTCTTTTTTCAGATACTGCATGTAGCTGTTTTGACATTGTTGCTCTCTTCTGAATTTGTGTTTTGATATTCCCTGTCACCATAGTAACTTTCTATTGTCAGGTTCTTTTTTTGGTTATTTGGTCATTTTTCTAGTTTATTTCTTGACTTTTAACTTTATGTTAAAGTTGGGTTCTGCTCCTTAGGTTTAGAGGGCACTGTCTCAAGCTTCAAGGTTTTCATGATGCTTTTCTTCAGAGCTAATTACAGAGACAGGTTAAGTTTTCAGTTTTTTCCAATGTGGTATCATCTAAAGGAAGGTGTGATTAATGTTCTTCTGGCCTGTGCTCTGGTCTGTGAGTTATGACAGAGCCTGGAAAAGTGTCCTGGTTCTCATGACTTTTAGTATTAGTGTGCTGGTGCTCCTCCTCCCTGTGGAACTAAGATTCATGCCTAAAACCCAGATCTCTATATGGGCAATGGAACAGAGTCCTGCACTCAGTATCAGAAAAGTGTTGCCTGTAATCTCTTCTGACCATCATCTACTCCTCTCTGGCCATTTGTGGGCTGAGAGCTCAAGAAGTTGCCACTGAACCTTCAGTTATGCCCAAGGTCTATGCTGATTTGCTGGGACTGCATTTCACTCTCACCCCAGTGAAACAGATATTTCCAATTGACCTTCTTGGGTTGGGAAAATGTTTCACCCTCCACTTTTGTTTATCCTTTCACTTCAGAATTCTTTTTGAGGTGTCATCATCATCATTATTATTATTATTATATTTTAGTGAGGCAATTGGGGTTAAGTGACCTCCCCAGAGTCACACAGCTAGTGAGTGTTTTGTGTGTAAAGCCAGATTTGAACTCAGGTACTTCTGACTCCAGGGTCAGTTCTCTATCCACTGCATCACCTACCTGTCCCATTGAGATGTTATTAAAAAAAAAAACAAACCTAGAGGGTAATTTAGGAGAGCTCAGGGAACTCTCTGACTTTATTCCTTCATCTAAGGCTCAAGAGTCTTAAGCACCAACTTTGTATCTATTTCTATTAGCTGTGTGGTAGTGAAGTGAAGTTGTTATGAGGAGACTTAAGTGATATTCTCTCTCTCTCTCTCTCTGTATACACATACACACAACACACGTACATACACACACAAGCTCCCATATATACAAATGTGCATGTGTATAAAACTGGAAATATTAAAGAAATATATACACATTATCCGTGATAATAATGATGACAAACATTATTGTCATCACTATTTCTGTTGTTGTTCTGTTCTTATTTCCCAAAATAAGATGTTGTATCAGGATCCTTTTTATATATTCTGTAAATTCAATATCCTTTTCATGTCTCAAATTTAGTGATTAGCAAATTCCCTTACACTTTGCAAACTCTAACTTTATGTTACAAGGTTTGATTAAGCATGTAGCATGGTGCTTGGCACATAGAAGGTGCTTAATAAATGTTAATTGATTCATTGGTCCACAGCTAAACTTATACTTTCAGTCAATCAGCACACTCCAAAGACAAAACTGATCCAATAAATAGGAGGACATAATCATTATTGTTCAGTATTTTACTAATAAAATAAATACATTTTTAATTTATTTGATTCTTTTTTTAAATTAATTTATTTTTAGTTTTCAACATTTACTCCCACAAGATTTTGATTTCCGAATTTTCTCCCCATTTTGTCCCTCCCCCCACCCCAAGATAGCATGCATTCTGAATACCCCTTCCCCTAATCTGCCCTCCTTCTATCTCTCTCTCTTCCTCTTCAATTTCCTGTAGAGGAGGATAGATTTCTATACACCATTTCCTGTATATCTTATTTCCCAGTTGCATGTGAAAACATTTTTTTTAACTTTTGCTTTTAAAACTTTGGGTTCCAAATTTTCTCACTTCCTCCCTTCCCACACACCCTCACTGTGAAGGCAAACAGCTTGATACAGGTTATACATTTGCAGTCAAGCAAAACACTTCCATAGCAGTCATGTTGTAAAAAATTAAGTATATTTCCCTTAATCTTATTCCACTCCCCCTTATTTATTCTATTCTCTCTTTTGACCCTGTCCCTCTTTAAAAGTGTTTGTTTCTGATTACCCTTTCCCCCAATCTGCCCTCCCCTCTATCATTCTCCTGCTCTCTTGTCCCCTCCCCCCCATTTTCTTGTACTTAAGATAGATGTCCATACCTAATTGAGTAACCTGTAAATTTTCAGTTCTTCCAAGGTGCTATGATCAAGGGCAAGGTGTTTACTCCTTTCCTGGCCTATGCTCTGGTCTAGGAGTGACCACAAGCCCTCTTTTCTGCCTTGGAACTGTGAGGAGGATTTCCTTACTACCACCACTACAAGCTCCACCACTCTAGCACTCTTCCTTGCTCCAGGACTGCCACCTAGAACTGTGACCCTGATCCAGGTACAGGCAAAGCAAAAGAATCCTGCACCAGCAAAGAGATCCCCACAATCCCCCTCTGATCAGTCACTCCATTCCCCTTCAGTCTGTGGGCCAGAAGCTCCACAAGCAGCCACTGCCCTGGGGCCATGCTTGGGGACTGGGGCTGGAATCCAGCTTCTCTCTCACAGCAGACACAGACTTTTCCTACTGATCTTCTAAGTTGTCTTTGGCATTCATGGGTTGAGAAGTCTGGAAACTGCCACAGCTGTCCATGGTTCAGTTCTCTGAGGACTGCTCCAGGTTCGCTGAGGCCTGGTTTGCCTAAGTGTACATGCCAAACTGCGCTCCTCTTACTGCCCATCACAATATACCTTTCTGATCAACCATCTAGGCTGTCTTGGGGGGAAAATTTGTTTCACTCTGTCTTTTTGTTGTTTCTCCTGCTTTAGAATTTGTTGAGAGCCATCTTTTACATGTATTTGGAGGGATTTGGGGGAGAGCTCAAGCAAGTCACTGTTTGTACTCCACCATCTTGGCTCTGTCCGTCCTGGACTCACATAACTCTCCTGGAGGTTAGAACCAGGGGAATATAGATTACCCTAGATTTTTACTTAGTAATAGAAGTTTGCAGATAGTAATCACTGTCTTTCATTATATGTAAATCAATATCCTTCCCCCTCCATGTATTTATTTCTGAGTAACACATTTAAAGAACACTAACAAGATAGACTACATCTTGAAAAGTATAATCAAGATGATAAGAAATCATAGCACATGAAGATTGAAAGAAGAAAATATGGTATTTAACCTAAAGAGGGAACTTGATAAAAAGGAAAAGAAGAACACTCTTACTAACTGTAAATATTGGAAGGATTTCTAGGTAAAAAATGTTTACACTTTTTATGCTTTGCACCACAGGATAGAATATATACAAATGGGTGGAAATTATATCCTTATTTCTAAAATATCATGGCATGGGGGAAATGTTGTCAGGGTATACTGTGCACATTAAATAGTTGGACTGCTGTTGAGATTTAAGCAATATTTTTCTTTTCAGAATTTAACATCACTTCCACAAAATGAAACAAAAGTTAAACTGGAAAATTTAGTTCCACATAAGTTAGGACTGCCTAAAAATTAAAGATGTATCAAAATGGTATGTGTTGCTTATAGATAAAATTTGAGGTTTTCAGATAGAGATTGATCCCTTGATCAGAATGGTGTAAACGGGCTTAACATATAAAGTGAAGGTTGGTGAGGTGATTCCCCCCTCACCTCAAGTTCTTTCTAACTTTTGTATTCCATGATTTTGTTATTAATGCCATACTATTAAGTAACTTTGAATTCTATCAGAATTGCAAGATATAATCTGCCAAATTAGACCCACAATATTTTTTTAAAGTCTGCAAGCCTAGTTTCTAAATCTTTGGGCTTAACCATTTTCATGGTATTGAAAAATCATGTCATTATTTGTGCTGACAATATCTGGTATTTCTTTTCTTCCTTCCTTCCTTCCTTCCTTCCTTCCTTCCTTCCTTCCTTCCTTTCTTCCTTCCTTCCTTCCTTCCTTCCTTCCTTCCTTCCTTCTTCTTTCTTTCTTTCTTTCTTTCTTCCTTCCTTCCTTCCTTCCTTCCTTCCTTCTTCCTTTCTTTCTTTCTTTCTTTCTTTCTTTCTTTCTTTCTTTCTTTCTTTCTTTCTTTTTTCTTTCTTTCTTTCTTTCTTTCCTTTCTTTTTTTCTTTCTCTTCCTTTCTCTCTTCTCTCTCTCTCTCTCTCTCTCTCTCTCTCTCTCTCTCTCTTTCTTTCTTTCCTAATGTCATTGCCCTACATAGATCCAGTATTATTTGAGCACATTAATTTTTCAACTTAATGTATGACACATTATATTAGTGTTTACCTTTTTCCTCCTAATTCCACTGCTGTTATCCATGTTTTGTTTTGTTTTGTTTTCCTAAATCACCCTCTTGATTTGCTAAGAAATCCCAGTGAGAACTAGCAGCCACTAATGGATGTTTGTTCAATATACAAGCCATTAGGTTGTGAACAGAAGGTCAACTCAGCCAGAAGCTACAAATGTGCTGCTCCAATGGACATCATTAACCACTTCCTAGAGTTTTGCTACAATATATACGATTCCATTTATGGGTTTAATGGAAGTTTCATATGAGCATCTGAAGTCACATTTGGTTCAAATACATTTTTGCATAAATAGATGACAAATTCTCTTGACAATGCTAAGTATTATTTTGTATGCATAACACAAGACAAAAATAAATTATATATTAATCGTGATTGAAAATAGGGTTTATTAAACATTATGAGCCTAATAGAACACAAGTTTAGCTATAATTGTGATATTAGAGATGTTATTAACAATTCTGAAAAGCAAACAGCAATCATATCGGTATACATAACAAAAAATAAGAAAAAAAGGCCAATTAGGTAATCTTATTGATTTAAAAAAATAAATTTCACAAAAACTGCAATAATCACAACAAATTCAGTTTAATAGTTGATAAGAAAATTTTATTTCACATATTAAAATCCACTTTACAAAGTTCCTCATGTCTTTAAGCTAATGATATAAACAAAAATGATTGATCCAATTCACAAATGGACAAAGTTTAATTATTCTATTTACTTTTATAAGTGTATGTGTGTATATATATAATTACATGATTATGTTTATGTATAACTCAGTAATTAGCAGAAAAAAGAAGTAGTGCAGTCCAAAAAAAATGAGGTAGAAAGATGGTTCAAAATCATGTGTTTGAGAACTGAATACCATGAGACCATGAAATTTCTGTAGAGTCTATAGTCACTTTCATCACCTCCCTTGCTCAGTCCCATTATAATAACTCCTTGGTTTTTATGTCTGTAAAAATGATATTTAACTATATACAGTCTAAGTCTCCTTCTACCTTCAAAATTCTGTGCTTCTATGATTATTGATATTGAGTAAATAATGGGACATTTGACTTATTTCCTCCTCTCACAAGGTAAAGACATTTCCCTAAATTTCATAGTAATAGTAGTACCAAAATGCTTCCATTATAAACTTCAGCACTTTTTTCTCCAACAGCATAGAGTGCCTGTGGGGAGGACAGGTACATTTAAAGTTCACCAGAGGAAAAGCACACCTTTTGGGAATGTGTGTGGCCAAGATAAGGGTGTGTTATTAAGTATTTAATAATGAACTCCTGAAAAAAAAACCATGCACAATACAATAATTTTAACCTGCCTTATTGACATTTTATTCATAACTTACTTAAGTTTATACAATCAACAAAACAATAAATCAAGCCCTGATATGTTGCATTTGCCAATATCTGAGGTGTAAATGTTTACACTGAAAATTTAACAATTGGCTCTCCTGAAAATGCTTTTGCACATCTCTGTGCCAAGGCAAGTAATACTCTTTCATTTGCCACAAAAATAATGGTGTCAAATTACCACCTTCTCAGAGAAGGTTGGGATTCAAGAATCCATTTTTCAAAAAAAAAGAAAAATTTTCTCTCAGAGTATGCGCAAATGTATGTCTCCTACAATAGCCTGTTTCTTCTATAAACAAAGGTGCTTAATGTTTGCCTATGTTAGAGTTAAGAGTATTTGGATTAAAATCCTCTGACACTAATTTTGTGAACCTTAAAAGTCATTTAAATTCTCCATTTCTCAGTTTCAACATCTATAAAATGTGGATAATTAAATTCAACTTATCTCAAGACATCTGAAAATCTTGTGAGAATCAAATGAATTTGTGCATGATAAATATTTTATAAAGTTTAAAGTGAGATGTATTTTATTATTATTGTCATCACAATGTTATTATTATCATCAAGATTACCAGCATCATTATTTGGTCAACTCCTTCTCTGCTGTTGTTTCAATATATAAGAAATATTCGAGGAAGTAGTTTCCCCTGATGTCCTCACTGTGATGCCTCAAGATATGTAATATAATTTGAAATTCTTGCCTTTTCATACCTTCCCCAAAAATAGTCAAGAGCTCAGAATAACTAGGGAAATAGAATGAGAGGAATAGGACTAGAGGAAAAAGAGGTTCTGAGATACCTAGATATTACTAGAAGATAACATATTTATTCTAGAAAAGCTTGCAATAAAACATATACATACTGAAACACACATATAAACTTCTAAGGGAGTTACCAATAGCCAGAGAATAAAGCAGAACTCATTTTGGGGTTGGTTTCATTTTACCAACCTATACGTGGGAACAAGATACATGAGAACCTATTGCAATCTACAGTTGATTTCCTCATTTTCCCGCATGGGCTTTGTGATTTGGGTGCACGTGTATGTGTGTGTGTGTGTGTGTGTGTGTGTGTGTGTGTGTGTGTGTGTGAGCATGTGTGCTTATGGGTTGGTTCAAAGGAGGAGTATTGCTTAGGTTGTTATACTGGTCTTCATGTCTCTTTTCTCTTTACAGAACTCTCTAAACATGAGCAATGCGCTACATATCTCTTAGTAATAATTATTATTGTCATCATCATTATTATTGTTGTTTATATCAAAAGAATAAAATAAGCACAGAGACTTTAAGGATTGGTTTAGTTAAATTGAATGTGGGGCAGTAACAGTCTTCTAGAAAATGCTAAATTTAATTCAATGTACTGTATCCAAGGTAGAGGAGTTTGGGTCACAAACACAATAAATTTCATTCAACTGCACTAAACTCAAAATGACTAAAAGATGGAATAATGTATCATATAAGTAAAAGGGGACACAACCACTTCTCTTTCCTGTTAGTATAAGAAGTTTACCCAGAAACAATTAAATTTGGTCCTTATTAAGATAAAATTAAACTGTGATTTACATTCCATTACAATCCTCCCAAAATGTCACTACGTGAAAACTGAGATTTCACTTTGCATAAAGGTACCTAAAATCAAATTTCTACAATAAAATTCATGCTGAATTTTTGCAGGGGTGCTGGCTAGGCAGGAAATAATTGAAGATTAGTTGATAACAGGATTTGGATTTTAACCAGAGTAAAATTTTCAATGAGAGCAAATGTAATAGATTTAACTGTCATGGAGGAAAGAAATCTCGGTTAATTTCATCTCTTCCAAAATCAATAATCTGAGTTTCAGTCTTCTTAAAGGGAATCTGAATTCTCTCATTTTCTCTCTGGCCAAAGGAATAAACTTTCCTGTACTCTGTCATATGATTTACAGGTTGTTAGCTTGAGACATTAGGGCAGTAAGTCAATAGTCTCTTTTGAAAATCCTGCTGAGAGTTGGGATCACCTAATGCCAGACATGCAATCAGAATCAATGTGCTTTTAAGGAGCTGTGTTCCCTGCCTTAGTCAGAACCACCACCTGGGATAATTTCCCTAGAGCTTTTGATAGTTTTCATCAGTGCTCACTAGAAGGCGAGGAATAAAAGTCTTTAAGCCAATAGAGAAAGGCAGATACATGATGTTTAATCTTCTTTGCTTCAGTGTACAAAATGGGGCAAGTCATGCACTAGAGGTGGAGGCTAGGAAGAAATAGAGTGAATCACGAAGGAATAAGATATGCTCTGTTATAGTAACCTCCTCCCAGCACCAAACATAATACCTTTTAAAGTTTTTAGTGTTTTACGATCATTCTATACTACACCCTGATCCTCCTTATTTTCTATTTTTTTTTATAACTAGAATTCCTTACAACCAATAAATATTCTCTCTCAGGGTACAACAGATGGAAGAAGCAAAATAATGTCAAGGAAGGGTTCAAAAACTAGTACAGTAGCATGTCACTGATCTGGAATCTATCTCATCAGCACTTTCTTCATCAAGAATAGAAACCAAAATTGTATAAATAACAAAGTCCCTTCATTCAATTATTTTTTTTTTATTTTAGATGATAGTACATATGCTGTCAAAATCTAAGTAAGTTGTAGCATTTGTTCTAATAAACTGAACAAAAATTTCCTCAATAAAATTGTTAAGATGAATAGGTCATAGTAATTACTTGGGCAAGAATTATTTAAGTTGCTAAGAACAGTGCAAAGATAATTCTTTCTTGGGAAATCTATTGTTTCAAGGAAACAGTTAACATCTGCTCATTAAGCACTGTCTGCCTTCCTATAATGAGGGCCATTCGATTTTGAGATATACAGTATTTGACCATAAATAATTCTTGTGACATGCAGTGACATCCATCAACAGGGAGGGGTTGGCAATTTTTGATGTTCATATTGCTAGTAATTAGCAGTAAAAATGTCACTGCTCATTAACAGAGTACCTCTTAATTGGAGGTCAAGTTCTCTTCCTATTTAACTCTATGGAAAAATTCAAAACTTTCTACGGAGTTTTATGATCTCTCTCCATTTTGTTGTTGCTGTTGAGTTATGATGTAGGTTGTGAATAGGTAGCACAGTGGATGGACTCTGAACCTGCAGGCAAGGAGTTCTGAGTTCAAACATAGCATCAGACAATGACTAGATATGTGACCCTGGGCAAGTCAGTTAATTTCTGCCTCTGTTTCCTCATCTATAAGATGGGGTTAATAATAATAACAAACACATCTCAGGGTTGTTGTGACAATATTTGTAAAGTGCTTTACAAACCTTAAAGTGATATATCAGTGGTATCCATCCATCTGTCTATCTGTCTATCTATCTATCTATCTATCTATCTATCTATCTATCTATCTATCTGTATGTCTGTCTGTCTAACTATCTATCTATCTATCTATCTATCTATCTATCTATCTATCTATCTATCTATCTGTATGTCTGTCTGTCTAACTATCTATCTGTGTACCTATCTATCTATCCACTATCAACATCATTATCATCATCTGCCCTTTTCATTAAGATTTCCTAGAAACATTTTGGTGGAAAATGGTGTATGTGGGAGCAGGGGAAGATGACAATTACTCTAGTAAACTCATGACACTTGCAAGTTCCATGGTTCCATACTACATGTAGATAGATAGATAGATAGGTAGATAGATATAGACATAGATATATACATATATACATACACACATATATATAAACACATTACATATATACACACATATATACACACATATGTATGTTATGTGTGTATATACATATACACACATATGTTTGTATGTATATATTTATTTCTATGAAGAAATATCTTAAAAATCTCTAGGAAAGTTGCTGCTAATGACTTTAGGGAAGATTTCAGAAAATATCAAAATTACGTAATTCAGTAAGATTCCATTTCTCTTGCCAAAGAAAAACTCTTAATAACTAGAAAAGGATAATACTTTGAGAATTGCCAAGAGGAAAGTATCATCAACATTTGGAAGTGCTTTGAAATAAATATCTATTAAAATTATACTGAAAATTTGTATTAATATCACATTTTTAACCTTCCACAGTTCTAATGTAGAATCATTCTCCCATATATAGCCAAAACTCAAAAAACTTTGTAGAATCAGCCAGAACACACTTGATTGAAAAGTTAGTGCATCCAAAATCATTTTGCTTCTGTATAGCCTGATGAAATCTAATAAAGAACTAATAGATACAATTTAGAACAATCTGAGTTTGAAGGAATATTGTTGAAACTATTTCTCTAGTAATAAAGAAACTGATGAAAGAAAACATTTTCTTGTGGATAGAAAGTTCTCTATGTTGTCATTTCACCAGTTTGGTTGATACATCACAGACCATCAATAGATGGCTTCATAGCGGGGATCGATAAGAAGCAGATGGGAAATGGTCTGATACAAAAAGACACCAATTACTTATTTCTGTGTCACATAATTAGAAATTGTTAGAGGCAAGATTTGAATTCATGTTCCTAATTCCAATACTTCCATTCCAGCCATTATGCAATGCTAAATCTATCATGAAGAAATCATTCATAAAATAATATTTCTTGTTATTTTTACATGGAGGATAGATTGTTCTTTACCATAAGGAAAGTATAAAAATGTCTTAATTCAATGGGAATAATGAGACATTGATTTTTTTGGGTGGAAAACATGCAATATCTTGTAAGTTCAAATATGTCTAAACAACATCAGGCATATAATTATGAGAATCAGCATATCTAACTGGCTATGTTTATTACCTGACTAAAGAAATGGCTGGTCTGCAATGAGTCAAAACAGTCATGGGTCAGATAGTTTCAAAATGTAGAAGTTGAAAACTTTTAGCTTTTTGCAGAGAGGATTCGATTCTTACTTAGACTTCAGTAAAGCCACTCTGGATATATTCATCAGCTACAAATCCTTTTCCCCAGACTCATCAATTTAAGTTGGTTAAAGTAAGTCTATCTGTAACAGACCAAGAAAAGTCATTGGTCTTCTGACAATCTTTTCTCGTTTGCAGAGGTTGATTAATTTACCCACTCAGATATGAGTGAGCTAGCAATGAGTTTGATAGCTCATAATCAATGATCTATGGCAGCTACAAAGGTGAACCATCTAACCTCCAGTGGCTGAGCCAAAAGGCAACTTAGACTGTCATTTATTTGCTGCCTATCCAAAGAAGCATTTTAATCAATGAGCTCATAACTCTGACAATTTTTTGATCTGACCTGTTAAGGAAATTCCATCAATTGCACAAATTTTCAACTCTAAGTAATTTCTAAAATATGTACTAATTATCAGGCAAATGAAGTCTATGAGAAAATATAGACTACATATTTAAGTATATATACAGAGCGATGTCTATACATCAATATGATTATATAATATCTTTTCCATACCTATATTTTGTGTGTGTGTATATATATATATACACATATATATGCACATTTATACACATATATGTATGTATATGTGCACACATATATGTATGTATATATATCATGTACAAGCAGAATTGAATGAATATATAATATAAAATGTATGTTAATCTAGTCATTCAATCAACCTTCTTTAAGTACCAACATACCTATATCTATGGCAATAGAGATACAGACCAGACTTGTGGTTTCATTGGTTTACCAGATGATAAAAATTTCTTTAACAATATTACTGCAAGGGGCACCTAAGTGACATAGTAGATAAAGTACCAGTCTTAGATTAAGAAGGACTTGAGTTCAAATCTCAACATCAGACATTTACTATCTATGTGACCCAAGTTATTTAACTGTGATTGCTTCCAAAAAAATCCCCAAACAAAATGCAAGTTCATACATTTTCTTAAATTCATTTTCTTAGAGAATTTTCTAGATCACTGAAACCTTAAGTGACTTGCCCAGAGTCAAACAGCCAGTGTCAGAGGTAGGACATAAAAACTAATCTCTTGGCTCCAAGACCATGTCTCCATCTATTTAACACACTGCTCTCAATTACCTCTATCTATAAGCTACAATGGTTCAAGAACCAGGGACTTTATCAGTATGGGCATGTTTCTCTAAGGACATAGATGAGAACCCCTCTTTGACATTTATCAGTGTTTAAGAGTTCTTATGACTAAAGCAATTCATCACCTTATAGTCCTCCTAGACAATGAACCAATCTGAATTTATGCAGATTAATCCTTTGACAACAAGCATGCAGATTGCCATTTGGCCCATACTCAAAATGTATCCTCCTTCATAGGATCTGATAGATGTTGGACTCTTACAACAAAGCTCTTAAGAATCTTAAATTATGGGGCAGCTAGGTGACACAGTGGATAGAACACTGGCCCTGGCGTAAGGAGGACCTGAGTTCAAATCTGACCTTAGACACATAACACTTACTGGCTATGTGACCCTGGGCAAGTAACTTAACCGCATTGCCCAGCAAAAAAACAAAACAAACAAACAAACAATAAAAGAATCCTGAATTATTTCCACATCATAATGATGCATAGAAGTAGGATAATGGTGAGAGTATGTACATGCTCAGTTAAAAAAAATGTATAAATCAGAAGGTGTGAAAAGTTTGAAGTCACATCAGCTTCAGAAGTACCTCGGTTACATAATTTTCCTGTCTGAGAGATAACTTAAATCTGGAGGTGTGTGGGGGGGGGGGAGTAACAGCTATACATATAGACATGTATATGCATATGCAGATATACAGATATGTGTGTTTATGTATATGTGTATGTAAATATATATGTCTGTATAGGTATATGTATATACATATATATGCATATCTATAGGTATACATATACAGAAATATGCATCCATATACATGTATATATGTGTATGTCTGTATATCTACACACATATACATATACCTATGTGTATATATACGTATGTATGTATGTGTGTGTGTATGTGTGTGTCCTTTAGGAGGAAATATAGAGCAATTTCTACAGACTTTCATTTGTGGTGAAAACATAGGTTCAAATATCACTTCTTTCATTTATTAGCTGTGTGACCATGAAAAAAGAGCATTGGCTCTCTGAGTATTGGGCAATTGTCAAAGCTCTTAAGTTATTGGGTAACAGCCATTTGTTCTACACTTAGTTAAGTATTATGAGTGCTCACAGGCTTCCCTAATTCAATTCCATAAGCATTTACTAAGTGATCCTACGTGGAAAACATGGTGTTAGGCACAGGTGTAAAAAGACTCCAGGAAAAAATAGTTCCTCCCCTCAAGGTGCATATATTCTGTTGATATTTATCATAACCCTAGCAAAGAGAAGCGAAGACAGTGTTGCTTCACAAAAAAAAAAAATCATTTCATATGGCTTTTACATCTCTCAGTGTCATTACTATGACATTGATGAGCCCATTTCATTAATTATATCTCTAAGGAAAGGACACATATTCTAGTCAATTCAATTCCAGACAACAAGCCCTCTTTAAGTGTGTATTTAGCACCAATTTGCATTGTTGTCAGTACTGAAGATACAAAGGCGAAAAGCAAAACCAAAAAAAAAAAAAAGCATAGCAGCCCTTTCTTTCAAGGACCAGGCACCTTTCTAGGGGGAAGCAATATGAATGTACATATTTCATTCTTTAGCTGATTAGTCACAACTTACTCTTTGTGACCCCATTTTGGGTTTTCTTAACAAAGATCCTGGTGTGGTTTGCAATTTCCTTCTCCAACTCATTTTACAGATGAAGAAACTAAAAGAAACAGGGTTAAGTGACTTGCCCAGAGTAACACGGTTAGTGTCTGAGGTTAGATTTGAACTCACATTCTCCTAGCTCCTGGGCCAACTTTCTATCCACTGCATCACTTAGCTACCCCAAATATACATATGGGCAAATGTGAAATATATGCAAAAGTGCGAAATAATCTCCATTTTTTGAGATAAGAATGATAACAGTATTAGGAAAGATGCCTATAGGAGGTCAATCTCGAGCTAATCTTGAGAGGGCCACACACTAATTGAGGGGTGGTGTTAAAAAAGGTCAAATTAGACAAATTCAAGACAAACTGTTTGCAAACTCTGCAAACATTGCATTGCCAAAAGAAGCTGAGTTGTTATTATGTTATCTACATCAGGGGTTATTATGATGCAATATAATGAACATTTATTAAGCTTCTAATAAGTTTCAGGCACTGTGCTAAGCTAAGGGGGAAAAGAAGAAAGAAAAGACAGTCCGTGCCTTCAAGGAGATTAAAGTCTAATGGGAGAATACAATATAAGTAAAAAGCTAAAAAGGAAGGGAGGTGCGCAAGGGTACCTGTCAATATAAGGTGGCAAGATGATGGTGGAATCAAAACTAAGCAGAATACCTGGTGGGAAATGAAAGATTTTGGGGGCATTCTGAACCTTCTACAAAGGGAGGCTTTGGGGGGGTGTTCCTTCAGCTCTCCAATCAGAGTGGTAGAGGCAGCTGAGAGTCCTGAGCTTTTGTTTTTTGGGGGGATTATGACAGTGGAGTCAATACCCATCGGAGAATTTAAAAACTGCAACACAGAGTCCTTCTATGATTAAAGTAGTTTTTCATCATGTATTCCATTTGTTGGCTAGTGAAGCCTATGTGCCCCTTCTTCAGCATATCTATCTATCATCTGTCATTTATCTACCTATAGTGTATATTATGTGCAGGCCTATATGTGTATGCATGTGTATATAATTCATAAACTTAAATATATTAATTACAAAGGACACCAATAATATAGAAATATGATTATCAAAATATTATAAAAACTAAATTCATGGACCCCAGAATAAATCTCCCAAAAGGCAGAGATGAGAAAGGATACACACACATGCAAATATGTGTACACATGTGTGTGTGTGTATACATACATACACACATATATATGATATATATTATATATAATAATGTATATCTTTCCTTTTCAACAACAATCCTTTACATATTATGTCAGTCCCAGGCATGTTTCTACCACTTGATATAGCTAAATATCTTTATTTATGGCTTTGCATAACTTTTGGAAAGCATCCAATCAGGAAAATCAAAGAAACAGTAACTTCAAGATGTTCTAGAATATACCTTCTTTTTAAAAAAATAAATCTGTCTGAAGAGGACTTTCCCCTCATAAATTCAAAAGCTATTATTGCTTTTGTGATGCAACCACTTTTTTTGGTCATAATGCATATGACATGAGATCAGTCTAGTAAATGCTAATTAAAGTGGAGTACAAGTGCATGCTGAAATTGGAAGCAGGCAAGGTCCTTTCCCTCTGCTTTTCCTGAGGCAGGATTCATTCTTCAAAGCAACAGCACCTGAATATTAGAGTATGTTTGATGTTTAGGCCCTTTATTCTTTTGAGTCCAGATTCATTATATCTGAGTATAAAAGGAAATTTAGATCAAAAGCAAAAGCCATCAGATCATCACTGCAATCAAATACCGATGTGAATTTAAGAAACTATTTTTCACCTTTCTAAAAATACTAAGAAGTAGATTTAGAGTGGAATTAGGGACCAACTATGGAATAATACATAAGCAACATTCCCTCTAGATTGCATGTTTATATTTTTTTAAAAAGCATATCACTACCTGTATTTCCACCGTCATTAAAATATGCATTTTATTTAAGGCATGTTAACAAAATTCAATATATTCTCAAGTATTGAAAAAAAAGCATTGCCCATTTAACAAACATCTGTCTTTTGTAATGGAGAGCATCATTATACCAAGTGCATAAAACATACACAATTTAAAACTTTCTTTTTTAAATGGCAAAATATCCTGTTGTGGTTACAAATACTATGTGTTTTTTTTCTTCTTTTGATCATATCTCATTAGATTCTGACTATGAGATCATTATCATATAGGTGAAATGCAAGCACTTTGAGGACATGGACTGTGAATGTTCATGTGTTCCACCTCCAAGTTCCACTCCCCAAGTTGGGCCATTCACACAATAGGCCTATAATACAATCTAATTGAATTGGATTGAATTAGCTGAAGCTATCAGGTTGACTGGTGTGGTACAACTAGCCAGCTAATTTGATTAACTGGTTATTTTGAATTATTTTTTAAAGTGAATTGACTGGATTGTCTGGTATGTTGTGATCTGCCAAAATCTAACAATATCTGTCCTCACATAATCCATTCATCAGCTAGCTAGCCAGCTTTGGCATTATGGTAACGTGATGAAATTATGAACTTTGGAGCAGAAGACCTAGATCTGAAAAATAATCACTTACATCTATGTGACCTTGGACATGGCACAGAACCTTTCTGAGGCAGTCTATTTCTAAAATGGGGAAAATATTTGTACCACATGCCCAAAAGTTATTGTGACAAAAGTTCTTTTGAGATAGTAAAGGTATAAATGAGTTTGAGCTATTTATTAGTGCCTAAATTCATAGCAGTGAACTGGCAATATGCCATATCTGCCAAGTGCCATAGTGGATAGAATGTTGGAGTTGGAGAAAGGGAAACATGAGTTTGAGCTCTGCCTACTAGTTGTAGGACCCTGAACAAATCACTGAATTTTTCTCAACCTCAGTTTCCTTATCTTTAAAATGGGAATAATGACAGAACTTACTTTACAAGGTTGTTGTGAGAATCCAAAGAGATAACATATGTAAACCACATTAGAATCCTTAAATCCCTATATAAATGTTAACTATTATTAATTTTAATATATTATTAATTAATTGATAATATAAGAAACACTTCTTACTAATCTTTGCTTCTTGAAAGACATTGTCAGGGATTCTTAAACTGGGGCCTATGAACTTGGTTTTTTTAAATATTTTGGTAATTTCTTTGAATGTATTTTGTTTTTTAATCATATTAATATTAGTAACGATAAAGACAGATCTCTGGTATACTTTTACCCAATAATTATATTTTATTGAAAATGTCTGCAGAGACATTTGAGGGCATCGAGAAAGCCAAAACTAGATAGATTCTTAGAAATTTTAGAAATAAATATCAAATACTGAATTAGTAACAATTGAATATGCTAGATTTGGGGTCAAGAAGACCTGAGTTCTTACTATCTAAGTGACCATAGACAAATCTCTTTACCTTTCTATTCCACATTTTCCTTAACTATAAAATGGGAATTATAATATCTTCAGTACATCCCACTCATAGTTACTTAAAAACTAAAATGAAATAATATGAGGCAGTGAAGGGGCACAGTAGGTACAGTGCTGGGCCTGGAGTCAGGAAGTCCTGAGTTCAAATCTGACATCAGATATTCACTAGCTCTCTGACCCTGGCAGGTCACTTAATCTTTCTTTTTTCTCAGTTTCCCTAACTGTAAAATGCAGATGATACCTCACTGGTTTCAATAAGGGTCAAATGGGATAATATTTTTCAAAGTATTTAACAAAGAGCCTTCCACATAGAAGGCACATATATGTGTGGGTGAATATGTACACATGTATGCGTATATATAGATAGATATATATATGTACACACACATGTATGCCTGTATGTATACACACACACTTATATGCCTATACACACACACGCACACACACACACACACACACACACACACACACACATATATGCCTATGTATACGCCTGTTCTGTTTCCCTTCCCTAACACGTATAAAGAATTTTTCAGACATTAACGTACACAATTGACCAGATGGTCAATGAAGTCCCTTCCAATTCTTAAAATCTTATGTTCTCAGACACTAAATAAATGTTGCTACCATTGTTACAAGTAGGGTAGTATAACATAGTAGGAAGATTAGGGGGGTTGGGTTTGAGGCCTTCATCAAGACAGCCTATCTGAGCATTTGAAAATTATTTCACCTCATTGGAACTCTGTTTTCTTTTCTATAGAATGACGTTTACTGGATTAGATGGCTTTTTAGTTCTCTATGGCACTGGAGAAGACTCTGTGTTACTCTAATGGTTCTAATGGTGCCTCATTAGATAGAAAAACAGAGATAGACAGACAGGAAGAAAGACAGATAAACTGTATTGAATTGTGGGCAGATGGGAATCATTCAAAGTACTTGAGTACCATAAGCACATGAGAGGCTGAATGGTCAGAAGATTAAAAGTGATTGTGATTGATATCAAACTGTAACAAACTAAGAGTTTAAAGAGAAGGGTGGCAAGAAAAAACCATGCTGTTTCCCATGGTGGTAGGGGAGTTTATATAATATAAAGGTTACTGCCATTCATTTAAACAAAATGGCCTTTTTATGTACCTTTGCTGTCAGATAAGATACAGTTGAGCAATGCTTTTGTTGAACACTGAAAGGGCATGAATTATTTTGGCATGGGGTAGGGGCTAGGCAGTAAGAAGGCTGTTTAGTCTATTGACAGTCATTCCACAACACATGCTGTTCTCTCTCTCTGGCTTAGTATTAAGTGACTTTTTGAATGACCCTAGTACTTTGACTTTGTCCTCAAAAGAAAATCTTTGTAGGTGGGCAATTCAAACATGTCTCTGTGTGTGTGTGTGTGTGTGTGTGTGAAGGGGGTGGTACTTCCTTGTCCTTTTGCTAGCCTCAGCAAAAAGTCATCTGGCAGATCTATATGTGCTTAGTAGGATGCCAAGGTTAGGAAATATTAGTAAATACAGTTTGATAATTGATGATTAATGATAACCTTGACAAAAACTTTTTGCAAGACAGATTCACTGTGATCTATGATTCTCTGACTTTTAAGTGACAAGACAATATGAAATAGGAAATAATCCTATAGTTAGCTTCCTAAGAGGCATGCAGAATTTTTAAGGGCATGAGAGAGTGGAGATTTAGATGCATTTCTTCATGTTAATATTTCAATGATATAATATATAAATGTTAGTGAATGTTTCAGGCAAACTATTAACAAGTATTTTATAAGTCTATAATGTTCCTGGTTCTGTATTAGACATCATCTTATTAGAAAAAAATAATGGAATAGGTTAAAAATATGAAAATTTTTTTCTTGTTTACAAAATTTATTTTTTGTAATAGATTAAGTTCTTATGCCTGACCCTTATCCAAAAGTAAAGACTAGAAAATAAAAAGAAGGAAGCTTCTTTACTTCAGAGTTGTATAACATCGTATATTTACTACCCAACTTTGTTGACAGGCTAGTTAGGTCTACCAAATTGTTTTATTTTTTTTTCTTTTTCTTTTCTTTTCTTTCTTTCTTCCTTCCTTTCTCTCTCTCTCTCTCTCTCTCCTCTCTCTCTCTCTTTCTCTCTCTCTCTCTTTCCTTTCTTTCTTTCTTTCTTTCTTTCTTTCTTTCTTTCTTCCCTTCCTTCCTTCCCTTCCTTCCTTCCTTCCTTCTTTCCTTCCTCCCTCCCTTCCTCCATCCCTCCCTCCCTTTCTTCCTTCCTTCCTTTCTTCCTTCCTTTCTTTCTTTCTTTCTTTCTTTCTTTCTTTCTTTCTTTCTTTCTTTCTTTCTCTTTGTTATTCACATGGGATGGTTCACTATATAGAGGAAGGTTATTTAGGAATGAAAGGAATGCAAAAATAAATTATGAATAAAAAAACTTAATTAAAAAGTTTGAATGGAAATTGATGTCAATATCTCATATTAGTAACACATGTTCTAATCCTCACACCTACTTCCTAAAGCAGTGCCATCATTCAACATCTGGACATTCCTTAAAAAGCTATTTATAGTAGTGGGTATCTAATGAAACATTCTATAACTCTTATGGTCTAAAAATTCACTGTGTAACACCAACATGATGAATGAGCATAATGTCCAATGACTATAATCAACTCAAAGCCTATTTATTTATGGCTAGTTATGTTTTCAATTTTCAATCAAAGCTGACCACTTCATCTGTTTAAGATCAGATATGGGGAACCTGCAGACTCGAGGCCATCTATGGACTTCTAGGTCTTTGGGTGCAACCTTTTGACTGTGTCCAAGTTTTACAAAACAAACTCTTTTATTAAGGGGATTAGTTCAATGAAATTTGGATTCAGTCAAAGGGCTGCACTTAAAAACATAGAGGGCCACATGTGGCCTCAAGTCCACAAATGTCCCACCCTTGGTGTAAGATGAACTCAATCAGAAGAAACAGTGTTTCTATCACTGCTAAAATGCAAGTTCAGGACTTTTTGCCAAAGCAGAAGGGAGTGTTTTGCTTTGTGAGAGGACAAAATCATTCTTATCCTTGTTGAATTTCTGCTTTGGCCATATTCTGGTAATTTGGCCACCAAAAGGGAATGCGTAAGTTTTGAACAAATCCCTGACCTCTAATCTTATTTCTATAGTTCTACACAAGGGCTATGTTGGGTGAGTTGTAATCACTGTGCATATAAGATGGGTAACTCTAGGTTTGTATTTGGAGTACTCAAGAGAAGTAGGTGCCCTGTATGGTTGAGAAAGGGCAGTGACTAGAGCATACCAGTGAAAAGAACACTGGCTCTGGAGTAAGGTGACCTGAGTACAAATCTTGCCTATGATGCTTACTACCTGTATGAAGTAAGGCAAGTCATTTAGCTTCCCAGGACTCACCAGTTAAATATAGGTGAGATTAAAGAGAGCTTATGAGATCTTTTCCAGTTCTATTTATTTGTTCTTTTTTTTATTAATTAAATTATTAATTTATAGTTTTCAACATTAACTTCCACAATATTTTAAGTTTCAAATTTTCTACCCATCCCTCCCATTCCTTACCCCAAAATAGCATGCATTATGAATACCCCTTCACTCAATCTGTCCACCCTTCTATCACCCCCATCTTCTCTTATCCCTTTCCCTTCTATTTTCCTGTAGGGCAGAATAGAATTTTATACCCCATTGCCTTCATATCTTATTTTCCAGTTAAATGTAAAAACAATTTTTTACATTTGTTTTCAGAACTTTGAGTTCCAAATTCGTCCTTTCCTCCCTCCCCATACACTCTCATTGAGAAGGTAAGCAATTAAATATAGATTACACTGAACACTTGCATGCAAAACATTTCCATAATAGTCATGTTGTGAAAGACTATATTTCCCTCCATCCTATCCCACCCCCCCATTTATTCTATTCTCTCCTTTGATCCTGTCCCTCCTCAAAAGTGTTTGTTTCTGATTATGTCTTCCACCAATATGCCCTCCCTTCTATGATCTCTCCTCTCTTATTCTCTTACCCCCTATTTTCCTGTAGGGTAAGATAGATTTCCACACCCAATTGAGTGTGGATATTATTCCCTCCTTAAGCCAAATCTGATGAGAGTAAGATTCACTCATTCCCTCTCACATCCTCCTCTTCCCCTCCACTGTAGAAACTTTTTCTTGCCTCTTTTATGTGAGATAATTTACCCCTTTCTACCTCTCCCTTTCTCCTTCTCCCAGTACAATTCTCTCACCTGTTAATTTTATTTTTTTAGATATCCTTTAGTATTCAACTCACCCTGTGCCCTCAGTCTCTCTTTCTGTCTCTGTCTGTCTCCCTCTGTCTCTGTCTGTCTCTGTCTATTTCTCTCTCTCTCTCTCTCTCTCTCTCTCTCTCTCTCTCTCTCTATATATATATATATATATATATATATATATATATATATATGTATACACACACACACACATGCATATACATGTCTGTGTGTGTATACACATATACATATATATTCCTGCCAACAACCCTAATACTGAGAAAAGTCTCATGAGTTACAGATATCATCTTTCCATGTAGGCATTTAAATAGTTCAGCTTTGATAAGTCCCTTACAATTTCTCTTTCCTGTTTAACTTTTCATGCTTCTCTTGAGTCTTATATTTAAAAGTCAAATTTGCTATTCAGCTCTGGTCTTTCCATCAAGAATGCTTGAAAGTCTTCTATTTCACTGAATGTCCATTTTCCCCCTGAATGCTTAAACTCAGTTTTGTTGGATTGGTGATTCTTGGTTTTAATCCAAGCTCCTTTGAGCTCTTCCAAACCTTCTAGGCCTTAATGTAGAAGATGCTAAATCCTGTGTTATACTGATTGTGTTTCCACAATACTTCAATTGTTTCTTTTTGGCTGCTTGAAATATTTTCTCCTTGACCTGGGAAGTCTGGAATTTTGCTATAATATTCTTAGGAGTTTTCCTTTTGGGATCTCTTTCAGGAGGTGATCAGTGGATTCTTTTGATTTCTATTTTATCCTCTGGTTTTAGAATACCAAGGCAGTTTTCCTTGATCATTTCTTTAAAGATGATGTCTAGGCTCTTTTTTCCCCCTTAATCATGGCTTTCTGGTAGTCCAATAATTTTTAAATTATCTCTCCTCAATCTATTTTCCTGGTCATTTTCCCCCAATTTTTTTCCCACATTTTCTTCTTTTTTTTACATTCTTTTGGTTTTGTTTTATAATTTCTTGGTTTCTCATAGAGTCATTAGCTTACATTTTCTCCATTCTAATTTTTAAGTAATTATTTTCTTCAGTGATCTCTTGGACTTCCTTTTCCATTTGGGCAATTTTGCTTTTTAAGGCATTCTCCTCACTGGCTTTTTGGACCTCTTTTGCCATTTTTGTTAGGCTATTTTTTATGGTATTATTTTCTTTAATATTTTTTGGGTCTCCTTTAGCAAGCTAACTGATTTTTCATGATTTTCTTTGATCACTCTCATTTCTCTTCCCAATTTTCCCTCTACTTGTTTTACTTGCTTTTCAAAATCCTGTTTGAGCTCTTCCATGGCCTGAGACCAATTTATATTTTTCTTAGAGGCTTTGGATGTAGAAGCTTTGTCTTTGTTGTCTTCCTTTGGTTGTATGTTTTGATCTTCTTTGTCATCAAAGTAAAATTCTATAGTCTGAGTTGTTTCATTTCTTCTTTCCCTATTGGCTTATGTTCTGAGCCAATTACTTGACTTTTAAACTCTTTGTTAAGGTAGGGCTCTGCTTCCAGTGTGGAGGGTGTACTGTCCCAAAGTTTCAGGGGTTTTGTGCAGATGTTTTTAGAGACATAACTTGGGACCTGTAAATTTTCTGTTCTTCAAAGTAGTATGATAAGGAGTGATGTGTTTACTCCTTTCCTGGCCTGTGCTCTGGTCTATGAGTGACCAGAAGCACTCTTTTCTACCTTGGAACTGTGAGGAGGATTTCCTTTCACTGACCCCACAAGCTCCACTACACTAGCACTCTTCCTTGCCCTGGTACCAAAACCCAGAACTGTGATCCAGATCCAAGCATGGGCAAAGCATGAGAATCCTGCCTCAGTGACAGCAAAGAGATCTCCATAATCCCCCTCTGATTAGCTGCTGGATCCTCTCATTGTCTGTCAGCCAAGAGCTCTGGAAGCAGCTAGTGCCTAGGGGCTGGGTGGGACTGGGAACAAGCTGCAGTCCTCTCTCACTCAGGTCCAACAGACCTTTCTTACTGACCTCCTAACTTGCCTTTGGTATTTGTGGCTTCAGAAGTCTGGAAATCACCACAGCTGCCCAAGATTCAGTCCTCTAAATCCTGCTCCACATTTGCTGAGTCCTAGTCTTTGCCTGGGCACACATGCTGAACTGTGCTCCTCTCCTAGCCTGGAGCCACAGGCATTTCCCATCAGCCATCCAGGTTGTCTTGGCCTGGAAATTTGTTTCACTCTGTCTTTTGGTAAGTTCTGCTGCTCTAGAATTTGTTTAGAGTCATTTTTTACAGGTATTTGGAGAGGTTTGGGGGAGAGATCAAGCAAGTCACTGCTTTTACTCTGCTATCTTATCTCTGCCTCTCCTATTTCAATGATTCAATGAGAAGACAACAAAAACTCACAGAAATCAATGAAAAGGAGCTGAATATATCAGAGGAGTAACATTGTCATAAATTCACAATGAACTATTCTTACTTTGTGGAGACTACAGTGATTTCAGGCACTTTCCTTTTAGATTATGTATATGTGTGTGTGTGTGTATGTGTGTGTGTGGTGGAGGGCAAGGGAGAAAAGATAATATTAGTGGATGCTTGAGAGTGTTGCAAGAAGTAAGAAGACAGTTGTAGTGACATTTCAACAGCATCCCCAAACTGTTGCATCACCTCTCCATAGAAAAAAGAAGAAAAGAATATCATGAAACTTCAAAAAATATACAAAAGGGTGCACGTAGAGGTTAAAAGCAGACATAGAAGATGGTAGAACAAAAACAGTGTCTTGCTTGAGCTCTTCCCTAAACCCCTACAAATGCCTATGAAATGGCTCTAAACAAATTCTAAAGCAGCAGGAACCAGAAAAAGAGAGAGTAAAACAAATTTCCAGCCCAAGACAACCTGGATGGTTGATGAGAAAGGTACATATCACAGTTCTGGGAGAGAAACTCAGTTTGGCATGGGTACACAGGCAAACCAGGCCTCAAAAAACCTGGAACAGCACTCAGAGGACTGAATCACAGACAGCTGTGGCAGTTTCTAGACTTCTCAACCCATGAACACCAAAGATGACTTATAAGGTTAGTAGGAAAAGTCTGTATCTATGGTGAGAGAGAAGCTTGGTCCTAGCCCCAATCCCTAAGCATGGTCCTGGGGTGGTGGCTGCTTCTGGAGCTTCTGACCCATAAACTGAGGGGGAATGCAGTGGCTGATCAAAAGGGGATTTCAGGGATCTCTCTGCTGGTGCAGGATTCTCTTGCTTTGCCCATGCTTAGATCTGGATCACAGTTCTGGGTGATGGTCCTGGGGCAAGTAGGAGCACTGGTATGAAGTTTGTGCCTTGGTGTACAGGGAATCCTTCTCATAGTTTTAAGACAGAAAAGAATGTTTGTAGTTACTCATAGACCAGAGCACAGGCCAGGAAAGGAGTAAACACCTCACCCCTTGTCATATTACCTTAGAAGAACTGAAAATTTACAAGTCTCTAGAAGTATCTCTGAAAACAGCTGTACAAAACTCCTGCAGCTTGGAACAGTACATTTTCCAAACTGGAAGTAGACCACTATTTTAATCCAGGGTTTACACCTCAAGTAATTTGCTGAGGTCATGAGCAAGCAGCCCAAAAAAAGTCAGACCATAGAATCTTACTTTGGTGGCAAAGAAGATCAAAACACACAACCAGAAGAAGACAACAAAGTCAAAGCTCCTATATGCAAAACCTCCAAGAAAAATATGTATTGTTCCCAAGCCATGGAAGAGCTCAAAAAGGATTTTGAGAAGCAAGTAAGAGAAATAGAGAAAAAAACTGAGATTGATGCAAGAAAATCATGAAAAACAAGTCAACAGCTTATTAAAAAAGACCCCCAAAAATATTGAAGAAAATGACACCTAAAAAAATAGCCTAACTCAAATGGCAAAAGAAGTCCAAAAGGCCTATGAGGAGAAAAATGCATTATAAAGCAAAATTTGACAAATGGAAAAGGAAGTCCAAAAGCTTACTGAAGAAAAAATTTCTTAAAAATTAGAGTGGAGCATTTGGAAGCTAGTGACACTGTAAAACAAATCCAAAAGAATGAAAACATAGAAAATAATGTGAAATATCTCACTGGAAAAACAACTGACCTGAAAAATAGATCCAGGAGAGAGAATTTAAAAATTGTTGGACTATCTGAAAGCCATGATCAAAAAAAACAAAAGAAAGAAAAAGAAAAAAGAGCCTAGACATCATCTTTAAAGAAATTTTTAAGGAAAACTGCCCTGATATTCTAGAACCAGATGGCAAAGTAGAAACTGAAAGAATCCACTGATCACCTCCTGAAAGAAATCCCCAAAGGAAAACTCCAAGGGATATTGTAGCCAAATTCCAGAGTTCCCAGGTCAAGGAGAAAATATTGTAAGCAGCCAAAACGATATAATTGAAGTATTGTGGAAACATAATCAGGATAACACAAGATTTAGCAGTATCTACATTAAGGCACCAGAGTGTTTGGAATAGAATATTCTGAAAGTCAAAGGAGATAGGATTACAGCCAAGAATTACCTACCCAAAGCTGAGTATAATCCTTCAGGGGAAATAAATGGTCATTCAGTGAAATCTCTATTTTCAAGCATTCTTAATGAAAAGGCCAGAGCTGAATAAAAAATTTGACTTTCAGATACAAGACACAAGTGAAACATGAAGAGGTAAACAGGAAAGAGAAATCCTAAGAGACTTATTAAGGTTGAACTGTTTACATTCCTGCATGGCAAGAATGTAAAGCATGAGTCCTTTGTTAGTATTAGAGTAGCTAGAGAGGGAAAAAAAATTATATGCAGGTAGATAGATAGTTAGATAGACAGATAAATAGAGAGCACAGGGTGAGTTGAAGATAAATGGGGTGATATATGGAATATAAAATTAAGGGGTGAGAAAGGATTATACTGGGAGAAGGAAAAAGGGAGAGGTAGAATTGGGTAAATTATCTCACAAAAAAAACAGACAAGAAAAGGCTTTTACAGTGGAGGAAAAATGGGGGAAGGTTAGAGGGAGGGAGTGAATTTTATTCTCATTGGATTTGGGTTAAGGAGGGAATAACATACACACTCAATTGGGTATGGAAATCTATCTTACCCTATAGGAATATAGGAAGGGAAAGGGACAAGAGAGAAGAGGACGATAGCGGGGAGGGCAGATTGGAGGAGGGTAATCAGAAGCAAACACTTCTAATTAGGGACAGCGTCAAAAGAGAGAACAGAATAAGTGAGGGGGAGTTGGACAGGATTAAGGGAAATATACTTAGTTTTTCACAACATGACTACTATGGAAGTGTTTTGCATGAGTACACATATGTATAACCTGTATTGAGTTGCTTGCCTTCTCAATGAGGAGGGGTGGGGAGGGAGGAAGGGAGAAAATTTGGAACCCAAAATTTAAAAAAAAAGTTCACAAAATGTTTTCATATGCAACTGGGAAATAAAATATGCAGGCAATGGGGTATATAAATCTATCCTGCCCTATAGGAAAATTGATGGAGAAGAGGATAAGAGAAAGGGCGGGAGAGATAGAAGGGAGGGCAGATTAGTTGAAGGGGTATTCAGAATGCATGCCATATTGTGGTGGGGGGAGGGATGAGATGGGGAGAAAATTTGGAATTCAAAATCTTGTGGAGATGAATGTTGAAAACTAAAAATAAATTAATTAAAAAATAATTAGTGGTCATTCCTATATGAACATAAGTACAAATCTCTTAAAATTTCAGGCTGCTATGAATCTGGTCTGCTTATCATTATAATTACACTATAATTATCCACATTATTTAATATCCTTGGGGATGGGTTGAGGTAGTTTACTTAACTATGGTTCCTTAGTCTCATTGAATAATAATAATAATAATAATACTTATCCTTTATATGGCACCTACTATGTGCCAGACCCCATACTAAGTTCTTTACAAATATTATCTCTTTTGATTCTCAAAACTCTGAGAGGTGTGTACTATTTTTATCCTCATTTTACAATAGACAAAATGGAGGCAAACAGGGCTTAAATGACTTGCCCGAGTAAGTATCTGAGGCCAAATTTGAAGTCAGGTCTTCTTGATGCAAGGCCCAACACAATCCATTGAGCCACTTAGCTACCTCTTTAAATAAATATTTATTTATAAAGATTCATTGCATGAAGAAAACTCTGCTATGTGTTAGGAACAACACAAATCTCATGTAATGATAGTAATTCACTTGATATTTTACTCCTTTGACCTGAAATAGAAATTTATTTTACACTTCTCTAATTAACTTCTAAGTTATTGGTTATTACACTGAAGTCATTATGTGTGTTCCTCAACACACTTATAAACTTCATGAGGCTAGAAGCTGAGTCATATTATTTAGGATTAAGAGTTTTCCCTTCTGAGATATTTTGAAAGATATAGCTTATGGTATGACTTATATTTATTCTTTTAATCTATTTGAAATTTATTGTAGTTTATATGGTTAGATCTTGTAATACTATTTTCCACCAAAATACTATCTAGTTTTCTTCACAATTTGTATAGAAATATAGAAAGAAATAAATTATTTTCCAAGAAATTTGTGCTTTTGGCTTTACCAAAATACTAGCCTGATGGATTTGGTTCTATATTTTGCTTATCCAGTCTAGCCTATTGGTATAGTTTGTATTTTTTTTCACCCAATAACATATACTTTTGATAACTATCACTTTGTAATACAGTTTCAGACCAAGCACTGTCATTCCTCCATCCATGTTTTTTTTTTAATTTTACTTCCCAAGATCTCATTGACTTTTTAACCTTCCATATGAATTTTGTCATAAGTTTGAACAATTCTATTTAGGAATAGATAATTCTGTGTATATGGAATTTTTTAAATTGAAATCATTATGGCATAGTGATGGTTGGGCATTTCTTTTAAAAATATTAGTTGAATAAATTCAAAATAGTCCATTATGATTTTGATTAATATCATGTTATATAGATAGATTATTTTTAATCATATTGTCATTTTGATTGTATTGACTCAACCAAGCCACAGACATTGGATATATCTTCATTCTTTTAAATATTTTCCTGAAAATATTGAAGATATATCTAACTATTTTGATCATATTTCTGTGAAAGTTACCTTGGAAATGTAATTATAGGAGTCCTGTATAAAAGGGCATTAGTAGGTCAATTCCAAGATGTGTGATGCATTTTACTGTTTTAAATTACATTTCTCATTCTGTCTACTCTTCCTGTTTGTATTAATAATATTTAGAAATGCTGATAGTTGTGTGTGTGTGTGTGTGTGTGTGTGTGTGTATTTTATATACCCTGCAAATTTGCTTGACGTATTTGCTGACTTAATTAGCTTTTGCTGCTGCTTGCTGTTCTGACCTTTATGAGTGAACCATCATAAGCATCCGTAAACAGAGATTTTTATTTCTTAATGGTTATTTCATTAATTTCCTTTTCTTATTGTAATAGTTAACATTTCTTGAGCTATTTTCAATAATAAATTGATGTTAAAGGAGGAATGTTCCTTTTATTTTTAAAAATAACTAATTTGTCATATTTTATTGAAAATTTAGTTCAGTATCTATTGATATATTTACAGCAATTAGTTGTTTTCAATGAAAAACAATGAGTAGCATTTGTATAGTACTTTGTGGTTTGCAAAGCTCTTTATAAATATTGTCTAATTTTACCTTTACAACAACCCTGTGAATAGATGCTGTAACTAATTTCATTTTGTAGAAGACAAAATTGAATCAGACAGAGGTTAAGTGACTTGCTCAGAGTCCCAATGCTATTAAGTGTCTGAGGGTGAGTTTGAACTTAGATCTTTCTAACTCCAGCTCTCTATCCACTGCAATGCCTACTTGCCCCTGTGCTAAATTTCTTCCTAACGCTGGACCATTATTACACATATTATATAAATCTTGTTTGTATTAAAGTATTTTAGATCCATTGATCTAATATAGCTGCCAATATTTTATCTAATATTTTTACATTGATTTTCTTTAGTGAAAATGAGAATGTGTAGCTTATTGGTTAGAGGGTTCAACTTTGCGTCAGGAATGTTTGGATTTAAAATTCATTTTGACACTTTTTAGTTAAATGACCTCAAGCATATCACTTAATATTGATAATCCTAAAAGCTCTTATCTGCACAACATGACTAATAATCATATATTTCTAGTACTTATCTAACTGGGGGTTTTGGAGACTATAGTTTGATAATGTGTCTAAAGCATGTGGCAAAATTAAAAGTTCTGTGATAAGTCAGATAGAATTATTGTATTGTTTTGCAGCCTTTTTTCTGCCTAATCTAACCATCACTATATAATTCCTCCTCTCCAGATGTCAACATGACCATCACTAACTCCTCACCCACCTCCCCAACAGGCTCACATGTGCACATGCATGTACACACACACACACACACACATACACACGCACAAACTTATTTACTTGAACCTGAGACTTTGCAACACACATGTAGATAAACAAACACCTGCACACTTAAATCTAGGACTCTGTCCCTGTAATACAGGATTTGATAAATGCACTAGTACCTTCTGTGGCTCTCAACCAGACTTCAAGGTGAATTCCTGACCATCTCCTAACCATGCAACCTCATACCCCCTGCCCTTTATATGGTATCTCTTCCTTTTTGAAAATTAGATCCCTGAGGGCAAGGACTATCTTACTTACATTTTTATCACCTGCACTTATCATATACATCTAGTAAATGAAAATATATTAGGCATTTAGGTGCCAGACACTGTGCTTAAGCTCTATAGATGGAAGGCAAAAAACATGATCCCTGCCATCAAGATCACTAAGAAGAACTATGTGCGTGTGTGTGTGTGTGTGTGTGTGTGTGTATATCATGCCAAGAAGGGAAATTTTTATACATATGTGTGTATATATGCATATATGTGTGTGTGTTTGTGTGTGTGCATGCATGTATAGCCAAGAAGAAATACATACATACATATATATATGTATATGTATATGTATCCATCTATCTATCTATCTATTTGTATGTATGTATGTGTACACACAAATATACATACAGGATATATACAGTGTTAAGAGAAGGTAACTCAGAGGGGATGCAGCTGATTTGAGCTGAGTCCAAAGAAGCCAGTGAAGTCAGGAGGGAGCAGTAAGGAGGAAAGCCATTCAGGCATAAAGGACAACAGAGATGGGAGGTGATGGGTAGAATACATGGACATGAATAAATAGTGCGAAGAATGAAAGAATACTAAGTTGCAAAGTCGGAAAGGACAGAAATTTAAATAGAGAAAGTTATATTTGATTTCACCAGTTTGATGAGTAGGTATGCAACAGAGTCAAACCAGTGCTTTGGGAAAATCACTTCATCAGGGGAGTAGAAGATGCCCTGGAATTATAGAATCTTGGGGCAGAGAGAAAAAATAGAAGACAAAGGTAATAAATCCTGGTGCAAAATAATGCAAGCCTATATAAGTGCATTGACTGTGGGAGTAAAGAGAAAGAATGAGATGTTGTGAAGGTAAAAATGACAATACTAGGCAATAGATTAGATCCATTTCAGTTGTCTTAGGAACATCTGATTTAAGATACCCAAAAGGCAGTTGGTGATCTGAAATTGGATCCCATGAGGGAGACTATGGATAAAAACAGAGAGAGAGAAAAAGAAAGAGAGAGAGAGAGAGAGAGAGAGAGAGGAGAGAGAGAGAGAGAGAGAGAAGAGAGAGAGAGAGAGAGAGAGAGAGAGAGAGAGAGAGAGAGAGAGAGAGAGAAACATCTGGAAATTATCCATATGGAGATTGTAACTGAACCCATGGGTGCTGATGAGGTCATCAAACAAGGAAAGACTATGTCAGAGGCTTGGAGAATACCCACATTTAGTGGGCATGACCTGGATAATGATACAACAAAGGAGAAAGAGAAGTGGTCAAGCAGGTAGAGGAGATAGGAGAAAGTAATGCCATGAAAACCTAGTACATAAGAAATATTTAACAAATTTTGTTTTGTTTTGTTTTAAATCTACACATCTCTGTTCTCTTTCCTTGCATTGGAAATCAAGATTGAGTTGTCTCATAGAAATAAATAATTGGCAATATCTTCAGTGTCTATTTTTGAAAAAAAATCTTATAGAGATTAGACCTGTGCATGTGGTCCTACATAGCTAGGTGGTGCAGTGGATAACATGTCATGGCTGGAGTCAACTCATCTTTCTGAGTTCAAATATGACCTCAGACACTTACCAGCTGCATGACCAGCTGTATGTTTGCCTCAGTTTCCTTATCTGTAAAAGGGGCTGGGGAAGGAAATGGAAACTACTGCACTATCTTTGCCAAGAAAATCACAAATGGGGTCTCAAAGAGTCAGATACAACTGAAAACAACTAAATAACAACAAAATGTCACCTTAAATCTTTTCTTCATGACAGTCTGTTTCAAGGTTCTTTATATTATTTTTCTCAGGTTGATATGCATAGATTATCTTTTACTTGTTTTGAAAATTTCTACAATTTATAGATTTGTAGATGCTCATCTAACTCTTAACTTGCTGACATACAATCAAGAATAATAGCTTTATTATATTTTTCTTCATTTCTTATCTATATTATGATTCCCCTTACCTGGTCTTATTTTGCTAATGTGGTTTTAATTCACATTAAAATGAAATTATCTAATGGTTTGTCCATTGTATTTTCCTATTATGAAAATATTTTAATTTGAATGTTTTTCCTTTATTTTCTATTTTTAAATACCCTCATTTGTATTCATTCTTAATTTGTTACTTTTATTTTTTCTTATTTTTAAGTACACGTTCAGCTCAGTGATCTCTTTTATCTCTTACTAATTAAAAAAAAATAATCAATGATCTAAATTAGCCTCTAAGGATAGCGTTAACTGCAGCCCAAAGTTTTTGGTAGATTATATTGTTATTGCCATTATCTTTGGTATGATTTTATTATCTCATGATGTTTTAGTTTAATCTGTTTAATATTTAATAGATCACTTTTAGTCTACATTTATATCTGCTTCTCTTGATGATGTGATCCTTATTAATTATGGTTTAGTTTTATTATGCTTTATAGAGGAAATGTTTAATATTTATGATATTCTACAATTATTTGTGAGTTCTTTATGCCCCAGAAAATAATCAATTTTTATTTTTAAAGAACGAATGACTTCTTAAAAAGAAAGTATATTATTTAACTTTCCAATTTAGGTCTTTCCACATATCTAACAATTATATTTTTCAACGTTCATTCATGGAGTTGGTACCCTTCTTATTTATATTAATGTTGGGCCTGTCAGATCTGAGTGAAAAGAACTGAAGGCTATTATTAATTCAGATAATCTACTGTGGGTTTTTTTTTTACATTACCAGGTAATCTTTTATTTATTGTACATAGTTTCTCTGTTCTTCAATATATAACAATAATAATGATATTGTTTCATTTCACATTATATTTTTGTGCTTGATGTAGTTTTCTTATCTCTCAGGTTTTTTTTTTGATTTGTTTGCTTTAGCTCCCACTTTATCCTAAATAAGAATTGTCACTCTTCATTTTTTGAAGCATAATGAATTTTATTCTATGTTCTAACTTTGAAACCATGTCCCCTCTGTTTTGAGTCTTCCTAAGGGAAATACATTTTTAGATCCTTTTAATAAACATCTATTTTGAAGATTTTTCATGCGTTCAATTCATTTACATTTTGAGTTTTAAGTGTTGAGTTTGTATTTCTTTGAACATAGTTTCCTATCTGCATTATTATTATTATTATTATTTTTTACCTGTACTGGGTACACTTACCTTAATTTCACTGGTACCATCCAGTCTACACTTTGCACATAACTATCTACCCTTGATGACACCCTCCAAAACACAGATACCTAATTTTAGTAAATCAAATAAGAAAAGCTTTTTAAAATCATTTTCACATATTTCCTATTCCCTTCCTCTTATACAAAAATGTGTCCTTCAAATGGGAATATGATTTTAGGTTTCCCCATTTCTTTCTATCTTTTTATTAGCTTCCTTGAACATCATTTGCTTTCAAGATGTAGGTACAATAATTCTTCTCCTTTCTTAAGTCCATTCTTTTCATCATCTTCTATTAGAGTATAGTAGATTCAAGCCACTTAATCTTTACTTTTTTTCTTGTATGTTTCTCATACAAAATAAAATCGCAAAGACACAAGACTTCTGCCTTGATATCTATAGAATATAAATTATTTATTTTGCAAGGATTAATTAAAAAAACCTTAATTGTTAAAATGCTATTTCATCATAAATTTGGTGTCAAATGTCAGTCTTAATAATCCACCTTCCTACGAATGCCTGAAAGTCAATAATGAATGAAAAGACTATCTTTTTTCTTGTGAAAAAACAATTTGGGGTGATAGGTTGATTTTCCTTGTTTTAAATAGTATTACATTTACTTTTTTTTTATTCTGGAAGAGAAAAGAATATAAAAAGAAATGATAGAGAGATAGAGAGATAGAGAGATAGATAAATAGATAGATTGTTAAATTGTGTGTGTTTGTTTGGGGGTGGGGGTGACTTACTTCCTTCTGTCTCCTAGAAAGATCCAATTTTGTCATTGAAAACCTAGAGTCTGATGATTAAAATTCTAAATGATTTTAATTTTGTATTTATCTCCATTAGCATTCTATATATTTGAGATATTTTAGTTCCATCTTCTACTTTTAATGTTTCTGGAACATTTTCTTGTGTGAATTTCTGAAATATGACATTCAGGTTCTTATTTTTCAGATTTTTCCTGAAGACTAAATATTCTAACATCACTTCTCTTAACTCTGTTTTCTATCTCTATTGCTTTCTTGGGTAATTCTCTCAATTTTTCCAGTTATTCATTAATTTTGATTGTTTTCTCTTCTGTCATATTTTGGGGAGGATTTTGCCAGTGCTTAGCTTAAATCAAAGACAAAATCTTACAGATAGTGAGATTTGCCAGATTTAATTGTCTGCAGGTGAAATGATTCTAACTGCATCAAAACCCAAAATATTACACAATGTCATAAATAAGAATTGAACCCTGATCCTCTGACTCAATCCATTGTGCTTTCCACAAGATGGTCAGACATTGATAGCTTTCTATATTCATTATTGCTAGAATTTCCACATTAATGAGATAGTTCATATTGGAGTAATAAATTATAAATCAATAAACACCTATTAACTGTTCATAGTCTGACTAGTTAGCTCAGTTGATAAGAAATTTTACCAATGAAAAGAATAGCACATTCATGTACAAGTCACTATATGATAAATCACAAAAACAATTGTGTGTACTTCCTGGAACTTGGTAGACAACTAATGCTTGTTGACTGGACTTGATGTTTTTGCTAGTTAGGGAAAGGAAGGTGATAGGCTAGAAATAGCAATTTTCTGAAATTAGATTTGAACTCGGGACTTTCCAGTTACAAATTCAATTTTCTGTCTGCTATTAGCTCTCTCTAATATGTACAAATGTTAAAGTAGTATGAAGCCTTTTTATTAAAAAAATCTTTAATTAAAAAAATACCTACTATGTTCTCTTCTGAATCAAATCTTCATGTCTAATTCCTGTTCCTTCATCTTATGCCCTACCATACAGTGTGATCTTCTATACCCAAAAGTTCATCAACCTGAAGCTAATCTGGTATTGTACCTCTCCAAACTTAATGAGTCTGGTCCTTAACTGGCAGACAGATAGTCTGTCTCTTGGAACACTCTTGAAACCTTTCCAGATTTATAGAACCTTCCAGAGTTCATAATCTTATAACCCAGGATCACTTTCATGATGCAATAAGATCTCAATTCATCTTATGTGTCAAATAACTTTGTTTTTCACTTAGTCATGAGGCCTTCAGTCATTGAGCCATTTCTCCCTTCTTTTTCGGCTTATTCTAACTTTTAAGATAGTATTTCTGTTATTTCCCTTACCTTTATTTCCATTTATGTTTTCTCAAAGACTAGTTTCCTATAGCCATATTTTCTTCAAAGAAAGGAAAAACAGCAGTAGCCTGTGTATTCTGATTGTTTTTTTTCTCATGTATAGGAATTAGATGTCAAATACAGTCGAAAAGTGTTTCAGAGTCCCTGAAATGCCACATAACATTTAATTTTTGCTCTTAAACAAGCCATTTCCTCCACTTTAAGGCAAGTTACAGTCACTAGTATTTATGAGAAGCCTTTTAATCACATTGAAGACAAGTTTTATTTATCCAAAAGAATCAAGAAAAAAAAATAAAAAAATACTTGGAACCTGTGCTAAAAAAAAAAAGGCAAAACAAACAAAACCTACTTCTTATTCAGGACTTTTCAAATAAATAGCCATAAATATTTCCAGCAGTGAGGGGAAAATAATATGCTTGGGGAAAGGGAATTTTTTTAAAAGTAAGTTAAAAGGCTGAGGGAAAGTGAAAGCAGAAAAATAAATATCTAATACACTGCATATCTTTAAAAAGAACACACCTGAATAAAGGCTTAAATCCTAAAAGAGTCCAAAAATGTACTCCTGTTTTGCTCTATACTCATTAGGTTTCTACAAGCTAATGCTGTTTGTATTTATGCAACAACACAAGGCCTCTGGAGAAAATCATTAAACTGTTGACTGGGTCTACTACAAATGTATATTATATAATCTCAACTTGACACTCTCTAAGGTAAGGTAGTCCTTTTATACCACAAGTAGGTGGCTAAGTGGATAGAGCACTGTACCTGTAATGAAGACCTAAATTCAAAGTGAGTCTGAGATATTTACTGGCTAAGTAATCCTGGACAAGTCACTTAATTATTGTCTGCCTTAGTTTTGTCAACCACAAAATGGGGATAGTAGTATCATTTTCCTCACAGCTTTTTTTTTTGAGCAAATCAAATTTGTAAAATGATTAGCACAAATGCCCAGCTCATGGTAAGCATTTGCTATCTGCTTGTTACCTTCCCCTACCCTTTCCTCTAATTAATTAGTTCATAGTCTCACTCAAAATAACAACTTTTCCAAACTTTTTGATCTCTACTCAAATTTTCCATAGATCCACCTCATCCCACCCTCTGGGCTGAGAATGTTGTCTCATATTTCACTGGAAGAAGTCATTCACTGAAAGCTCCCTCTTTTGCCCTCCCCCTCATCACTCAATTGTTTTCTGATACTATCTTTCCCTTTACCCCTGACTCATAAAAGGAGGTGGCCTTTCTCTTTGTTAAGGCATACTCTTCTACCTCTTCAAATGAGTATTCCACCTCTCTCACTCATCTTTAGTATCTTTTGTCATCTAGTCACCTTGCTACTGCCTACAAACATGTCCATGTCCTCAAAAAATGCTCATGTAATCCTTCCATATCTTCTAGCTACTATTTCATATATCTTCTCCCTTTGTTAGAAAAACTCATTAAGGTCATCTAGAATTTATTTCTCCATCTTTTTTCCCCTTGTTGTCTTCTTAACTCTATGTAGCCCAATCTCATTAAACAATTAAAACTGCTCTGGTTACAGTCATCAATGATTCCTTTGTTGCCAAATCTAAAGGTCTTTCTTCAATTTTCATTTTCATGACTTCTTTGCAGGCTTGGATACCATCAATCGTTCTCCTCTCTTTGATATTTTCTTCTCTGTAGGTTTTTGTGACATTGATCTCTACTGATTTCTATTTCTGCCTAAATGATCCCTTTCTTTCTCTTATCTGGATATTTCTTTAAGTCATAACTTCATTTAGGTCATGACTTTTAGATAAATGTATCCCAAGCCTTTATCCTGAAGTCTCTTACCTTCTCTACATATACTATTGTGCTTGCTGATTTCTTCAACTTCCATGGATTTAATTATCACCTCTATCTTAAATATACTATCCAGTCCTAGACCTTCTACTGATCTCCAGTCTCACATCTACAACTGCCTAATGGACATCTCAAACGGGATGTCCCATAGATGTATTAAATTTAATATGTCCAAAATTGGACTCATTATTTTCCCCCTCAAACCTCTCATTTTTCCAACTTCCTTAACTTGCAGATGAGGGAATTACTAGTAACCCATACTAGCAACCTAGGTGTTGTTTAACTCCTCACTACCTCTCACTTACCTCCCACATACAACTGATTGCCAAGTTCTCCCAGTTTAACCATTTCTCTTTTCATACTACCATGTTTATAGTGAAGCCTCTTCTCACTTTACACCTGCATTATAGCAAAATCCTTTTGGTTGGTCTTTCCACATCAAGTTTTTCCCCAGTCCATTCCATCCTTTACTCAAGTTTAAAATTTATATTCTTTAAGCATAAACCCGAGCATATTAGTTCCCACACTCTATCAATCAACTTCGTTGGTTCCCTATTACCACAGGAATGAAAAATAAAATCAACTGTTTGGCTTTTAAAGCCCTTCTTTACCTGACTGCCTTCCACATTAATACAAACTCAGATTTCCTAGCCTCCACTGTTATTCTTTGTTTGTAATACATTAGAACCTATGTTTACCTACCATACCAACTTTCTTGATGACTGTGATGTTTAAAAGAACCAACCTAATAACAAAAGAATAAAATCACTGGTCATGTGTAATCAGATTAAGTCATTGATTAAGTAGATCCCTAGAACATTCTAATGCTTGTCTGTGTCCTTCACTGTGTTGTTTTTGTGTTTGTGTGTGTGTATGTAAGTGTATGACAAATGCTGTAAATTGACAATGAGTTAAACCCAGAATTAAACAGGAAGGGAAGACTGATAGACTAAATTGCTTTTGAAAAATTGCATGGGTATGCTAATAATCCTGATTTTCTCCCTGAAACAAAGACTTATCTTTTTAATGCCAATATTTTTCTAGCTTTAATGTTTGGCTAAGAATCCTCAAATGCTGCATTCTGCATAGGATTAAAATTGAAAGTAAAACATTCAAAAGCCAATTGAGAGGCACATGAAAGCCACAAATAGTTTCCAATACATTGAAGAACTGTGAAGCAGTAAGACTAAAGATATTAACAACATATGGATAGATAGATCAGTAGACAGATTGATAGACAGATAGATAGATGAGTAAAAAAAAAGGTCTGGGCACATAGCACAAAAGCTAGTATATATTTTTCATTGATATTCTCATAGTATAACCAGAAAATGAGGATGGCATCGAACACACTAAGTAGACCATCTGTGGCACAAATTTGTGGGGGAGGAAGGGCTGGTCATAAGTTCCACAATAAAAGCAGATATGGATTGATTGTCATTTACATCATTGTAGAGAATATCCAAATAAGTTAAGAGGTCGATTTCAGTAGTAACCACATTGTTTCTTGATAAACATTGTGGGGAATATGCATGTATGTATGTATACACACATGAATAAATACATATGCATACCTTTGTCCTAAAGTATTTTACATGCTCATTGACAGGGTAAAAAGGCTCATGCATACAAGTAAATATTCAACAATAACAGAATATTGTTTGTCATGGAGGTATTGTAGATAACAATGAAATGAGGAATATAGATGAAATTAACCAAATAATGAGGCTATTAAAAGTGTTTCTCTGAAGTATATCTCTAGATGTTTCACTACCCCTTTAACTTTGTTTTTAAAAATGGTGGTCATGATTTCTGGAAGCCAAGATGGCAGAGTAAGTAGTAAGTTGCTCTCACTCTCCCTCATTTACCTTGGGGGAAAAAAAAACACAGAAAATAGCACTCCAGAAAAAATCCTGGAACAGCAGATCCAGCAGAAAGATGGGGTGAAGAGGTCTCTTAGCCCAGGAGTCTTGGGGGATTAGCAGGATAGGTCCCTTTCATTCTGGTGGAAGGAGAACGTAGACCAGGATAGCACAGCAAGCCAGTGGCAAATGCCACCTTAGCAAACCAGTGAGAGATCTTGAGCCACAGGGTGGTGGAACAGGCAAGAAGTAAAACGAAGATCCCCACATGCCTTGGCACAGCAAGGGGAAGCAGCAGACTCCAGCTCACAGAAGTACCATGTGCACTAGCAGGCAGGTGTCCTCCACCAGCCAAACCTCCTGGAACTTAAGTGCAGCCTTGGTGCGCGGGTATTCCCCAGTAGCTGAACCTCTCCATATGTCAGTGTATCCCCAGGTAACTCAGGCAAGTTGGTGTCCTCCAGCAATCAACTTCCCCATGCTTCACTGCAGCCCCAGGCAAGCAGACATCCTTCAGCAGTGACACTTCTGTGAGATTCAGTGCAGCTCTGCAGAAAAGCAGAAAAACACCTCCCCACACAGCAGAAAGCGTTGCTAGGACCCCAGCTCAGCACCAGGTAAGCTATCCAACAGTCATCACTTGGAGCCCCAGACAACAAAACCAGCGAGTAAACTCCTGGCCCCCAGAACACAAAGCTTAGGACAGTGGCTCCTATGCTCCAGAAGCAAAGTTCTGCATTAAAAGCCAGGAAAATAGACAAATATCAGGAGCAAAAAGTAGAAACAGATACTGACCATAGATTCTTTCTATTGGCACAAGAAAGATTAAAACACAAATTCAGAAGAGGACAACATTGTCAATATACTTACATCTAAAAATTTAAAGGGGATTAGTAGCTGTTTTCAAGCCCAAAAAGCCTTCTTGGAAGAGCTCAGGAAGGATTTTAGAAATAAAATAAGAGAGGTAGAAGAAAAATTTGGAAAAGAAATGAGAGGTATACATGGGAGAGTCAACAGCTTGGAAAAAGAAGGATAAAAATTGGCTGTAGAAAACAATTCTGTAAAAAATACAATTGGCTAAATGGAAAAAAACAACTCCACTTCAGAAAACAACTTTTTTAAAAAGTAGAGTTGCCCAACAGAAAAAGGAAGTGCAAAAGCTAACAGAAGAAAGCAATTCAGTAAAAATTAGAATTGGGCAAGTGGAAACTAATGACTCTCTGAGACATCAAGAATCTACCACTCAAACAAAATCAAAAAAATGAAAAAAATAGAAGAAAATATAAAATTCCTCATTGGAAAAAGCAAAAAAACAAACAAACAAAAAAACTGACCTGTAAAATAGATCCAGGAGAGATCATTTAAGATTGATTGGTCTACTGGAACACCATGATCAAAAAAAGAGCCTAGACAGCATCTTTCATGAAATTATCATTGAAAACTGCCCTGAGGTCCTAGAACTAGAGGGTAAGATTGCCATTGAAAGAATCCACCAGGGGCCGAGCCAAGATGGCAGAGTAAAAGAAGTGACTTGCTTGGGCTGTCCCCCAACCTCCTCCAAATGGCTACAAAAAATGGCTCTAAACAAATTCTAAAGCAGCAGAACCCACAAAAAGACAGAGTGAAACAAATTTCCAGCCCAAGACAACCTGAATGGTTGATCAGAAAGGTCTACAGTGCTGGACAGGAATAGGAGCACAGTTTGGCATGGGAGCACAGGCAAACAGGGCCTCAGTGAACCTGGAGCAGCCCTTACAGGACTGAATTACAGGCAGCTGTAGTGGTTTCCAGACTTTTCTAGCTACAAATGCCAAAGACAACTTAGGAAGTCAGTATGAAAACTCTGAAATTATAGTGGTGAGAGAAGCTCAGTCCCAACCCCAGTCCCCATGTGGCCATGGGGTAGTGGCTGTTTCTTGAGCTTCTTGCCCACAGACAAAGGGGGAATCAAGTGGCTGATCAGAGGGGGATTGCAGGAATCTCTCTGCTGCTGTAGGATTCTCTTGCTTTGCCTGTGCTTGGATGAGGATGGGCGGCAGTCCTTGGGCAAGAAGGAGTGCTGTCATGGTAGAGCTTGTAGTAGTGAAGGAGAGAAAATCCCCCTCACAGTTTCAAGACAGAAAAGAGTGCTTGTGGTCACTCACAGACCAGAGCACAGGCGAGGAAAGGAGTAAACACCCCCCCCCGATTATACCACCTTGGAAGAAGTGAAAATTTACAGGTCCCTAAAAATATCTCTGAAAACAGCTACACAAGACCCCCTAAGAGTGGGGCAATACATTCTCCACACTGGAAGTATAGACCTTAACAAAGAGTTTATAATTCAAGTAATTGGCTGGGATCATGAGAAAACTGGACAAAAAATGTCAGACCGTGTTATCTTTCTTTTGTAACAAAAATGATCAAAACACAACCAGAAGAAGACAACAAAGTCAAAGCTCCTACATCCAAAGCCTCCAAGAAAAATTTGAATCAGACCCTGGCTGTAAAGGAGCTCAAAAATGATTTTGAGAAGCTAGTAAGAGAAGTAGAAGAAAAACCAGGAAGAGAAATAAGAATGATGTAAGAAAATCATGAAAAGCAAGTCAACAGCTTGCTGAAGGAGAACCAAAAAAATACTGAAGAAAATAACACCTTAAAAAATAACTTAACGTAAATGGCAAAAGAGGTCCAAAAAGCCAATGAGGAGAAGAATGCCTTAAAAAGAAAAATTTGCCAAATGGAAAAGGAAGTCCAAAAGCTTACTGAAGAAAATACTTCCTTAAAAATTAGAATGGAGCAATTGGAAGCTAGCGAGTTTATGAGAAATCAAGACAATGTAAAACAAATCCAAAAAGAATGAAAAAAAACAATGTGAAAACAACTGATCTGGAAAATATATTTAGGAGAGAGAATTTTAAAATTATTGGACTGTCTAAAAGCCATGATCAAAAAAAGAGCCCAGATATCAACTTTCAAGAAATTATCAAGGAAAACAGAGGGCAAAATAGAATTTGAAAGAATCCACTGATAACCTCCTGAAAGAATTCCCCAAGGAAAAACTGCTGGAAATATTGTGGCCAAATTCCAGAGTTCCCAGGTCAAATAGAAAATAGTGTAAGCAACCAAAATGATACAATTCAAGTATTGTGGAAACACAATCAAGATAAGACAAGATTTAGTACCTTCTACATTAAGGAACCTCAGGGCGTGGAATATAATATTCCAGAGGGCAAAGGAGATATGACTACAACCAAGAATCACCTACCCAGCAAAACTGAGTACAGTCTTTCAGGGGAAAAACTGGATATTCAGTGAAATAGAGGACTTTCAAAAATTCTTCATGAAAAGTCCAGAGCTGAATAGCAAATCTGACTTTCAAAAACAAGCTCAAGGGAAACAAGAAGAGGAAAAAAGGAAAGAGAAATCATAAGGGATTTATTAAGGTTGAACTGTTTACATTCCTGCATAGATAGATAGATAGATAGATAGATAAAGGGCACAGGGTGAGTTGAAGATGAAGGGGTGATATCTGGAGAATAAAATTAAAGGGTGAGAGAAGATTATACTGGGAGAAGGAGAAAGGGAGAGGTAGAATGGGAAAAATTATCTCACAAAAAAAAGAAAAGTCTCTTACAGTGGAGGAGAAATGGGGAAAGAGGAAAGGGAATGAGTGAATATTATTCTCATAGGATTTGGCTTAAAGAGGGAATAACATGCACTCTCAATTGGGTATGGAAATCTATCTTACCGTACAGGAAAATGGGGGAAGGAAAGGGGACAAGATAGTGGGGGGATGATAGAGAGGAGGGAAGATTGGGTGAGGGGGCAACCAGAAGCAAATACTTCTAAGACGGGATAGGGTCAAAAGAGAAAATAGAATAAATGGAGGGTGGGATATTATTAAGGGAAATATAGTTAGTTTTTCACAACATGACTCCTATGGACATGTTTTGCATGACTATGCATGTATAACCTGTATCAAGTTGCTTACCTTCTCAATGACAGTAGGTGGGGAGGGAGGAAGGGAGAAAATTTGGAACCCTAAGTTTTAAAAACAAATTAAATTAAAACAAAAAAAGCTTTCACATGCAACTTGGAAAAAAGATATACATGAAATGGGGTTTAGAAATCTGTCCTGCCCTACAAGAAAGTTGAAGGAGTAGGGGATAAGAGAAGGGGAGGAGAGATAGAAGGGAGGGAAGATTAGGGGGAACGTGTATTCAAAATGCATGTGATCTTAGAGTGGAGGGAGGGATGAGATGGGGAGAAAATTTGGAACTCAAAATCTTATGGAAGTGAATGTTGAAAAATAAAAATAAATAAGTTAATTTAAAAACATAAAAGAAAAGAAATGAAAAGAAAGAATCTACCAATCACCTTCTGAAAAAGATCCCAAAATGAAAACTCCAAGGAATATCATGGAAATATTCTAGAATTATCAGGTCAAGGGAAAAATATTGCAAGCAGCCAGAAAGAAGCAATTTAAATATGATGGAACCACAGTCAAGATTACATAGGACATTGCAGCTTCTACATTAATGAACTAGATGGCTTGGAACATGATATTCTGTAAGTCAAAGGTGATTGGATCACAACAAAGGGTAAGCTACCCAGTAAAATTGAGTGTAATCTTTCAGGGGAGGAGAAGAACATTCCATGAAATAGGGGACTTCCAAATTTTCCTTATGAAAAATTCAGAACTTAACAGAAAATTCAATCTCCAAAGACTCAATAGAAGCATAAAAAGGAGAGCAGTTAAGGCCTACTAATTTGTAAAGGAAAGGAGATGGACATCCATATCAATAATGAATGGTCGAAAATGGGGACCCTTAGGAATCAGAGGGTCATGTTGAAGTCAGCCTCTCCCTTCCTCAGCTTTATCCTTAAGAGGGTCCTTGGGCAATGGCCACAGGCTATATGGACTGGTGACAAAAATTCATAGACAATCAGAGTTGGAAATTTCTTCAGTGACCATCTCATCTAATCCACACTTGAACAGGAGTCGCTTCTATAATGTTCCTCAGCTCCCCCCGCCTTTACCCACAGGCCTCTGCTGATGGGAAACCCCCACCTCCTCTGGCAGGTCATTTCATTAGGGGACAACTCTTATTGCTATATCTAGCCTAGATTTGCCTCTTTGCAGTTTCCATGTGCAGTTGCCAGTTATGCCTTCTGAGGCCAGGCAGGACAACCTTTATTTCTTTTCAATGGAACTCTTTCAGATTCTCAAAGTCAACTACAATGTACTCTCAGTGCTTCTCTTTTCTCTAAGAATACCTAGTCTTTTCAACTGAACCTCCAAGGCACAGTCCTTGGGGTAGGACTGGGGGAATTAGTCAATGAAAGCTCCATCATTGCAGCCTGAGTTGAAGGGCTCCAATGTGCTTTTCCTGGTGTTGCAAGCATGACCAATATTCCCTACTGGATTTCAGTCTGACACATGGAACTAACTGGGAACTGGTTTCTGATCATGAGTATTGTGTCTTTTAATCATCTGAGGGAATGGAGCTGAACAGATGATCTCTGGCTATCGTACCTGGTAGGTTTTGAGTAAGGAGGATTGCTGAGAAGGTCTGGGTGAAGGGAGGGATGGTGGGTTTTATTCCCCCCCCCCATTTCCCATGTCTCCAAGACCACATGGAACTTCTGTTGATGTTATGTCTTTTCTTTCCTAATCTCACATGGCTGAGTATCCCCTACAGGGGATCATGTAGATGACCGGGAGATCCACCAAAGCCATCTGAGGTCCTGTTAACAACTGGAGTCCCTGAGCTGGTGGTGGGAGGAGCCTGGTATAGTGGGGGGTCATTGAAGCAGCCAAGTGTCCTGTTCGACCTCCCCCTGCAGGGCACTGACCTGGTAATCAAGACCCTAAGTTTTTGTTCCAGTTAAGCAAAGGAGGCACTCCTTTACTGTCTGTGCCACACCCAGAAGTGAATTTGATGAAGATGGACAGAAGAAATTCAAGGATGGGGAGACCCTTTAGACACACCCAAATGATCTCTACTTGGATGCCTCTACAGCTTTGTATTTTTAGTTTTACACCCCTGTCTCCCCAGAGACTGATGTGTGCTAAGGGAAGAGGGCAATCCAAGTTTGAAGTCACATCTATATAACCTTTGTCCTTGTTATACTTTCTCAGTAAATATCTTTTTATATAAAAAAGTCATGCAATGCCTTATTCCTTCCTGCCTCCCTAATGCACTTAATGATTCAGGTGACAAGTTATCTGAAAACAAAATGTGCACATAATCAGTGCTTAGTACACAGGAACAGATTAGGATATTCTGAATATATTTGAAGTTGATATTTGGAGACGGAATTGGATTGGGGGAAGGGGAATGAGGATGTAATATTCCAGTGTCATCTAATAAGCTACTCTATTAAAGTAATTGTGTTTATATTCACTAAATTTTGAGTAGTAGAGTGCAAAAACAAAAAAGAGCTAAAAATTGTGAACCAAAATGTAGTGAATGTATGAAAAGGAATCATATAAGAGATAAAAGATTGGATAGGACAATTATTGTGCGTTCTAACCAATCAAATTGGAGGCCTATTGGGTATTTATGGCATATGTGAATACCTTAATGCATTCAGCATCCAATATTAAGATTTAAATGTGTGGAAGATAATGACAAGAAAGAAGAATATTTATTTTCCTCTATTAACACCTGAACAAAAATAAATCTTTCTGAAAAAGTGCTAATGTGACATTAAACATGACCTTTCAAGCAGCTGATTGAAATGTGACTTTAAAAAATGGATGTCTAAATAATGTCACATCAAGTACTATATCAATTTATATTAGTTTCATTAGAAGGAAAAAATGCTTCCTGGTTTATTGGGATATTAAGATAGCTACAAAATTCATATATAGCTTTTAATGGTAATTCTGACTACATAATAATTACTATTGGGCAATAAGTAGCGTACACATTGGAGACTAGTTTCGTCAGTCCAAATATTTCCCCAAATCAAGATGCAGGAATACCTCTAGACTTAAGCTTGCAGACGAAACTTTGGAATTGTCTTAGATCATTGTATTGTTGAGAATATGTAAGTTATTCATAGTCGACCATTGTACAGCATTGCTCTCACTGAGTACAATGTTCTCCTGGTTCTGCTCACTTCACTTTGCATCAGGTCATATAAGTCTTTCCATGTTTTTTTTTTTTTCTGAAAGCATCCTGATCATCATTTCTTATAGCACAATATTACTCCCTTGCAATCATATATCATAACTTGTTCAGCCATCCCCTGATTTATGGATGTCCCCTCAATTTCCAATTCTTTGTAGGACAAAAAGAGCTGCAATAAATATTTTAGACACATAGGTATTATAATTTTTTAATGTCTTTGTAATAGAGCTAGAACTATCAGTGGTTGTTGTTTGTCCTTCATTTTTGAAAAAGACCAATGATTTCACAGGATAGTTTTGACTCATGTGTAAATTAAATGTAAGTGACACAGAGTTGTACAAGGTTATCAGCCTCACCAACTCTTCCAGAGTCCTTGAAGTCCAGTGGCAGGACAAAATTCAAGATGATTGACAATGAACCAGAATGCAGGGCATGACTTTGACATCTTTGATGTCTGACCAGGCTATAAGCTTCCCTGGGCTCCTGCTTGGGCCACGTTCATGACTACTAGAGTAAATTGTTGTTATCCACCCATTCAGCCAAGAGGAGTTTTCACATGCTTTGGCTAGACAGATGCCTAACTCACCAACAGGTATGAAACCTGTTGGTTGCCCTCAAACTGTATTAACCTGTATGCCAAGATGGTTTTACCAGTATGTAGTTGTTGTACATGATCTAGTTTCTTGGAACCACAGGTGAAAGTTAGTTGAAGGTCAACACCAAAGGGGGATATCCCATAAAGCTCCCTATTTTTTGTGCAGTCAGGTAATAAATAATTCCATTATGCATACTTCTGACAGATAAACTACTCCATGCTCTCCTAATTTGCTTATGGCATCACCCTTTATGTCTGAATCAAGTGACCTTGTATTGGCATATTGTGTGAGATATTGTTTTATACATCTAAATTCCACCAAGCTGGTTTTCAGGTTTCCCAGCAAATTTTGTCAAATACTGTCCCCAAATTTGGAATGTTGAATTTATCAAACACCAGGTTACTTTTATCATTTACTATTATTTGTTGTGTACCCAACGATCCACCACTCTACTTGTTGGCAAGTACTAGATTGTTTTGGTTCTTTTTAATACAGTTTGAGATCTGGTATAGCTAGGTCACTTTCCTTCACATTTTTATTCATTATTTCCCTGGATATTCTTGATCTTTTAGTCTTCCTGATTAATTTTATTAAATATTTTTGGTAGTTTAATTGGTATGCCACTGAATAAGCAAACTAATTTAAGTAGAATTTTCATTTTTCATTTTTATTACATTGACTTGGACTATCCATGAACAATCAAAAATTTTTACAACTGTATAGATCTGACTTCATTTATGTGAAAAGTGCTTTGTAACTGTGTTCATATAGTTCTTGGGTTTGTCAGGGCAGGTAAACTCCCAAGTATTTTATAATATATACAGATATTTTAAATGAAATTATCTTTCTAACTTTTCTTGCTGGACTTTGTTGGTAATATATAGAAATGCTGGCAATATATAGAAAAAGGATTTATTTTATATCCTGAAACTTTGCTGGAGTTAAGTATTTCAACTACTTTTTTAGTTGACTGTTGAGGATATTCCAAAAATATCATCGTATCATTCGAAAAACATGATAGCTTTGTTTCCACGTGGACTATTCTAATGCCTTGAACTTATTTTTTCTTCTCTTAATGCTATAGCTGGCATTTCTAGTAAAATATTGAATAGTAGTGATTATAGTGAGCACCCTTGAGTAACCCTGATCTAACTAGGAAGACTTTGAACTTAATCCCATTACAAATAATGCTTGCTGATGGTTTTCCATAGATATTACTTATCATCTTATTTGATTTGATTTGATTTTTTTTCTTGTCTAGGCAATGGAGTTAAGGGACTTGCCCAGGGTCACACAACTAGTAAATGTTATGTGTCTGAGGCCAGATTTGAACTCAGATCTTCCTGAATCCAGGGCCAGTGTTCTATCCACTATACCAACTAGCTGCCCCCATTACTTATCATTTTAAAGAAAATTATGTTTATTCCTATGCCTTCAATTTTTTAAATAAGAATGAGTATTGTATTTTGTCAAAAGTTTTTCTGCATCCATTCCTACAATCATATAATTTCTATTGGTTTTGCTATTGGTAGGGTCAATTATGCTGATAGTTTTCTGAATATTAAACCAGTCCTGTATTCTTGGTATTAATCCCACCTTATCATAGCATGTGATCTTTGTGATATATTGCTGCAATCTACTTGCTAGTATTTTTTTTTTAATGCATTAGTATTCACTACAGATATTAGTCTATAGTTTTCTTTTTTCTATTTTTGCTCTTCCTGATTTAGGTACCAACACCGTATTTTCCAAGATAGGGTAATTTAAATATTCTATTTCCTCTTCTCTTAATCTGGGCAATTTAGATGTTTGTAAATATTCATCCATTTCACTTTGATAGATGTATTGGCTTATAATTGGACAAAATATTTCATAATAATTAATTTTATCTTCAATTCTAGTGAATTCACCTTTTTCATTTGTGATACTGGCAACTTGGTTTTCTTATATTTTTTAAGTCAAATTAGCCAATGCTTTAACTATTTTTTCATAAAATCAGCTCTTGCTTATATTTTTTAGTTAAAGGGTTTAAGGTGGAGAGGAAATAGGAGGGCAGTGGGGGGCAACAGTTGAAGCTGACTCTCATTGGAATTGGCTCAAAGATTGAATAACATACATAGTAAGTTAGATATGGAAACCTATCTTGCCTTAGAATGAAATAGGAGGAAAATAGGACAAAGGGCAGTGCTGATAGAAGGGAGGGTGGATTGGAATAGGTAGGTGGTAGTCAGAAGCAAAACAATTTTGAGGACAGACAGGATGAAAGGAGATAGAAAGAGAGAGAGAGAGAGAGAGAGAGAGAGAGAGAGAGAGAGAGAGAGAGAGAGAAGGATAAATGAAGGGGAAGTAGGATGGGGTAAATACACAGTAATCATAATTGTGAATGTGAATGGTATGAACTCACCCATAAAATATAAGCAGATGGTAGAGTGATTTAAAAATCAGAATCCTACAAAAAATACTTGAGGGGGGCAGAAGCAGAGTCAGGAGGGTGGGGGGTTGAGGTCTCCATCAATGGAGCCCCCACCCTGAAGGCAGAGGAAAGGGGGACAGGCCACTGCTGCCTCCTCTTCCTTCTTCTTCTAGGTCAGCAATCCCCTCTGCCTCCTCCTTGGCTAGGCTGGCAGTTGCTACCATCTCATTCATCCTCATGCACCATTGGTGGCACAGGTTCCAAGGTGTCCAACCATGTGGTCTGCTGGGAAGCCAGTCTTGCAGGTGGCTGGTACACAGCCTCAGTTCCTCAACTGAATACACAATTAGAAGGTTGGCTTTCACGAGTACAATACACTAAAAGATCTGCTAGAGGCATTATTGCCCCCCATGCAGGATATACTTACTATGGGTCTTGTGATGCTCATGCTTACTAACAAGTGGGTCCATCTATTACTTGGAGAATATTCATCCTTGGGCCTTCCCATCATATACCCCTATCTCAATGTGCACTTTCCAGTGTGGATATATGTAGAGCACCTCTGTATGACCTTCATATTGACAAAAGATTTATTGAGAGCTATGGAAGACAGGAATGTTTCAGCACATGTCTCTGCAGACAGATGAAGATGAACACAGTATTGAAATGCATTTCTTATACTGCTAAAGCCATGGAAAACCATAAGGATGAGTTTACCATTATTCATGTGTTGGATGGAGTTCTGAGTGAGTCAAAAGTCAGGAATTCAGAAAACTCTTCAGTAAATATCTAGCAGATCCTAGTAATCTCTTTCTGTTTTCTTCTGATTTCTGCCATTGGGGTTAAAGGTTCTGTTACAGTTACTATGAATAACTGGAATTAGCTACTGGAATATATTGAATGGAGGATGAAGGTGACATAGTCAGACCTGAACTTTAGGAAGATTAATTTCACACTTGAATAGAAGATGAACTGGATTTAAAAAAATCCTTCAGGCAGGGAGAACAACCAGAATTCTCTTTTTTCCATCATTAGCTCTGCTTGGTTTCAACTCCAGGAACATGTCATGCATCTCAAAGGATAAGCTGATAAGCCAAATGCTTTCTCTCCCCATTTCTGCCTCCTGGTTTCCCTATTTTATCTAAAATCTAGTTAAAACCCAACCATCTGCTAAAAAGCCTTTCCAATCCCCATCAATGCTACTGCCTTCCCTCCATAATTACATCAATTGTCTTGCACATATCTTGTTTGTATATAATTGTTTGCATTTTTCTCCCCCATTAGACCAAGAGCTACTTGAGGGAAGGGACAGTCTTTACCGTCCTTTGCATACTCAGTGTTTGACACTGTGTGTGACATATAGTTGACTCTTAACACATGTTTTTACTTGACTTTTGAAATACTTTTCTCACATTGTTTTACTGTGTATTCTACTCATTCCAGCCAAATGTACTGTTTACTGTTTCCCAAATCTAATATTTCATCTCTTGCCTCCATGGCTTACACTTAACATGTAGTTCCCTCCTTAATCCTTCTTTTGATCCATTAAACTTTTCCTTCAAGACAGTTCAAGTTCCATTTTCTCCTTGAAGCCTTTCCTTCAATTTCCAGTTGTCAATGCTCTTCACTTCCTCAAATTATATTTACTTTTTCAGCCCCCAATAGGATGAACATTCTTTCATTGTAAGAAATTTTATTTGTTGGTTTTCTCTTTGTACACCACACGAAGTGGAGTATTTGTCAGAGACAAAATGGCAGATTAGCTCGAGAGGTAGCCTTAGAATAAGTCTTGTCTTTGATAAAAGTAATTTATAAGACAGAGCAAGTCAGTTAATTTCTCATACTCTAAGTACTTTGATAAAACTCTAAATTGTAAAGGTGTCAGAGAACTTGTATCAGTTAAAAAAAGAAACCTCCCTCTTTAAACCAAAGATGTCACAGGTACCATCACTATTTCTATATGTCTAAAACCTAGACTAGTGCTTAATGAAGAGTAGGTATTTAATAAATATTACTTTTTTAAAGTATTAATTAATTTCTTTATTTTTAGTTTTCAACATTCACTTCCACAAGATTTTGAGTTCCAAATTTTCTCCCTATCTTGTCTCATGGCCTACCTCTGGATGGCATGCATTCTTACACCTTCCCCTAATCTGCCAACCCTTCTATCTCCCCCACTTCTCTTATGCCCTTCCCCTTTCATTTTCCTATTGTTTGGGATAGATTTCTATACCTCATTGCCTGTATATGGTATTTCCCAGTTGCAAGTGAAAACAATTTTTAACATTTATTTTTAAAACTTTGGGTTCCAAATTTTCTCCCTTCCTCCCTCCCCACCCACTGTCATTGAGAAGGCAAATAACTTGATACAGGTTATTCATGTATAGTCATGCAAAACACTTCCATAGTAGTCACATTGTGAAAAACTGTATTTCCCTTCATCCTATCCTGCCCTCCCCATTTATTCTATTTTCTCTTGAGCCTGTCCTGCCTTAGAAGTGTTTGCTTCTGATTATCCCCTCCCCCAATCTGTCCTCCAACTCTCTTATCCCCTTCCCCCCTATTTTCCTGTAGGGTAAGATATATTTCCATACCCAATTGGTATGTATGTTACTCCCTTTTTTAGCCAAATCCAATGAGAATATGATTCCCTGATTCTCTCTCACCTTCTCCTGATTCCCCTCCACTGTCAGTCTTTTCTTATCTGTTCCAGAATTGCTGAGGCCTGGTCTTTGCCTGAGCAGCCATGCTTAACTGCACTTCTCTCCCATCCTGGTGCAATACACCTTTCCAATCAACCATCCAGGTTGTCTAGGGCTGGAAATTTGTTTCACTCTGTCTTTTTGTGCGTTCTGCTGCTCCACAATTTGTTTAGAGCCATTTTTACCAGGTACTTTACATAAATGTTACTTTTTGTGAGGAAAAGGCTTTGTATTCTGTTAAAGTAGTTTAAATAAATATAAAGCCCGTAAGGAAGAAAATAGGGGAAAGAAAGAGGAATTTTTCTTTCCCTATAATGAGATTATACAGTTAGCCATAGGCATTTATCAAAAAGTCATCCATGTGTGTGGAACCAAGATGGTGGAGAAAGGGCATGGATTTTCCTGAGCTCTCCCCAAAACTCCTGCAAAGACTTTTAAATAATGCACTAAAACAAATTCTGCAGTGGCAGAACTCACAAAACAAGGTGAAACAATTTCCCAGCCCAAAACAACTTAGAAGGTCAGCAGGAAAAGGTCTGTCACACTGGGGTGAGACTGGAACACAGTACAATGCAAGTTGTGCCAGTGAAGACCAGGTCCCAGAAAACAAGAAATAAGCCTTGGAAGTGACTTAATCAGCAGCAGTGGCAGCTGATTCAGGAGCTTTCATCTCACAGATGATTAAGAACTGCTTAGAAGGAGATTACAGGAGTTTCTTTTCTTGCATGGGGGACAGGGCAGGCCTCTTTTCCTTTGCTCATACCTGAATCTGGGTCACAATGGTGACTGGCAGTTCTGTGGTATGGAGGAGCCAGAGCTTGCATGTACAGTGGAGCAGAGGCCTTCAGCAGAAAAGGTTGCTTGTGGTCACTCAAAGGCCAAAGCACAAGTCAGGAGTGTAGTTAATGCACCTTTCCTTAGTTCATACCAGTGTGGGGAAGAACCAAAAAGTTATAAACCCTCAAAACTAGCTCTCAAAACATCTGCACAAAACACCTGAAGCTTGAGACAGTGCGCTGCACACTTGGGAAACAAAGCACCACTTTAGCAAAGACTTGAAAGTCATCTAATAGGCTGGGGAAATGAACAAACAATAGAAAAATAAATCTGACCAAAGAACATTACTACAATGAGAAGGAAGATCAAAACACATTCAGAAAAAGATAGCAAAGTCAAAACTCCTACACCCAAAGCCTCAAAGGAAAATATGAATTGGTGTTAGGCTATGAATGAAGATGAAATGATGGTTGCAATTTTTGAATATATTGATAGACTCTTCAATATAGTAAGACCAAGACGGCTTCTCTACATGGCCATAGATGGAGTAGCTCCACGTGCTAAAATGAACCAGCAGCGTTCCAGAAGGTTTAGAGCATCAAAGGAAGGAATGGAAGCAACTATAGAGAAGCAACGAGTTAGGGAAGAAATACTGTCAAAAGGTGGCTTTCTTCCTCCAGAAGAGATCAAAGAAAGATTTGACAGCAATTGTATTACACCAGGAACTGAGTTCATGGACAATCTTGCTAAATGCCTTCGATATTACATTGCTGATCGTTTAAATAATGACCCAGGGTGGAAAAATTTGACTGTTATTTTATCTGATGCTAGTGCTCCTGGTGAAGGAGAACATAAAATTGTGGATTATATTAGAAGACAAAGAGCTCAACCTAACCATGATCCAAACACTCATCATTGCTTATGTGGAGCGGATGCTGATCTCATTATGCTTGGACTTGCCACACATGAGCCAAACTTCACAATTATTAGGGAAGAATTCAAACCCAACAAACCAAAACCATGTGGTCTTTGTAATCAGCTTGGTCATGAAGTCAAGGACTGCCAGGGTTTGCCAAGGGAAAAACAGGGAGAGCATGATCAGTTTGAAGAAAGTCTTCCTGCTTCAGAAGGAGAGTTTATCTACATTCGGCTAAATGTGCTTCGTGAGTATTTAGAAAGAGAATTAACTATGGCCAGCCTGCCATTTACTTTTGATATTGAGAGGAGCATTGATGACTGGGTTTTCATGTGTTTATTTGGTGTTAGGCTATGGAAAGACACAAAAATTATTTTTAAAATCAAGTAAGGAGGTAGAGGAAAATTTGGGAAGACAAATGAGAGTGATACAAGAAAATCATGGGGAAAACAGTGTCAACCAACTTGGTAAAAGATGCACAAAACAAACAAACAAAAAAATGAAGAAAATAGCACTTTAAAAACCAGAATAGACTAAACAGTAAAAGAGATACAAATATCTAATGAAAAGAAGAATTCCTTGAAAAGTAGAATGGGTCAGATGGAAAACAAGGCACAAAAATTCACTGAAGAAAAGACCTCCTTAAAAAACAGAATTCCATAAATGGAAAAGGAGATTAAAAAAAAACTCATTGGAGAAAATAATTTTCTGAAAGTTAGAGTTGAGCAAATGGAAGCTAATGACTCTATGACACAACAAGAAACAATAAAACAAAAAAAATTAAAAAATAGAAGACAATGTGAAATATCTCATTGGAAAAAGCAACTGACCTGGAAAATAGATCCAGGAGAGAAAATTTCCTGAAAGCCATGATTTAAAAAAAAAGAAAGAAAAAAGAAAAAACATCCTTGATATAATCTTTTCTAATTAATTAATTAATTATTTTTTAGTTTTCAACATTAACTTCCGCAAATTTTTGACTTTGTGATTTTCTCCCCATCTCTCCACTCCCCCCACTTCAAGATGGCATGCATTCTAAATATCTGTGTCCCCAATTTGCCCTCTCTTCTATCATCTCCCCTTCTCTTATCCCCTTCTACCCTATTTTCTTGTAGGGTAATATAGATTTCCATACCCAATTGAATCTGTATGTTAATCCCTCTTTGAGCCAAAACTGATGAGAGTAAGGTTTATTCATTCCCTCTCACCTCCACTGTAAAAGCTTTTTTCTTGCCTTTTTTATGTGAGATAATTTAACTTATTCTACATTTGCCTTTCTCCTTCTCCCACTATAATACCCATTCACGCCTTCATTTTATTTTTTATAAATCATCCCTTCATAGCCAATTCACCATGTGCCCTTTGTCCACACACACACACACACACACACACACACACACACACACACATACGATTTCTCTTTTCTGTTTACCTCTTCATGCTTCTCTTGAGTCTTGTACTTGAAAGTCAAATTTTCCATTCAGTTCTGATCTTTTCATCCAGAATGCTTGAAAGTCCTCTATTTCACTGAATTTCCATTTTTCCCCCTGAAAGATTATACTCAGTTTTGCTCTGTAAGTGACTCTTGGTTTTAATCCTATGTCCTTAGACCTCCAGAATATCATATTCCAAGCCCTCCAATTCCTTAATGTAGAAGGTGATAAATCTTGTGTTATGCTGATTGTGTTTCCACAATACTTGAATTGTTTCTTTCTGGCTGCTTATAATAGCTTCTTCTTGACCTGGGCACTCTGGAATTTTGCTATTGTATTTGTAGTAGGTTTCCTTTTGGGATTTCTTTTAGGAGGTGATCTGTAGATTCTTTCAATTTCAATTTTGCGTTCTGATTCTAAAATATCAGGGCAGTTTTCTTGACAATTTCCTGAAAGATGGTGTTTAGGCTCTTTTACTCACCATGGTTTTCAGGTAGTCCAATAATTTTTAAATTAGCTCTCCTGGATCTATTCTCCAGGTTAGTTGTTTTTTCAATGAGATATTTCACATTGCCTTCTATTTTTTTTATTATTTTGTTTTGTTTTATAATTTCTTGGTTTCTCAAAGAGTCTTTAGCTTCCATTTGCTCCATTCTAATTTTTAAGGAATTATTTTCTTCAGTGAGTTTTTGAATCTCCTTTTCCATTTCACCATATCTTCTTTTGAAGGCATTCTTCTCCTCATTGTCTTTTTGGGCCTCTTTTGCTATTTGGATTAGTCTATTTTTTAAGGTGTTATTTTCTTCACTATTTTTTGGGTCTCCTTTAGCAAGTTATTGGCTTGTTTTTCATGATTTTCTTGCATTAATCTCATTTCTTTTCCCAATTTTTCCTGTACTTCTCTTACCTGATTTTCAAAATCCTTTATTGAGCTCTTCCATGAACTGAGGCCAATTCATATTTTTCTTGGAGGTTTTGGATGTAGTAGCCTTAGCTTTGTTGTCTTCTGGTTTTGTGTTTTGATATTCTTTGTCACCAAAGTAAGATTCTATAGTCTGAGGGGTTTTTTTGCCTCTGTTTGCTCATTTTCCCAGTCAATTACTTAACTTTTTGACTCTTCATTAATGTAGGGCTTTGCTTCCAGTGTGGAGGTTTTACTTTCCCAAACTTCAGGAGTTTTGTGCAACTGTTTTCAGAGATACTTCTAGGGAACTGTAAATTTTCAGTTCTTCCAAGGTGATATGGTCAAAGGAGAGGCATTTACTCCTTTCCGAGTCTGTGCTCTGGTTCAGTGACCACAAGTACTCTTTTGTGCTTTGGAACTGTGAGGAGGATTTCCTTTCCACTGACACCACAAGTTCCGCCATGCCAGCACTCCTCCTTGTCCTGGGACTGCCACCCAGGACTGTGACCCAGATCCAAGCATAAGCAAAGCAAGAAAATCCTTCCTCAGTGCCAGAAAAGAGATCCCTGCAGTCCTTCTCTGATCATTCACTTAATTTTCCCATTGTCTGTGGGCCAAGAGCTCTGGAAGCAACCCCTGCCACTGTGGCCACAGCCCTGGGGCTAGGGCCAGAGCAGGACCATGCTCCTCTCTCACCAAGGTCTGATAGACCTTTCCCACTGACCTTCTAAGTTGTCTTTCCCATTTGTGGGTTGAGAAGTCTGGAAACCACTACAGCTTCCCATGATTCAGTCTCCTGAGGCCTGTTCTGGGTCTCCTCTGGCTCTGTCTTTGCCTGTGCAGTCTGAGCTAAACTCTGCTCCTCTCCCAGCCCAGGGCAACAGACCTTTTCTATCAACCATCCAGGTTATCTTGGGCTGGAAATTTCTGTCACTCTGTATTTTTGTGGGTTCTGCATCTCTAGAATTTGTTTAGAGTCATTTTTACAGGTATTTGGAGAGACTTGGGGAGAGCTCAAACAAGTCACTCACTGTTTTTATTCTGCCATCTTGACTCTGCTGTCTTCTAGATATTATCTCTCAAGAAATTGTCAAGGAAAACTACCCTGGTATTATAGAACCAGAGGGTAAAATTAAAATTGAAAGAATCTACTGATCACATCCAGAAAGAGATACACAGTGAAACTCCCAAGAATATGTAACCAAATTCCAGACTTTGGATATCAAGTAGAAAATATTGCTAGTGGCCAGAGAGGAACAATTCAAGTATGGTGGAGTCAGCCAGGATAACATAAAATTTATCAGGTTCTACATTAAAAGATAAGAGGGCTTGGAATATAATATTCTGAAAGACAAAGAATCACTCACCTAGAAAAAAGGGTATAATCCTTCAGAGGGAAAAACACATATTCAATGAAATAGATGATTTTCAAGTATTCCTAAAGTAAAGATAAAGACTGAATAGAAAATTTGGCTTCCAAATCCAAGACTCAAGAGATGCATAAAAAGATAAATAGGAAAGGGAAGTCATAAGGAACTTAATAAGTTTAAACTGTTTACATTCCTACATGGGAAGATGATACTTATAACTCGTAAGAACTTTCTGCACTAGGGCAGTTAGAAGGAGTATATATAGACAGAGGTAACAGGTGTGACTTTAACATAATGGGATGACATCTTGAAAAAATAAGAAGCAAGAGAGAAGAATGCACTGAGAGAAAGAGAGAGAGAAGTTGAATGAAATAAATTATCTCACATAAAACAGTCAAGAAAACTTTTACAGGGAAAGGAATGATGGGAGAAATTGTGGGGAATGCTTGAACCTTACTCTCTTTAGAATTGGCTCAAAGAAGGAATAACATACATGCTGAATTGGGTATAGAAATCTATCTCACCCTACAGGAAAGTAGGAGGGGAAGGGAATAATAAAAGCTGGTATACTCATAGAAAGGAAGGTGGATTGGAGGAATTAGTATTCAGAAGCAAAATATTTCTGAGGAGGGACAGGGTAAAAGAGAGAGAGAGAGAGAGAGAGAGAGAGAGAGAGAGAGAGAGAGAGAGAGAGAGAGAGAGAGATAATAATGAAGTGGAAAATAAGATGGAGTGAAATACAGTTAGCAATCATAACTGTGAAAAAAAATTGAAGGAAGTTTCTCTGATAAAGACCCCATCTCTCAAATATATAGAGAAATGAGTCAAATTTTAAAATAAAATAAGAGCCTTTCCCCAACTGATAAAGAATAAAACAATGAACAGTTTTCAGCTGAAGAAATAAAAGCTATCTATAGCCCTATTAAAAGTGCTCTAAATAACTACTGATTGGGGAAATGCAAATAAAAACAATTCTGAGCTACTACCTCATATTTATAAGATTGACTAATAAGACAAAAAAGGAGAGTGGCAAATATTGGAGGGAAAATTGAGAACTATTGCACTGTTGGTGAAGTTATGAATTGATTCAACCATTAGGTGGAGTAATTTGAAACTATGCCCAAATGTTTATAGCAGCTCTTTTCTCACAGCCAAGAATTGAAAATTGAGGGGATGCCCATCAATTGGGGAACAGCTGATTGTGAAGGAATACTATTGTACTACAAGAGATTATGAGCTAGATGCTTTCAGAAAAACCTGGAGACTTATGTGAACTGATACAATGTGGAATGAGTAGAACTAGGAGAACACAGTACACAGTAACAGCAATTTTGTATGATAATCAATTATGAATGACTTAGCTATGCTCAGCAATACAATGATCCACACCAGCTCTCTTGCCTTCTCAATGTGTGGAATAGGGAGAGTGGAAGACAATTTGGAACTCAATTTTAAAAATGAAAGTAGAAAATTGTTTTTTACTTGTAATTGGGGGAAAATAAAATACTAATTTAAAAAAAATAAAAAAAGTCATGAATTGCTTTTGGAGCTATTTATGAAATTTAGAAAACAAGATGCAACATAGCATGCATTTTAGAAAATAAGAAAGACCAGTATGCAGAACAAATTTATTAAAATTTGAGATAAGGCCCCAAAAGAATAAGGCATTTAAGTCACAGGAAAGATAATTGAAATTCTGTTGTGCTGGGAATGTGGAGACTAATTTTTCTCCATCTCTGTCAATAATAAATTTTGTGACCTTGAAAAAGTTATAGATCTCAGTTTCTCCATTTTTTAAAATGAGCATAATTATAATTGTCATGCCTGTTGCACTGACTCTCTTGACATTCAAATGAGTTGTCAATATTTATATTAATTCTTAGTAATGTAAACTAGATGTGAAGCTAACATGAAACACTAAGCTTAAGTCTCTGTGATGGAAATATTGTATAGTACACAAATAAACCCATATCTTTTCTATAAATACTATGGCACATGTGAATAGAAGCCATTTCTTACAAGAGTCAAGATTTCTCCACCAATTAGTCTACTCTCAGAAAGTATGTCTCACATTTTGTGTCAGTCTATTTGAACATGTCTCACATGAAACGTGTCTTATGTTTATATTTCTTGGAATTCAAATACTCTTGAGTGGAGGCTCTGTTACTCTGTGTATGTCTATGGATAATGGAAAGGAATAAGGGAACTGATTACAGGAAATGACTAAAGAGTAGGCTAACTCAAACTTTGACTCTGAAAATGTGATTATTATGATACTTGCTCTAATGGTGGTTGCATTTCCTAAAACACATTTGTAATTGCATTTGGAACTAGTTTACAATCCATGAAAAGAAACTGATCTCGTCACTTTATAGTCATACTTCATTTTATAGCCCAAATGAAATTAACCAAGCTTGATAATGCACATTATTCAAAAGATTTGAATCTGAATGCCTCTTAGACCTTTAAAAATTGACCATGAGTCCAGGAAGATTATCCACCACTGAGGACACTCAACATAAAGAAGTTCTAAAACAGTGAGAACAAGGAAACCATCATTGCCTATTCTCAGAAAATGTCTTCTTCGAAGGAAGCAACATTCAGTTATATGTTCTATGATGTTTCATATTACATTTTTTGTCACTTGTAATATTGTTAATGTAATAAGGGTTTGTGAACATATACACATTCTGGGATTTGTAGGTCAGAGACCCTGAGTGTGATTTAGGACTATCTCAATCTTTGAGCCAGAGGACAGAACTGCGGCAAACTGTACGGTTCTTAAAGGGACACCAAAAGTTTGTGAGACAGAAATTGGAGAATGAATGATCACCTCAAGAGATGAACAGTAACAGCAGTGAGAGTTAGCCTTCCCAGATCAGCACAGTTCTTAATACTTTTATCCAGAAAAAAGCAGCAGCACAAGACAACAGGTAAAAGCAGAAAGTGAAAGGAAGGACATTACCCTCATCCACCCCCATTCAAACATGGTCCCTTACGTTGAAATAGAAGATTGAGGCTGAACTTCCAAGTTGTAGCTACCTTTTCAAGGACTGAGGGTAGATCTAGCAAAAAAATCTAATCATGCTCATTATACAACTCTTTTATCCATGCCTCTACAGCAAAAGAGACAAAATAAAATTAGAGAGAGTGAATCCTTTGCCTAAATGATGGAAATTTTTCTGACTGGGGAGTTAGTGTGATTTTATCCCCTTATTTTCTTCTGATACATAAGGCAATAAAGGAAGGGAACTGGGTAGTTGAAAGAATAACATTGCCCCTAAACTAATAGACACATATATGTTATATTCTATATCTTTATCTATCTATATATCCAAACACATATACATATATGTGCATTTGTGTATAGATATACATATGTGTGTATTTGTAGCAGTGTGTGAGGAATTAAATCTCCAGGGACAAAGGGGATACAGAGGAGAGTTGTGATATGTATTGCCCAATCAAATATGCCCTTACACCCAGCATAACAAGTGTCACATTTAAAAGAAAAAAAAATGAAAGAACATTTCCAAGCAACCTAGATCTAGTGGCATTAGATCTCACAGATTAATACCTTTTTCTTCCCATTAGCCTAAATAAAAAACCATGAATCAACAAGACAGCTATTAAAAGGTTACTTGTAGATAGATAATTAGATAGATAGATAGATAGATATTCTTGCTAAGTATTCAGCTTGTTAATGTAGTAACACTGGAGAAATATGTAAACATATTAACTTCTAAATTTAAATGTTTAAGTAAGTAATCCATAGCACAACATTAAAAGAAAAGAAAAATTTAGCATTCTTGATTCTATTTTGGAAAAGTAGACTTGAGCTATATAGATAGATAGATAGATAGATAGATAGATAGATAGATAGATAGATATAGATATATATATGTGTGTGTGTGTGTGTGTATACACACATATGTATATATATATATATATATATATATATATATTATATATATATATCTCATGTGTGTGTATGTATGTGTCTATGTTCCTCTGTGTGTGTGTGTGTGTGTGTGTGTATTGATACATACTCACAAGTTTTTTTGTTTTTGTTTTTGTTTTTCCATTTTGCAGTGAAGGTGCTATGTATCTTACTTGTAATACAGAAGAGTTTTACCAAGGACTTTTGGGACTGTTCTCTGAAAGGCACTAACCTATTGATTTACTAAGCTAGACCTTTATTGAAAATAAGTCAAATTTTGATCTATGTAGTCACTTTCTGACCTTTATAAATCAGAGAATAAACTGTACTCAAAGGCTCCAAAGCATATTCTCTCTCTCTCTCTCTCCTCTCTCTGTCTCTCTGTCTGTCTCTCTCTGTCTCTCTCTCTCACACACACACAGAAATTATCTGAAAGAACCACTAATCCCATGGAAATTCTCAAACAGTTATGCAATGAAATAATAATTAGCAGATGCCCATGTTGTGACAGAGCTAAGAAATGTAAGGAAAGATTCAATAAGTGTTCACTGAGACATGTAACTAGGCTGGTGTCCAAATACAGTAGCCAGTGGTAAAAGTCTACAAGAACAGTGAAAAGCTACATTTTATCTATCCAGGGCTCCTTTGAAGGAAAATAAAATATGTCTTAGATCAGATAGATAATTAAAATGATAATTTTTATTATAACACCTACACTCAATGCTCCTTTGATAAGTGGCAATATGGTATAGTGCAAACAGTCAAGGGCTTGGTGTCAGTAGCCCACTTTTAATCATCCCAATTGCACCACTGGGTGATTTTAGGTAAGTCATTTCCCACTTCTGAGTCTTAGTTTCTTGATTTATAAAATGGAAGTAGTAGTTGCACTCACGGTTTTGGTGATTAATTTTATGGTGTGGATATATAACTGCGTTAACTTAAAAGTGTGATAAGAGTATGAGCCACAATAACAATTGCTTTATATCATTATTAGTAGTAATTATAACTTTTTTTCAAAATCTAAGGATCCAAGATATCTTATTTTTCCTTTGCTCTAAGAATGACATAGTTATGTTTTGAGAAGCTAATAATGTTGACCAGAAGGTGATATTTATCTCAGTGTGATTGTGCACATGCATATTCATGCATATGTATACACATATACATAGACAGTTACATATATACATACATACATAATATAAATACAATATGAACAAATACACACACTTATACATACATGTACATACACACACACTCACATATATAAGGGCATCTCCAGTTATCCTGATCAATATCTGGCCACTGGAGTCAGATGGCTCTGGAGGAGAAAGTGAGGCTCGTGACTTTGCATAACCCTCCCTCAAATCAAAGTCAATTGCAAGTCATGTAATTATCTCTCTGATGTCATAGTGCTCTTCAAAAAGAAAGGACAAACCATACAACCACACACAAATAAATATTATGTACATACGTACATAATCACAGACGCACTGAGGAGATATCCCCAGAAGAAAGAAGGAAGACTCACACAAACAAAGATCAGAGGCCTTTGAATAAATTAAAAAGAATAAGTCAGGAATTTTATGGTTAGAATTTACTGATAACACAAAACATTATGCTTCACTCTCTGGATTTTAATCTCAATATTCTATATCACACATTCTGTTTGACTCTATAGATAAATTTGCTTCAGCTATTAATGACCTCTATTAATAAATAGTGTTTACCATTCTAGCATTCTTTTTTGCACAGATATTTTCTTTGACCATAATCCAGAATTTTTTTAGCTACCTAACTATTCTCACAGTCCTTGATCACTTTAACGGATGGAAAATAAACATAGGTTCTAAAGTCCAAGTCATAATCTCCTTTTCCAAGTACCAAATTGCATAGGACATGCCTAATATAATTTCTAATCATGTAGTTCTTTGGTGTTAGTAGAAAATAATATAATGGGCAAAAGCTTGGTCCATGTTGGTGCATATTCTGAGCCTACCTTGCTGTGTGTGTCTGGGGATGGGTAGAAGTGCTGTGGAGGAGGTAGGGTGGAGAAGGCAGGTGAGAGAACAGAATTTTTTTTATTCAAAACAGTCTACATGCTCTATTTTCAAGAGTGGATGTCACCTTTCATCCTTCAATGTTATCCAGTCATCAAATTTGACACATTGAATACCGTTTAGGAAATTATCAGAACACCAACCATTTTTAGGAATAGTTAAGTTGAATCCAAGTGACTTATTTAAAGTCACTTAACCACTAAGTATGAGACAGAGAATTTGAACCCAGGACTCCTAACTCCAGAATCTGTGGTCTTTCCAGTACACCATTATGCCTTTCAAAGACAACTATGGTATTAGATGAAAGTAGCCATGTAGATGGATGGAATAATTTTCTGACATTGTGATAGGAGAAAGATTTTCCCCATGTCTTCACAGTTCCAGATATAGCCTTACTCTACTCTTGCTTATACAAAGACCAATTTTCTAATTTTTCTCATAAAGGATTTGGTAGCTTTAAAAAAAACTCATAATAAAAAGTTAAAGTAAATAGTGAAAGTCTCCAATTTATAAATTCTTAAGGCATAATTAAATATTTTTACTTAGCCTAAGTCTCTCAAAAGTCATATCTATATATTTCCATTAAAGTTAGTTTCTAGTGTCTCTTTCTATATTGATAGATTCAAACATAATTTACAAAGTAATTTAAGATCGCTTTTCCTCAACAATTTTGTTCCATATAATAGCTTCTAATTGATGGACTTTATTATTTCAAAGTACTTCAGGCTAGGAAATAGAGATCAATGATGAACCTACTTGACATGGTAGAGTAAATTAAGATTCATCCAATGCATTGACGTGAAAACCTTGATACAATCATGAAAGTGGTTCCTGCATTTCAGTCCAGGATACAGAGTACATTTTTATGGAATTGTCAGAGTGGTGTTAAAAAAAAAAAACTGGGAAAAGTAATGAGAGTGATGAAAGAAAATCATGAAAAATAAGTCAATAGCTTGCTAAAGGAGACCCCCCCCAAAATACTGAAGCAAATAACACCTTAAACAATTTTTATTTGCTTGCTTGTTTGTTTGTTTGTTTGGGGGGGGGGTGTGCGTGTGTGTACGTGAAAGAGAGACAGAGATAGAGATAGATACAGAGAGTGAGATTCTTCCTTCTTTTAATAAATATTTATTAAGGCCCTAATATGTTCAAACAAGCATTTATTAAATGCTTACAACATGTGAGGCATTGTTCTAGGTCCTAAGTATACCAAGATCAATTTGAAAACTGATTCCTACCCTCAGGGAGCTTCCAGTCATGGGAATGTACAACATGCATACAAATGGGTGATACAAAATAGATACAAATAAATAAATACAAAGGAATCCATACAATAGCCAGAACACCAAGTTCCTAGTTTAATGTAGGGGTTTTCAGAAAAAAAAATCCCTTTTTCTCATTTTGCCTTTTCTTGAACTTCTCTGGGAACCTCACAAGATACCATGCTTATATTTCTACAGTCATACTAAAAGGGGTTGAAGTTTCTATACAAGCATTCAGTGATTAGAGGGCAGTTTTTATTTCATTCCACGAGAAAAATGGGTCAAGGGATACAAAAGAATCATTGCTGTCTATATCTATCAAGATTCTTGCCTTCCTTATGATGAGTACCAATAAGGTAATATGCAAAGATTAGTTTATGTAAAACACCTCCCTCAAAGAAAAATATATAGAGATATATATTCCCCAGAAATATATACAGAAAGGATAGTTTTATAAGACACACCCAATTGAGTGGGTGTATCTCCTTTCCTCTTTGAAGCAATTCTGATGACAGTGAGGTTTAAGCATTGTCCTCCATCTCCCCTATTTGCCAGTTCACTATAAAAGTTCTTCCTTGTTCATCTCTTTTATGGGAGAAAACATTCTCCATTCTCCATTCTCTATCCTTCTTCTCCCCATGAATCTCTTTTTTATTCCTTTTTTTTTAAAATGGTCATACCTAACTAATTGAATCATACCTGTGATTTCTGTCTATCTAGGCTCCTTTTAACTGCCATAATAATGATAAATTTCTTAGAATTTTCATGTATCATCTTCCCATATGAATTTTAAGCAATTTAACTAAGTCCCTTGTGATTACTCTTTCATGTTTACCTTTTTATGCTTCTTTTGAGTCTTGCATCTCTAATTTTCTATTTTGATCTAGTCTTTTCATAAGGAATTCTTGAAATTCTTGTATTTCATTAAATATTCTTTTTTTTCACCTTAAACGATTATACTCAGTTTTGCTGGGGGGAGAGGGATCACTCTTGGTTACAATCCCTGATCCTTTGCCTTCAATAATGTCATATTCTAACCCCTCCATTTTTTTTTAACATAGAATCTGTTAAATCATGTCTCATACTGACTGTGGAACTGCAATATTTGAATTGTTTCTTTCTGATTGTTTACAATATTTTGTCCTTTAACTAGAAGCTCTAGAATTAGGCTACATTATTCCTGGGAGTTTTCATTTTAGGATTTCTTTCAGGAAGTTATCAGAGAATTTTTTTCCCCCAATTTTACCCTCTGAATCTAAGGTATCAGGAGCAGTTTTCCTTTATAATTTCTTGAAATATTATTTCTAGGCTCTTTCTGTTATCATGGATTTCCAGCAGTCCAATAATTCTTAAATTATCTCTCTTTATTCTCTTTTCTGGGTCAGCTGTTTTTCTGATAAGATATTTCACATTTTCTTCTATTTTTAAAAATTGTTTTGACTGTGCTTTGTTAGTTTTTGATGGAGTCATTAGCTTGAAGTTGTCCAATTCTAATTTTTAAGGAATTATTTTCTTTAGTGAGCTATTGCATCTTTTTTTAAATCTTTTGATTTATTCTGCATTCTAAGGATTTCTGTTTGTTGGTGAATTTTATTCCTCTTTTATCATTAGGCTTTTATTAAAGGTGTTATTTTCTTCAGCATTTTTGTGCCTTTTTTAATCAAGCTTTTAATTCTCTTTTCATAAATTTCTTTTTTACAACTTTTCCTTTATCACTCTTTCTTTCATTAGCTCAGGAATTCTTGTTGGACTTGACTACAAATAACATATTTCTCAAAGGCTATGTTTATATCTGTTTTAATATTTTGTCTTTTTCTGTATTTATGTGTTGCTTTATATAGAATATATACATGTATATATGTATATATATGTATATATATATATATACATACATACATATGTATCCATTATTATCTGTGATATCCTTGACTTTTTGCTCTGCCAAATGAATTTTTGTTATTTTTTATTTAGTAATTTAATTGGATTGACATTGTGTGTGTGTGTATACACACACACACACACACACATATATATGCATATTATATATACATATATATATAGGTTTAGGTTAAATTGTAATTTTTATTAAATAATTATTAATATTTCTCCAATTATCTAATTCTGATTTTCTGTGTGTGTGTGTGTGTGTGTGTGTGTGTGTGTGTGTGTGTGTGTGTATAATTTTTTTGAGCTTACTTTGGTAGATATATTCCCAGGTATTTTATACTGCCTAGAGTTATTTTAAATGAGGGATCTCTTACTACGTCTTCTTGCAGGGTTTTGTTTGTGATATATAGTAATCATGATGATTTATATGGATTTACTTTATGTCCTGTTACTTTGCTAAAAGTTATTTTTTCAATTAAGTTTTCCTGAAAAGGCTAGAGTTAATTGACTTCTACTGCAAGATCATGTAGCTTTCAACTCTACAACAACCATCTCTGAAATTAAGGAGGGCGTTCCCTTGAGAAGCTATGCTGAAGATAATTTTATCCATCCCCAGAGTCCCAGGTATATTCTCAGATTTTTGGTTTCTGTTCTATACTAAGTTCTATACCAGGCATAAAGCATTTGACTCTAGCTGAAACAGTCTCCTGAATGTGAATTCTAACAAGAAACCAATACAAGGCCCAAAGACATGAACAAATATGAGTCAACCTCTCAAACAGAACAAAATAAGAATATAAATTCTTATAATTAACCATCCTTTTCTGAAATTATTAAATTGTACCTATTTATTAAGAAACCTTTAAAGTAAAATGTACAAACTAGTAGAAAAAGTCCTAAATTTTGAAGAGTAGTGTGAAAAGGAGAAAGGTTGTAGTATATCAAATATGCTTGTTTATGTTTGTTAATGCTCAGTAGAGATTCCCACCTCAATTCTCCTATATTACTTACTATGGGATATATTTGAGATCATAATAGTTTATAAAAACAAAGATGTTTCACTTGGGCACAAAAAATAAATTTCACACATACAACATGGGGGATATTTAGCTAAGCAAAGTGCTTATGAAAAAGATTCATGGGTTTCAGTGGGTGGAAATCTCAACATGAGACAAGAATACGATATAACAGCCAAGTAATCTCATGGCCTTAGAACAGGTATAGCATTCAGGAATGAAGAGGTGATAGTGTCACTATTCTCTGCCTATGCTTATTATTTGAAGTATTGCATTAAGTTTAGGGCACCATATTTCAGGAAGACCATGGTTAAACTGTTCAGTATTCACAGTAAGACAACCAAGATTATGAATGACTTCAAAATCTTGTCATTTCAAAATAAATTGAAGGAAATTGGATGTCTAGGCTGGAGACAGAAAGACATAGGGAAAATAAAACAGGGAACTTAATATTTGAAAGACTGTAATATGGAAATATAATTAGTCTTATTTATTTGGTCATGAAGGATAGAATTAAAAGAAAAATATGAAGATTACAAAAAAATTTAGATTTTGTGTCAAAGCAAAATTTCTAAGTAATTGGAGTTAAAGGAAAGCAGAATTCAGTAACAGTACTCGTAGGTGCTACAGCACGGGGTAGGGGTGAGAGGTGGGGAGCTCAGAACTCTTTTCTCTTGCACAGACCATGGGTGAGTGGGGATCATATTGACCCCAGACAGGAGGAGCCTCTTGCAGCACTTCAAGCTATTGGAAGAAGACCCACCTATGGATGTCAGAGGTGCATCATCTGAAAACAACATCATGAGGTGGAATGCAGTTATATTCTAATCAGAAGGCAAGCTCTTTGAGGATGGTACCTTTAAATTGGTAAAGAATTCTCAGAAGAGTATCTGAATAAATTTCCCAATGTTACATTCAAATTAAAAAAAAGATGTTTCATGAAATGTTTATGTCAATGGTAGCACATGTTTAGATATCCACCAGAATCATTGGAGTCCAACATATGATGTATCCCTGTTTTAACATCAATTCAATCTCTGCTGTATGAACCCAATCTTAACAATCCTGCCAATAGCCAAGCAGTGAAGCTTTACCAGGAAAACAAATGAGGATATGAGAAAGGAGTTTCAGCTGTTTTCAAACAAAGCTGGAATGATTCATTATAGACAGCTACTCTGTTCATCCTCATCATTGTTGTGTTTGATTTACCTCTCAGTAGAAAGTCTACCAGCAATTTTAAGTGTCACAGGTTTTAAGGATTTGCATACCTAATGTGTCTGCAAAAAAAGAGAAAAAAAGAGTCCTCTAGTTTAGAACCTTTAAAAGCTTGTGTATCTTGATTAATGTGCTTTTTATTGCATTGTAAGAACTAAGTTATCACTACATAAATTTGTAATATATCCTACTTGTATTCAAAGAAAGAAAGAAATAGTGGAATTGACTCCCATGCAGGATAGTAGCTATCCATACATCAGAGGTCTTCAAACAAAGGTTGGGTATCTATTTAAAAGCCATTTTTCAGGGAAAGTGCTTTTTCAGTTATGGGTGGGGTATATGACTTCTGAGGCCCATCTCCTCTGTACCCTATACACTATTGTACTTAGTGGTCTAATAAGTTCCTGTGGATTCAATTATCATTTCTCTGAAGATTACTAAATATCTACTTGTCCTCCCATAACCTGTCTCCTGACCTCTGATCTCACATCTATATCTGCTCATTGGACATTTGGAACTGGATATCCTGTAAACTTCTTAAAATCAGCATTTCCAATGAACTCATTAAATTTCCCCTTAAAGCCTTCACTGTCCCTAACTTGCCCTGTTACTGTCAAGGACACCATGAAACTTACAGATGTACAGGTTCACAATCTACCTGTCATTCTTGATTTCTCACTCTTTCTCAATCCCCAAATCCAATCAGTTGCCAAATCCTATAAACTCTATGTTTCTAACATCTCTCACATGTGCCTCTTTCTTTCCTCTGATACCATTCTGGGGAAGGTCCTCATCAACTCATACTTACACTATTGCACCAGCCATTTTAATCCTTTTCCTGCTTCAAATCTCTTCCCACTCTAGTTCATCTTCCACTCAGCTGTTAACCTAAAAGCATAGGTTAAGACCATGTCATACTCCAACCTAACACTCAATGCATTCCCATAGTTTTCTATTACCTGAAGGATAAAATTAAAAAAAAAATCTTCCATTAGGCTTTTAAAAACTCTTTGTCACTTGTCCCCCTTCCTACCTTTCCAGTACTTTTATATCTTACTCCTTTCCACATGGCCTGTGATCTAGTGATACTGACCTCCTTATTGTTGTTTGCACAATCCACTTTATCTCTGAACTCTAGGAATTTGTACCGACTATTTGACATTTTGGAATTTTCTCTTTCCTCATCTCCATCTTCTGCCTTCCTGGGCTTCCTTAAGTCACTAAATACAATCCAAATAATTGTAAGAAGCCTTTCCTGATCTTGCTTATTGCTAGTTCTTTCCCTTTGTCAACCATCTTCAGTTTATCCTATCAATAGCTGGTTTGTCCAAAGTTATCTGCATCTGTTCTTTTCTGCTTGCTGACTTGATTTGTACTTAAGGTTCACTATTCTATTAGATTATTAAGTATGAGAAATACTCTGAGCTTTGATAAATTTTAATTTTAAAAGAAAGTTAGAAGGAACTTAGAATTGTATGAGTAAAAATAGAGAAAAAAAGAGATGAAACTCCTTCTACAGGTAAAAAAATGTTCAATTATAGGAGATGATGGGGAAGTGTTAGAAGTACTCACATTCAGACCTCCATCCATCTACTTTTCTTATTTGTCCTTTATAACCTCCATTCTCTACAACAAAATGGCTTTTTCAAGAAGTCTACCACTTCAGATTTGTAACTGACATATATGTATGCATGAATGTATGTATGTATGTATGTGTATGTATGTATATGTATATATGTATAACTGTATATATTATGTGTGTGTATATATATATATATATATTACAAAGAGTCATAATAAAAGACCGTTCCCACCAATAGTAAGTATCGTGAATCAGGTAATAGCAAATACCATAATTTCATACTGTGGTAGTTTACACTGGGTTGAAGTGCAGGGGAGGATTCCTTAATAGCATGTATGGTGTTGTAAAAGCTGCTTATTGACAATTAGTACACATACCATATTAATGAAACTCAATATATATGTTACATTTCATTTGAGAATAGTTTAAATGTAATCTGGCTGGCCAACATGAAAGCTGTTTAAATATTCAGAATAGCTTCAGGAATACTAAACAATGAAGTCCATAAAAATATGTGTTCAAGGTGCTAAAATTATATTAAATAATTTTATTTATTTACATTTTTCTTTTTATTGAATAAGATTTTAAAATAAATCTCTCAATTATTATGTTTTGCTCACATATAGGCTGAGGAACATTATAATATACTGAAAAGTGTACTGTTCAAAGAGTAAAAGACTTGTACATGAATGTCAGTTCTTCTGTATCATGTGATTTGGGATAATTTATTTAGTGATTATGTACCTTAATTTCCTCATCTGTAAATGGGAGAATAACAATGGAATTATTCTTCTCCCAGAATCTTTGTTAGGAAAATATGTGTACATTTTAAAGCACTATATCAATGTAAACAATTTACATCATCTTCCAATTGTAGGTAGACTAACCATGCTGCAGATCAACAGGCAGGGTCACTTGGGCAATAGCACACATATCTTATTAATTTTCATACACTCAGTTTGGTTTTAAACATTGATTACTTTACTTCTCTTCAAAGCATAGTGAGTACCTGGAGATTTAAAAAGGTCAATCATTGAATAGAAGTTTATTGTTATTGTTTTCTTTTGGTAAACATGCACTATTTATACCCTAACCCTTCAAACAGACTCACCTAGAGAATGTCTGTCCCCTATAATAATACTTCAAAACATTTTTTCCACTTGTAAGCACTATTCAGTCTGGAAATGTTTCATGAATGGGGATACATTTTTAAAATGTGAAAATAATAGTTCCCATGGACAATACAGCTGAAGCTCAAGTCATTTGAGCTGGATGTTGTTTTAAATTACTGTGTTTGTTAAGTGGCTATACCCTTTTTTCCCCTACTTTTCACTTGCCTTCTTTCTTCTGCACCAACTCACTTGTTTAGATGGCCAGTCTTTCCAAAATGCCCTGCCTCTTTAATCTGGCAACTCACAAACCCTCTAGGGGACTTCTGAGTTCTATGTATTAATTTAAGTAAAGAAAACACTCTGTTTTCCATCAAATAATCAACAACCTAGAATTGGTTTCTGGTTGAATGAGGAAGTGGGTCTGTTTTTTTTTTTTATTTGCTGTTGTTCTGTATAGTTTCCATCTGTATTTTCATCTACTTATTCATATATCTATTCAATTTCTGTCATTTCATAGGTGCAGAGACTGAGAGATTTAGAGATGGGGGTTTCCTTAGGGTTAATCCAATGCTTCTTAACAATTTTTTTGTGTCATAGACTCCTTTGGCAGCCTGGTGAATCCTATTAGCCCTCAGTTCCCCAGTATAATGCTTCAAGTGTACAAAAGACATAGGATTACAAAGAAAACAGACTAAAAATCAAACTATGTTGAAATAGTTACTAAAATGTATATATGTTTTAGAAGTTCATAGACCCTAGGTTTAGAATCTTTGACATTTCTAGTCTAATTCCCTTATTCCTTGGTGTGGTTGCCTGGAGGTAATGAAATATGCCACCTACTTCTCCCTGAATTAAATATGAGCTGAAGCTGGAAGGAAAAGCCTGAACTTGAATTAAGATATAAACTTGTATTTCCTTCATTTCTGTTCTGTGTGTGTGTGTGTGTGTGTGTGTGTGTGTGTGTGTGCGTGCGTGTGTGTGTTGGGAATCTATGCATTTCAATAAGCATGTCTGAAACTCATTTTAATTTAATAATTTTTGAAATTGATTTATATCTTTGATATATGGGGTACTCAATCATACGAAGTGATAGAAGCCATTGTTTTCCACATTGTCTTTTTAAAATTTATTGAGGAACTGTAAGATCCTTGGTTTAATAGCAATCTGCCTAACTCCCCCCTCCCATTTCTCCTGTTCTCCTCTTTAGATGAACTTAATTGTAGGAAATGGGGTTAAGCAAACTTGATGAATAGCTTTCAGCATTTAATTTGAAATAAAATTTCTAAAACTATTAATATTAAATATGCTTCATTGCTTAACCTGCTTTGACTTACTGTCTTATAACTCACTGGAAACAGGATAGGAAAGAAGATGGATTAGGATTAGTCAAGATAGTAGGAGAGGATCTTAGTAAAGCTAGGAAAGAGGAAGACATGATTAAATGTCTACTTTTTGAAGAAATCTCTCTCCTAGTTGATAAGAGAACCAGAGCTGTTAGTTATTTGACAGTGGAGGGAGTGTACAGTCACAGTAGGATGGACTGGTATGGTACTTTACAGATAAATGAATGAAACACTTACTAAACACGAGCTGTGTGGAAAGCACTGATCTAAGTGCTGAGAATGCAAGTAGAAAAGGTATTCTTTGCTCTCAAGGAGCTTATACTCTACTGGGGGAGACAAGACATATCAACAGTGTCATGGTCCTTAGGGTGCAAAAGCAAAGCAGATGGCAATCCTTCTTCTATAATGTCACTAAACTGATGAAAACATTTCAGTTTCTTATATTTACTTATGTGATAGTGACAAAGATTTTTGTTGAAATTTCTTATCTTCTGGTCTTCAGTAGATTTGGCTATGCATCTACAGGAACAGACCACATCTCCATCTCCATATATGGGTGTTGTTATGGTTGCTTCTATGGATTATGGCTGCAGATACAGGATGGAAGCCAAAGTATTCCCAAGGCTTTCCAGTTCTGGTTTCTCTGCTGTCCCCATTATTGACTAAGGGAAAATGGTGGTCAAGGTTGTATATGGTTTGACTCTCCCTCAGGGTGTTTTGTAGCTTCAGTTTACAGCAAAGTCCCTTGTTGTTTCAGCTATACTTACCTGCCTGCCCTGCATGTGAGACTTGTCTGGCAGTTGCTGTGATACTGTCCTTTTGTTGCCCTAGAAGATGACTGTGAGGACTAGGCAAGAAACAGAACAAATGGATTGGTTTAGGAGTGGGGATGCTTCCAGTCTCAAGGTTCTTATGCTTACCTGCCTACTGATTGCAGTTTTCAGTGGTTGAAAATCTCCTAAGGTCTAAAATTTCCTGAAGTCTAAAGTTTGACTTCTTTAAAGTAAGCTAATACATTTTGTAAAATTGTGTATATTGAAATTACTTAAAGGGTAAATGTAATAGTCTATTCACTCAAATAAGTTGACACTCAAATCCAAACAATGTTAACCAGTTCTGCTAAAGTCAACTAAAAATGATTATAATCACCTTTTAATTATAATAATTCTTTAACTTCTCAAAGCACTTTCAATTGTGCACAAGAGGGAAAAAAAGATTTAAGTAAAAATATGTTCTTTGTCAGAATGCTATTTAGTGAAGGGAAGAAATCTCTCACTAAAACCTTCAGAAATTGAGAGGAAAATGATTTTTTTTCTCCTTGGATTCACTCCATACCAGCTAATGACAAACTGGATGTTAGATTGATTCTTACTGAAAAAACAGATCTGGAAGGTTGAGCAGATTTTGATGAAAACTACAAATACCCAAGATATGTTCAAGCAGAAGACTCCTTTTGCTTGTGCTAGTAATTTCTGCTACCATCTTTCAGGGGCTTAAGGTGGGGAGGGGTTTCTTTTTTACCTTGGGCCAGTAGAGTAGTTTTCTATTCCATACCCTTTATCCAGTATGATGATCAACATCTCAGAAAGCTTTTTCAGAATTCTACCGGCTATAAGTGATTTTCCCCTTTCCCAATAGCACGAACATAATATTCTTTTCACTTCTGTTACAACTTAGGATATATTGAATTATTTATCTGTCTTATTCATACTCTAGATTGCATGAGCCTTGAGGGTAGAGAGTGTCTCTTATTTCACTTTACATTAGCACCCTACATTGTAGTTAAAAAGGACTTAAATATTTATTCAGTTAAATGCAAATAAAGACACAACTACAAAAATCTATACATATATATGCAATATATATACATATATATATATAAAACAGAGATACAAATACAGAGTACATATATATATATATATACATATATATATATACATGCATGTAAGAATACATGTACATATTGTACAGCATTTATATCACTGAAAGCATTGAATTGGCTAAGTACCAACAATAATTTCCCAACGCCTTGCACATCAAGTTATTTGTATGATTTCAGTCTTTCCACCAATGACTGTAAGCACTTCATAGTCTCTCAGTTGATACAACCTATGTTGTTTCCATTCCAAGTAAAGCTGTCTTCTCCCCGTTATACATCCCTCATAAGAGGTTGGTGGTGTCTCTTCATAACAAGCCTCTTTATTTTGCGTGGCTAAACTCCACATCAAATATAGAGCACTTAACTTCAGGTTGTCCTGCCAACTCTAATTGCAGAGACTGCCGGGGTGGTTCAGAAGAGGAGAGAAACATTATCCTAAAATACAGAAATTAAAGGCAATTAGAGGTAGACTGATACAACTATGGGTTCTATGCTCCTACTCCCTAAATACAAAGGTGTGTTTTTTCTTCTTCTTGGTAATCAATATAAAATAGATGAATCATTCAAATGAACACATTACAATCTTCCCAAATACATTAAGAAACTTTTAGTAATATTATATACTGGCAGAGTTCTGAATATTGGATCTCCAGATTAATCTTCCACAACCAAAAACTATTTCAGACAATTAATAGGAAGTTGTATCCATGATTCAGAAACACCGCCATCTAATGATTAAATCCAGTTGCCATGAATTGTGGCAATGTTTCTTTTGCTACGGTAACAGAAAAAAAAAGTGTCCTAAATTCTTTGATACACATCAAATAAAAAACTTGGGGATAATATAAGTATTATGGATATTTTATTTAGAATAAAACCTATAAGTACAAGACATATATTGCAATATATCCAAATCTGAGAAGCAAGAAGCATGGAACAACAACAACAAAAAGCAGCCATTTCAGAAGTGAAACTGTTATACTTACTTCCTTCATCTCATAAACATCATAATATTAGCCATTATCACTACTGACATATTTAAAGAAGAGTTATGCTAGAGTCAATCTACTAACAAGAATTTAGTAACTGCTTACTATGTGGTCTGGCACTATTCTAGGTATTTGGAATCAGTAGACAAAAATTAAATTGCTGCTTTCCTCAAGGAGTTTTCATTTTACCATAAGATAGCACAATATATTATGAGTAAGTATATTTTTTTAACTCAAAAGATAGAGGTTTTAGTCTATAAGATATTAGTTTTTTCCCACATAATGTCTGACTATGTTTTCTTATTGATAAAATTAGAATGATAAGAATTGCCCTCCATGAAGTTCTACCCAATACATTACCACAGTATGGAGGTCACCTTGCATTCTCAAAAGCTATTTATTACATAAGCATAACCCCTGGAGTGTTCTACCAAGTTGAAAAATTTTCAGTACAGATCTGTTAGCAAACCAATGATCTTGTCTGAAGTCAAATTAGATAATATCAGAAAGGCATATGACTTATCTGATGATTGCTTACCAATTGGTAATGATTATTATGCTTTTTTTACTATGGAAATCCATGAAACACATAATAATAATAATAATAATAATAATAATAATAATAATAATAATAATAATGTTCCTCAGCCTTATATATTATATTTGTACATTTGCAGAAATATTGGCAGAGTGATAGAAAAGGGATTACAGGATGCTCAAAAATCACACAGTTTTAAAACTATAATTTTATTATAATTTTGGATCAAGGTTCAATGTACAATAACACATATACATATTGTTGGAAGATTAGGATCACATTGATTCAGACATTCTAGTTTTAAATAAAGTCAATAGAAAGTAATTGCTACTCTATTGATACATGGATAATAGAGATTACCTGGAGGCAAAGAAGAGAGTGGGTAGAGTAGGTTTTAACACTTACCAAAAAGTCACAAGAAACATTCCATGAGATATTTAGTCATCCTATATTACAACACTAATGATGAGTATCTGAAAAAAAAAAACACCAAGAAAAGAGTTACAAGTGATAAAACAGTATGGTTTGTAAGGACCTATAAAGGACACCTCCAGACAAAGAAGAGCTAAACAGAAGTATACATAGTATGTATGGTTTTACATATATTTATAAGTCTGTGTCGTATGGTAGCTTTTTCTAGTATTAGGTGGAGAGGAAGGGAAGATGACAGTTCAGAACTTAAACTATAACCAGTAAATAGATAAAATAAATTTTAAAACAGGAAACAAAAGAGAAAAAAACCAGTATGGGTGATTCAGGATGAATTAGTAGAGAAATTTTACAAAGGTATTGATAAGAACTTCCAAATTAATCAACGTACACTCAGATATTTATTGATTTCAGTGAAAATGGTAAGGATAGAGGTAATTATATAGTAAAGCTCAGGAAGAAGCAATGATAGAAAGCAAAGACCTACAAATTATGAAGATTCCTCACATCTACATACCAGGAACACTTCTTTGCAAAAAGAATTGGTAGATCCTTGATATGATGAGCACAAAATATCAGAATGAATGAAATAGATTGCATTTTAAAAGCCAGATAAAGACCTCTTACTTAAGTTTGAGTTATTCATGAGTCAGCATTCTGTGTTCAGTTAGATCAATGACCTTTCAAAGGAAAGATCAATATTCATAGAAATAAAAGGACAAAATACTAATGATAATAAGATATGCAATACAATTATAACAACTTCACCCCAAACAATTTACTTGAAACCCATTAATAAATTAAACAATAAAAGTACGATTTACTAAAAGCTACTGTTCAGGCAACTAGATGGCTCACTGGATAAAGTGTTGGGCCTAGAATCAGGAAGACAGACTCATCTTCTTGAGTTCAAATCATACCCTTATCAGCTGGGAGACCCCAGGAAATTCACTTAATTCTGTTTGCTTTAGTTTCCTTATTTATAAAATGAAATGGAAAAGGAAATGGCAAAGCAATCCAGTATTTCTGACAAGAAAACCTTAAATGTGGTCATGAAGAGTTGTACACAACTGAACAAATGTTAGGATCCTTCTATCCCTATCCTATCCAAATATTTAGCAGTTGCATTGATCAGATTACTTTCTAAAAACTTGGAATTCTCAGAGAGCCAGTCAGTCCTCAAGAAATATAAAATTGAAGATTGGAAAGCTTCAGTGCTTTGTGGGAATGGGGCCTAGGGTAAGTAAACACTGATAAATTTCAGATGAGGCAGGTGGTGGACAAGGAAATTCATGCATAAAGCCTGGACAACATAATGATTGCTACCTAGTGAGCATTTTTATAAGTGAGAGAGTTTGTGATTGGGAAGAACAATTCTAAAAAAAATAAAGAGAAGGTGCCAAAAGCAAATTTAGACAAGAGCTCTAGGCAGTGATGGAAAGGTAAACACACTGCCCATGCCATTTCTAAGGCAGGAGACACAGGAGGGTTTCTAGCACCTCTCTTACTAATAGGTTCGGTTTTGATCCAGTCAGACAGGAAGACAGGAATGGAGTCAAATAAGGGGTTAAATAAGCTTCCTTTATTCTAGTCTAGTCTTCTCAAAAGGAGTTGCTGATAATGGGAGCACCACCTCCTACAGCATTCTCTAACAACCCTTCTCACAGGAGCTGGCATGGAGGGGGGGTAACATCTCCATCTCAATGGAGTCAATTGGGAAAGGCACAACTTGTGCACTCCCCTAAATCTCCTCAAGCCTCAATGGGGTCCAGTTGAGTCAAACACACAGATTCTCTCTCCCCAAGCTTTGATGGGGGTCAATCAAGGCAATATGATGAATGAATTCAAAAAGACATTTTGACCTTGCTCAGTATGTCTGCAATTTGAGCCTGACTCTTTTTCACGTTAATTTTATTCCTAGCTAGACATTGAAGGACTGTTTATGATATTTGCTCCCAGGAAGGGCTTGCCACCACTCCAAGAACTGGATATTCGTAAATAGGAATACTCTCAAGAATGTTCTGAGAGCAGCTCCTTTCCCACAAATCACTTGTTATTTGGCAAACTGCCTTCTTTGTTAGAAGGTACTATGAAAGGCAGGTAGTCCTGAGTCATCTTTGGAGTCTTCCCTGTGGTGTGGACACGTGGCCTGGTATTTTGGCTTTTGGACTCTGGAGGCTAACCTGGGACTCCCCAGCCCCATGATCTGGATGTAGATAGTTTCCCTGATGGTGATGATCAATTGTGACAAGATTTGATACTGATTGAGACTTAAGTTGTTACTTACTGAGACCTATGTTCAATTATGATAAGATTTAATATCGATTGAGACTTAAGCTGTTAATGTTATTGTTACCTATTGGGACTTACTAACCCTGATTCTATTCTATTTACTAACTCTAATTCTATTTTACTATTTTAATAATAAATACTATACACACATATTATATATACATATTCACGTACATATACATATATACATACACACACATAGATGCACATGTATACACATATATACATACACATACACACATATATGCATATACATACACATATGTGTATATATATACACACACACACACACACACACACACATATATATATATATATATATACACAGCATTCCTTCCAGTTTGTGCATTAACCGCTAAGAGGGTCCCCATTCACTGACCAGTGCCTACTTGATTTATAGGGCAACAGACGAAGAAGGCATATTGATAGCAATAGCCTCACAATTTTATATTACTTCATCCCTGTATCTACTGTGACTGCACAGTAGAAACTGTTTTCAACCATGATCGTGAGAACTCACATCTAACACCGGGAAACTAGAGATTGTTTTGGCTATGGATCCTGAGAAAGAAGACTCTGAGAAAGAATAACAAAAATTCACCTTCTAGGCACTAAATTTCACCTTACTTTTAAGCAGTAATGCAAATTAAATACTTGGAAGGGAAAGCAATACTTGGTGCTAAAGAATGAGGTTCAAAACCTACTTACAAGCCTAACTAGCAAATAAAGTAAAAAAAAGTGTGATTTGACAAGGTAGATGAGGTTCAGAGTCAAGTTATCCAAAAAGAATTCAGGGGGCAGAGGTTCTCCTAGTCAAATGGCATTTATTGATGCCAAAACAGCAGGCTAGCCCAGGAAGAAGGCCTAGTAACTGGAGAAAGGACAAAAGCTTGCTTTTATACTCAAGTCAGCCGGGAGTGGAGTATGCTCCTACATGGGCAGTTAACCACAGGGAAGGATGTCAGCAAGGGGAAGCAGGTGTGATGGGACCAAATAGAAGGGGAGAGAAAAAAAAAGGAAGCAGGCACATTGGGTATTTTTCAAAACAGTTCAGGGATGTGGTCACAAAACAGGGAACTTAACTTGCAACATTCAAGGATATGGGCACAAACCATAGAGGTTAGTACTTGACCATAATCTAAGTCAACTAAATGAAAGATTGTTGGAAAAAGAAAGCTATATAAAATGGACAAATACACCTATACAAATCAAATAGTATGCCTTTGAGTTTGTTGTGTACTGATTTTATTTTACCCAAAATAGTAACCACAAGTACTAAAGAGGAGTAGACAGAATCACCCTTAGTAAGTGAAAGTCAAAGAAACAAGGTGAAAGGAAGGGCTACAAGCCTATAAGTCATAGCTAAAGATTTCCTCTCAAGTATACATGGTACAACATTTTATACCTCACTGTACCTAGAAAGGTATATGTTTCTTTTACAATATGCTGACTTGCTCATTCAAAACTGAAATAAAAATTCTTCCCAGAAAACAATAGTGTCACCCTCAATTAGAAATGGCATAAGGAACAGCAGAAAAACAAAAGCTTTATGCTCAGCATGAAGTCTTAAGAACACTTAAAAAAAACCTTTCAGGAGCAAAAATCAAAGCATCTCTAAGGAAAAGCAGATAAAGGTGACTTCAGTGATGAATTCTAAAGACACTGAAGCTCAATGTGTTAGCTTTATGATGAGAACCATTAGCTCTCCACAGACAGGAAATATTTCCAAAGGACCATGCACACAGAGAGGAAAACCCCAAGGTTCCTGAAACAAAGCCCTTCTTTCTCAAAAGTTATTAACCTCATTTGAACCACTGTGCACTTGTCACCATGTTCCATGCCTTGACACGGTTCAGTGGCTTGAAGTTCATGTAGCAGAGTATGGTGAGAGAATAATGAGATAAGGGAACATCACGTGTTTGGATGCAATTGTGTCTGTCCTTACCAGCTGCAACTTGAGGGAAAGTAAAGAAGAGAATGAATAACTTTTGAGAAAGAATGTCCTGAAAAGGTTTCAGATTTATTTGGCTTTAGATCTATTTCCCCACCACTAGTTTGTAAACTTTTTTCAGTTCTTGAGATTTGTCTTCCTTTTTTTTTTTAAAGAGAGCAAATTTTACCTTTACCCAATACACCTGGAGTGAACTGTAAGGACTTTCTTATAAGTCCAGTTCCAGGTCTCATATTGTTTTCTCAAGTGAGCAAATAGCTAGCTCATCATTAATTAATGGTAAAATTTCCAAGAGATTTTGAGGGGATTGCTTTTAGGGCATTGAATAGAAAACTATGGAATAAATCATTAGACTTCATAGTTTAAAAAACATGTCTCCATGACAGTTGGTACTGATTAGAAAGTCAGAAATCCTGGATCAGTTTCCTAACCTTTTCCTGCATGTGCCACTTTATGACTATGTGTAGTTTACTGGGCTTGCATCAAGATTTCAGTACATCTTCCTAAATCAATTAAATAAAATACTAATGGACTGCTTATAAATTATTTTGTAAAGCACATTTACATCACCTCTGTGATCATATATGTATATGTATTGTTAATAATAATAATAACAATAACAGTAGCAAAATAATAATAATAATAATAATAGCTAACATTTATATGGCTCATATTATGTGCCAGGAATGGTATTAAGTGCTTTACAATTATTGTCACATTTGACCCTCACAACAAACCTGGAAGGTAGGCACTATTATTATTCTCATTTTGCAGATGAAGAAATAGAGTCAAACAGGGGTTAAGTGACTTCTTGCCCAGATAGTATCTGAAACTAGATTTGAACTCAGGTCATTCTGATTCTAGGTCCAGAAATCTATTCATTGCACTACCCAATTGTCAACATATAGGGATAGCTAGCTAGCTATAGATAGATAGATTTTGTGGGCCACTTAGGAGACCTTCTCCTTGCACAATGACTGCCTCTCCCGTTTGCTAAAACAACTCAATACACTTCAAGGTTTAAAAAGCACTTACCTCATAACAATCTCATGAAGTAGGCAGTGCAAGTATTATGATCTCCATTTTGCAGATGAGAAATTGAATTCCAAAGTGATTAATAGACTAACCCATGGCCATGCAGCTGGTAGTAAGTCTGAGAGGGTGGATTCCAACCTCATTTTCCTGATAAGAGTACAATTCTTCAAAATGACAACAAAGGTGCAGGGATGCAGCTGGGGATGGAAGTTTCATAAGTCTTTTAGCAATCATTCAAACCTAATCTTGAATTAGTTAATAAGATAAATTTCCATTGTGGCAAATACTACAAAATAAGGGACCAAGATAACAGGATTTTTGAAGGAGAGTATTGGTGGTGGAAAGTGGTTGGGGTGGGAAGTAGGGAGGAGATAAGAGAATTCTTTTGGAGCATAGGGCCACTATTTAGAGCAGGAAACATTCAATTTAGAGATTATATTATAGTAAAGACCACTAAGCAACAAGCCTAGGGGCATCGTAAGGTTAAAAACGGGATCTTGCAAAACAAAGCAGATTATAAAAAGAAGAAGAAACATATGAATATCAAAAAATATTTTCCTACATGAAAACATTGCTCAACTTTGGCATATTTATAAGGCATGGAAAAACATTTATTTTTCTCAGTTGCTTTGAATAATCACCATTACCAACACAATGAAGCTTATATGGGGTTTTAAGTTTTACAAAGTGTTTTATGCATACTCTCTCATTTGAGACTCACAACAACTCTGTGGAATAGGTGCTATTATTATCCCCATTTTAGAAATAAGGAAATTGAGGTTGAGAGATGTCATACCCCAGTAGATATCTGAGGTAGGATTCATACCCAAGTCTTCCTTATTCCAAAGCTGGCCCACTAATCACAACTCTAACTTTTTCATAAACCCATACTCAAAGAATCAATAACTTGATTTCAATACTTTCTATTACCATTCTCCAGTCTCCCTATTCTTTGTCAATCCTAACTACCTTTCCTATATCTGGTTCTGCCCTTTCCTACAAGTACACTACCCTGAGGCGGCCCAGACACTCTGGAGCCTGTAGGTCCCTGGCAGTGTTTCCTCTGCCAGTGAGGTAGAATACTGAATTGAATTCCTCTCCACAAAGTGCTGAGATGTCATGGCAATGAGCCTTATGTAAATAATTAATAGAATGGAAAAAGGTGCTCTTAGTCTCCACTGCTTCCCGAGAATTCATAAACAAGCACACAGCAAGACAGCAGGTCTTCAGGGTAAAGGGTAAGTGAACTCTGTAAGCTGAGAGGATAGAAATTGTCCCTTCTAGCAATTAAATATAGAGTTGCCAATTAAGACAAGGATTAAGCCAACCAAGTTTTTAAATTTCCCCATTTAAATGTGGCATGTGTAGCATAATAAGAATAATGTGAGATGAGGGAAAAAAATAACTAAGTGATATGGATAGACTTGGCACTGGAGCTAGGTGGTCTATGATGTAATCCTGACATTAATTTAGATGAAGTCCTTCTAATTAAGAAAATATCTCTAAGGAGTTAAAAGTGAAAGAAACCAAACAACAAACGAATATTCCCCTTGTATCAGGTTTCCATATAGCTCTTCAGCTGAGCTAATAATAATACCCATCTGCTCCACCAGCTTACTTCACATTACCTAATTACTTTCTTCAGAGAAGCTATTCCTTGGCTTTTAAGAGTCTTCCCTAAAGACATATTTACAGGCTTCCAAAGTCCCTTTTCAGTTTCTCCAAATTGGCCTGAACCCCCCAACAAAAAAAATGTAGGGATAAGTATTCTAAAATCTATTATCCCACCCAAACAATAAAATTAAAAGACAATAAAAGAATACTTCGCAATGATGTTAATTAGGAGGGTTAAAGAAAAGCACGTTGATCACCAACTAGCACTGGCATTGATATCAAAACCTCAAGAGAAAGAGCAAAAGATTTACCTTAACCTCCCTAACATAATCCTCTGAGAGTTCTCAGCATTCACTTAAATGAAAGGTTAAAGGAGGAAACTCAGAAACTGTAATGGCAAACAGAAAAAGCTAACATTAAATGAAAATGCTCAAATGGGAACAAATCCCAGGAAACTGGCTTGTTAAACCACAGAACTTTAATTGCTCCCAAGAAATACTTACAATTCAATCAAAGTAACAAACATTTGTTAACTATGTACTCTCCCAGTCTGTGAAAGTTCTGAGGGATAGAAAGACAAATATTAAGTAGTCTCATCTTTCAAAGAGTTCCACAGGAGTGAAACAACACGTACACAACTAAGACAATACAAAACATATGTAAATTGATTTGGGGGAGAGTTCTAATGCCAGGGGAATCAGGAAAAGACTTAAAAGACACTAACCCTTATAGAGTAAGAAGCATTCCTAAAATCAACCTAAAATTTTGAGAAGAGCCCAAGGAGCAAAAGTGATGGGAATGGTTAAAGAGAGGCAAACTTAATAATAATTATCATAGTATTTGTATTTGTTTAGTCATTTTTAGTCTTATCTGACACTTCATGACACCTTTGGGGGTTTTCTTGGCAAAGATACTGGAGTGGTTTTCTATTCCCTCCTCTAGCTCACTTTACTGATGAGGAAACTGAGGCAAAAAAGGTTAAGTGACTTGCTCTAGGTCATGCAGCTAGTAAGCATCTGAGTCCAGATTTAGACTCATAAAGAGGAGTCTTCCTGATTCCAGGACCAGCACTTTATCCACTATGCCATCTAACTGCCCAGGAGCCTGAAAAATGTGAATTCAAATCTTACCTCAGACATTTACTGGCTGTGTGATGCCAGGCAAGTCACTTAACCCTGTTTGCCTCAGTTTCCTCATCTGATAAATGAGCTGAAGAAGGAAATGGCAAACCACTCCAGTATTTCTGCAGACAAAATCTGATCATGAAGAGTTCCTCTGGACTGAACTAATTGAACAGCAAAAACAACAACTAGCTACATGTTTATTTATGTCAGAATCCATTACCTCTGTTATAAATTGGCTGGTATAACATGTAGGAAGTTTTGTTTTGTTTTCTTTTGTTTTTTACAGTGCAAAATGCATGATGATCGGAGTCAGATATAAATTCAAGGTTCTCACTACATGTGTGCCACAGACAAGTTTCCCTGTGTACAAGAGTAAGTAATAGGGGTAGAGATAGGAGATTGTAACTGTGATTTTAGGAAGGTAGGTGACTCAGGAGAGATTGCTGGGCCTGGAATCAGGAAGAACTGACTTCAAATCTGCTTTCAGTAATTTACTCTCAATCTGACTGTGACAAGTCACCTTTGTTTGCCTTAATCCACTAAGGAAGAAAATGGCAAACCACTCCAGGATCTTTGCCAAGAAAATTCCATGGACAGTATGGGCCATAGGATCACAAAGAGTTGGACATGAATGACAGGACAAAGCAATAACAGTTATCTTTTTGGTATAAATAATTTTCTGATGAGGAAACACCACCTAGCAATGCAAATTGGCACCTTATCTCCAACTGAAAGTCTTAGCGACTTGTATAGAGCACTGCATTTAAGTAGTTTGTCCAGGCTCACAAAGCCAGCTATATGATGTTGACCTCATGAAACTGTTGTGAGGAAAACATTTTGTAAACTCCAGAAGATTCTATACATATGCACTGATAGTATTATATGAGCTAAGGATGTATGGTGAGAATGTACCAAAGATGAAAAACGACAAATGTTGTATCTAGGTGACATAGTGGATAGAGTGTGTGACTTTCAGTCCAGAAGACCTTAGTTCAAATTCTACTTCAAAAGGTTTTTAGCTGTGTGTAACTTGTAACAGCTGTTTGCCTCAGTTTCATCACCTATAAATTGGGGATAACAATTTCACCTATGCTTCTTGTGAGAATCAGATGAGATAACATATGTAAGGCACTTTGCAAAATCTTAAAGCATTATTTAAATGTTGTAATCTTTGTTTTGAGTTTTGATCGTTACCACTGGAAGGAGTGCACACATGTTGATGAGATAGAGGCCCACTGAAATCTTCATTATTCTTTGAAGTATTATCATTACCCATGAAAATGTTTTTTGGTGGTTTGTTGTTTTCATTGCTGTTGGGATAGATGTCAAGACAAAAATCAGGAATAAAGAATCTGGTTCATTTATGCAGCATAATCCCACTGCCCCCCAAAAAAACCCCCCAAAAACCAAAAAAACCTTTTTTAAAGGAATTTTTTGTTGTGGCATACTTTTTTTTTTGTTGCTGAGTTTGCATATATGTCCCTAGTTATGTCCTGAAGGGTGTTATAAGTCTAATGTTTTTCAGGGCATATTAGTAGATTTCCAGTTGATTTTCAAGTTCTCAATTTTGTATTGATTGTAGTAACATACTTGACAGAGCTCCTTTAACAACTTGATTTTAGCAGCATTTGTTTCAAAGAAGATATAGTCATCTATCTCATAAAAATGTCCATTTCAGTACTGTTCATTTCAATAAAAGTGGTTTGTTTTTTGCGTTTATATTTCATTGAGTCAATACACTCCACATATTGTAAATATATTCTTGTTTACAAAAATGAAACAAAAATTTTCTTGGTTTCTTCACTGAACTATCTTCCCACCTATAGGAAAACTGATCTTTATGGAAGGTGCCAATACATTTGACATGTGCTCTCTGTGCTCCATTGGTTCCTCAATGAATATTTCTTTCCTGTGGTGGATAAGCAATGCCACATTGGGACTACAGTAACAGAGGCAGAGATATTTCCACACTTTCTTACTGATTTTGAGTCATAGAATCATAGATGTAGACGTGGAAAATCTTTTTTTTTTCAGCCAAAGATAAGGTAATATTAGAACATCCATCATATTGGGCAGACCCTTAGGGAGTCTGAACATTAGTAAGTTATTGGCTAGATTATAAGAATCTGGGCAGTGACTAAATTATAAGAATCTAAGCACCTTAATGGATACAAGATGGATCTTATATACTGAGACTGTGGGAAGGATCTAGGAGTGGCCAAGTAGTTTGGGGTGACTGGAGGAGGGGTCTAAATAGGATCTGTATGGGAGTGGCCAGTAAACTGGAGTGAACTGAACTCCCGGGACCTGGGCCACATGGCCAAGGGAGAATGGAGCCTAGCTAGGATTAAGGGTGAGAAATATCCGGGAGCCATAGAGAGGTAGGATCTTGGAGGACTAGGCTGGGTTAAGGGTACCAGAGAATTGGGAGATTGGGTGTAACCACAAAGAAAGGCCAGTTGATGGAATTACAGCCTCAGATGAAAGCCAGAGATTTGACCACGTGGGAAAGTCCAGGGTTTTTCCTTTCTGAGGTCCAGATCCCAACCCCATTATTCACCCCTCAAACACATTCTTTGGGGTAAGGAGTGAAGGTGTCCGCTTCTGAAACTGCTTCCTGCTGGCAAGGGAAATAGAGCTCTCCCTGCCTTGAAGGGGTCCCAAAGAGGAGGTTGACTGGAACTGAGCAGGGGCTGAATCCAGGAAGCCTGAGGGGAGGAGGGCGGGACATTGGCTGGTACCCGCTGTTTCCTATCAATTGTAGGTGAATGGCCTATAGTCTGGAAGACACAAATCTGAGAGAAAAGACTGCAGGGCCCAGATGTGACAAGATAAAACATTCTTAGCTCTGTTTGGATTCAGATAATTCAGTTTTCAAACCATGCAGTATCAAATCCACCTCATAGCAGACTCAGGAATAGCCAGGTGGGTAACATTCCTTTTCAAAGGAATATAATGGGGAAACTGAGCCAGGAGGATCCCATCTTAGACTGAGGCTAAAATCGTCTTTTGTTGATGCTTTTGTCAATGCTGACTTCCCACCAGTATCACATTCTCTGAGTAGCTTGTGGCATTTCTCTCAGATGGTGGATTATTGATTATCAATGGATTATGACCCATCAGACAACTCGAAATCCTATGAGCTTTTTAACCTCAAACAGCAAGTTTCACCAATCACAATTTAAGAAAACTGTGATTTCCAGGTTTACAGCTCAATTTTAAATTTCTTTTGGTATAAAAAGACAATCATTGGAGATTATTCCTATATGATTGCAAATTCTTATCAAGACAAAAGCCAAACAAGCTTTTTGGCAAGTTTACACACTAAAACAACAAGCAACAACAGCCAAATTATTTTTAGTGGTATCCAAATTATGAAAAGTTGCTTGACATAACTGACAAAAACAAGGTCACCAATTTGACACCTGAAACAAACCCATTAGCAATCAGGTGACTTCAGTGTTGTTAAATGAATTTCTGAATTACTTTACACAATGAATCAACATCTCATCATTAACAGTTAAAACTACAACTTTAAGAAAGCATGCTTGGGGCAGCTAGGAGGCACAGTGGATAGAGCACTGGCCCTAGAGGCAGGAGGACCTGAGTTCAAATTTGGCCTCTGACACTTACTAGATGTGTGACCCTGGGCAAGTCACTTAATCCCATTGCCTAGCCCCCCCAAAAAATTAATAAAAACAAATATAAAAACAAATATAAAAAAGAGTGTGCTTACCCAAGTTCAGAGGCCAATTTCTTTACCTTGAGCAGGATGTGCTTAACCTGGGTGATGCTTCCAGGCAAAGGTTGCCCCAAGGCCATTGTCAGTGGAGCCCATGCTGTAGCTGTTGCCTGTCCCCCCTCCCTTCTTTTCCCCTGATGGGGGAGGACAAAATCAAATATGAAGGGGAAAGGGTGAAACTCTCTTCTCCCGTGAGAGCGGTTAACAGATACCCTTTTGACTCAAGGTGAGGGAGAGACCAGATTGTACAGAGTTTTGAAACACTCCTTAAGGACTGATCACAAAACTTCCAGAATCCCGCTAAGATATTTTTAGCTGTTCTAACTTTTCCCTGTAACCTCTATGAAGGAGGATTCAAGGGTGTAGACAGAAGGGAGTAAGTAAACCTCAGAGAACCAAAAAGCAACTGCAGTTTTCCCAATTCTCTAGCACCGAGGGGACTGACAGAATTGGGCATACACTTCCGGATATAACATCCGTCCTTGTCCTCTAAGCTGTGGAAGGTGTGCCCCAGGTCCATGGCCTCAAACTGACTCAGTGGACTGAGAGCCTGAGAGCATCAGGCTGAGTGTGAGACAGCCTCATAACTGTCTGCCCGAAAAACACCTCTAAACCTTGGTGCTTAAAGAGGGACCCAACTGCAGAGCAAGAAAAGTGGAGGTGGGGAGGCTTACATACTTTTGAGTCTTGGTTGGAGAAGAACTTGTGGTTAGGCAGTTTCCCATCAGGGATCTTGCCCAAAAGAATTCAACCCAAGCCTTCTTTCAGCCAAAGACAAGGTTTATTAGAACATCTGTCATATTAAGCAGACTCTTAAGGAGTCTGAACAAAGTGACTAGATTTTAAGAATCTGAGCAGTGGTTAGATTATAAGAATCTAAGCCTAGAAACTACTTTAAAAGTTGTCTAGTCCAACCTCTGTATTATATGGCTCAGGTAACAAAATTATAAAAAAATTCAGTGATTTACCTAAGGTTGTATAATTAGGAAGTGACCGAGTCAAAATTTGAAACCAGGTACTCAGACTTCAAATCTAGCATTCTTTTTGCTCCGCCGTGCTGATTTCTATAGATTGCAGATTTTTCCTATCAGTTTCCACAGGTACTCAGGAAGGACAAAGGTAAGTGGAAGTATGGTATGGTAGATAGCAATGGCATCAGAAGAATAATGTTCTCATTCTGACTGTCAGTTATCGCTGACAAATGCTGTTTTTCTCTCTGTCCCAGGTAAAATGTTAACAGTGCTCTCTGCTCTACCTGCTTTATAGGAATACTATATTGTTATAATGAAGCATTGTATTACTAATTGAATGTTTAGAGATATCATTTATTTGTTTAATAATATAAATAAATTATAATTGGTATTTATAATTCATAATTTTTCATAAAAATAAAAATACAAAAAATGTTCTTTAATTTAATGATTGTTCATTCTAAATTACTCTTGGAAGAGGAATATGGCATTTTCCCTCTGGGTATAGTTATGTCAGAAGATCCCAGTTGACTTATGTGTCAAAAACAAAGCATATGCTCCCCAGAATGCATTGGGGCTCAGTTAGCTTTTAAAGTGAAGAGGACAATATGGCTTTTCACAGAAAAGCACATTGAATTTTTAGTCAGAAAACCTGGATGTCAATGCAGGCTCTGTTATTACCTCTGCAACCTTGAACAATTCACTTAACCTATTTGGGCATCAGCCACCTCATCTATGAAGTTATGGGTTTTCACTAGATATAGTCTAAAATCTCATCTAACTCTACATCTATCATCTTAAGACCCTTGTACTTGAAGATCTAGGATCTGCTGACTTCAGGATAGTGTACTCTGTGAATGATGCTCAGCTATAAATGTAGGCAGAGGTGAGGAATGTTTATCCATTTTTCACAGAATTTTTAAAATCTTCCAAGATCAGCCCACCATTGCCCCAGAAAGTAAGTTAAAATATTTTATCTTAATTGCATAGTTAAGTATTATACTTCATTTAATTAGCTTCCACCCAATGCTCTGGCCTGTCAAGATCTTTTAGGATTCTGATTCTGTCACCTAACACATTATTTATTCTTCCCAATTCTGTGTAATCTGCAAATTGGATGCAAATACCATATATGCCTTGAAACAAACCATTGCTAAAAATTTTAAACAACACAGGGCCAAGTACAGATCCTTGGAGCACTGCTTTAGACAACTATTTCCAAGATGATATCTAACCATTAATGACTACTCTTTGTATCTGCCTATTCAATCAAATTCTCTTAACTGGATTATTATCTAGTCCACATTTCCCTACCCCTTGCACATGAATCACAAATGCTTTTCCAAAACTTGTTTTTAGTTGTTTTTTTTTTCCCCCTTCTAAAACCCAAGTTAATTTTACCATCATCATTACCTTGCTATATCAGTAAAATTATCTTGGGGAAAAAGGAAATGAGCTTAGTCTCTGTTCTTGAAGGCAGGCTGAGTATTTGTGATCATGGCTTCTTTTTCTAAATATTTACTAATGGTGCCTTTTACTAATAGATTTAGGGATTTTGCCAGTAATTGTGATCAAGCCTCCATGGTCTTTTCCTTTTGTAAGAGATCAAGGTATTTGCCCTTTTCCAATCTCTTGATATTTCTCCTATTGTCTCTAATCTTTCGTAAATCACTGCCTATTGCTGATCATATCTTTCAAGTTCTTTTCAGTTCTTTTAGCTAAATTTCATCTAGGCTTAAAATATTTATCTCATTGAATAAAGCTAATTACTCTCCTCCCTATCTTGTTTATCAACTATCTGGCAGATAATTTTTGTTTTGTCTCGTATAATTTGAAAAATTTTGCCTTAGTGCACACAAACACACACACACACACACAGAACAAAATTTAATTGAGTAGGTTTGCTTTTTTCTCTCTTCATTAACTATTTCCATGCTAAGCATTTACTGCTGCTTTGATCCTTTTTTGATCTTTTTCTCCCCAAATAAGTAAAATAATAACAAAGTGGGGGGAAAAAGTTTCAAGGTCTGTAGCTTTCTTTAGTGTAGAAAGTGGTCAGATTGTTATTGAAAGGTGCCTCATATTTATAGTTGCATGATTGGGGCCAGTCCACTTAATTTCCCTTAACCTCAGTTTTCTCATGTAGAAAAAGAGGGGAGATGAGTAAAGATGACTTCTAATATACTTTTAAGCTCTTATTCAATGATTTTTTTTTGGTCCTTTGAGATCTAACAACCTTGACATGACATTCTTTTCCTCTTTATCTTCCATTACCTGCTCATATGTTCATTTTCTATTTTTTTAATTGTTTGATGAGTGTCCTGTGTTTTCAGACTAGTATCTACACAATTCTACATTTTCCTCTTCTTAGAATTGTTTCTTCTAGCATCCAAAGTACTTCATTCTTAAAAGCTTCCTTTCAATTCTTGGATTGACTACTGAAGAATTTAAGCCACTGAAATGTAACACTTTGAAACCTATTTTTCTAAAATCTAGAGTACTTACCAGATTTCTATTTTTCTTCTCTGTTTCTCTGTCTCTCTATCGGTCTTTCTGTTTCTGGCTCTGTCTATCATTCTCTCTCTGTATCTCTCTCTGTATTTCTCTGTTTCTATATCTCTCAATTTCTCTCTCTGTACTTCTCTATGTGTGTGATTCTTTCATCTATCTCTGTTTCTCTCTGTTCCTCTTTCTTCTTCCCTTCATCCTCTTTCATATATTCTGAGACAGATCTTAAGGTAGATCATAGATTCAGAAATAGAAGGAAATTCAGACACTAATTGGTCCCACCTATCATATGAAAGATGAGGAAACTGAGGTCCAAGAGGTATAAGTAACATTCCCTATTCCACCAGTATCAATGTCCTCATATTTTGTTTCTTTTAATCTAGCAACCAATTTCTCCTTATTGGTGAGAATCAAATATATAGTGGTAGCAATTCTTAATGATTCTTCCACTACTTATAGGAGGAGTTCTTAACTTGGGGTCCATTAACATTTAAAGATATAATAGTATTTAAATATAATTGGTTTTCTTTGCAATCCTATGAATTTCACTTCATTTATTTAAGATCATTAACTTGATTTTGCCAGACTGACATAGGTGTCCATAACACAATAAAAGGTCAATAACTCTGGGTTTAAATAATAAATCTTCATTACAGCAAGTCCAAATATTGTTTGCAACACAGATGAAGGAGGATTAATAGCTTCAGTTTATTATAGGATAATTAAAGTCTCCTCTTTTGCAAGTGTACAATTTTACTTCTGTTGATTCAACCTATGATATTACCTTTAATCTATGTATGTTATGTTGTAACCTATGCTACCTTTGGTAAGTCATTGACCCCTGTCAAACTCAGTATCCTAAACTGTAAAATTAGAGATTTGCACTAGATCACTTCCAAGGCACCTTCTGTTTCTCAATCTATTACTCTATGATTTTCACCCAAATGAATGGATTCCACCCCTTAGTTCCTGGATTTCTTCCCATGTTATTCTCTTATAAAATTGTATTCAGTCCCTCTTTTACTTATCTTGTTCCTTTTGAATAAATTTTATTCTTCTGTAGTGTCATTATAATTATGGGCATTATCTCTGCTAGTAGCAGTAATAGCCAAGAAGTTAAACTTCATCCTCACATTAAGATCTCCAGTTCACCTTTTTATCTAAATGTTTTGTGTTCGTGTACAGATACATCAGAACATAGGTTTTATCATTATCTCCTTTCTTGGATTTTTTCCTCCTGTAAATTTTTGGATAACTACTGCTATTCTTCTTGTATTATAGCTACTCACTATGGCATCCACTTTGTGCATATGTGTAGGCAGTTTTTTTCTTTGCCTATTTTAAATTTAAAGTCTTTTGGATTAGATTTTCAAATTTACAAAAAAAAAAAATCTTCCCAGCCCTTGCAAGTATCTCTGTGTGCCTCACCTGCCATGGTATCTCAAAATTGGGGAAGATCCCTGTGGGGTCAGTATGTACATATATTTTTCTGAAGCATGAAAGTGGAAATAAGCCTTCTTCTTGTCTGTCTGGAGCTGTGGGGCAAGCATTGCAACCATTTAGAAAAGTCAAAATCAGAGTTAATTGGACAAAATGAGATGAATACACATAGGCTCAAATACCTACCTCCTGTGTGAAACTTTCTACCAAAACCTTTTCACTTTCCCCAAACAAGTGTGGTATTCAAAGATCTTAACTTCTGGAAAACAAAGAAAGTAAGTAGCAAGATACAAAAAAGAATCAGAAGAAAAATCAGAAGAAGAAGAAAAAGAAGAAGAAGAAGAAGAAGAAGAAGAAGAAGAAGAAGAAGAAGAAGAAGAAGAAGAAGAAGTTGTTTCTTATCCCTATCGTTCTTTAACTTTCAAAGACTCCTGATGAAATGTTATGAGAATTACACAAAAAAGAACACATCAAATCGAGTGGACTTACACTAATGTATAAAAGCAAACATTTCATATGAGGTCTCTATTTAAGGTCAAAATTCAGAACCTTCCCCTGACCCCAAGCATACTTACACACACACACACACACACACACACACACACACACACACACACACACACACACACACTGCCCCTACTAAGCTACTAGAGCCTTCCCTTCTAAAATGATCTTCCATCTACTCTGAAGGTATCTTATATATAAAACATATATTTATATGTTTTCCTTCATAAAATGAAAGCTTCTTGAAGGCAGAAAACTTTCTTTCTTTATATTCCTAGCACTCAGAACAAAACTTAGCATATTATGAGTCCTTAATAAATGTTTCTTAATTAATTGAGTGATCTGAATTATAAAGTAGCAATCTTCAAAAGTATTTGGTATTGGCTAAGAAATCGGGTGGTGGATCAGTAGAAAAGGCATACAAAACACAGTAGTAGATGACTATAATAATCAACTATGTGATAAACCCAAAGACTCCAGCTTCTGGGATAAAAACACACTATTTGAAAAAAAAACTGCTGGGAAAACTGGAAACTAGTATGGCAGAAACTAGGCATAGAACAACATCTTTCACTATATGCCAAGATAAGGTCAAAATGGGTACACAATTTAGACATAAAGGATGAAACTATAAGCAAACTATTAATTTTTGTCAGATCTATGGAGAAGGGAAGAATTTATGACCAAACAAGAGATACAGAATATCATGAAATGCAAAATTGGTAATTTTGATTACATTAAATTAAAAAAAAGTTTTTGCACAAAGAAAGCCAATGCTACCAAGATTAGATGAAAAATAAAAAGATGGGGAACAATATTTCCGGTCAGTGCCTCTGATAAAGGCCTCATTTCTAAAATATATGTAGAACTGAGTAAAATTTATAATTATACAAGTCATTTCCCAATTGATAAATGATCAAGGGATATGAAAAGGCAGTTTTGAGATGAAGAAATTAAAGCTATCTATAGTCATATACAATGCTGTAAATCACTATTGATTAGAGAAATGCAAATTAAAATAATTTTGAAGTACCACATCATACGTATCAGATTGGCTAAAATGACAAAATAAGAAAATGATGAATGTTGGAGAAGATGTGGGAAAACTGAAACATTAATACATTTTTGGTGGAGTTGTGAACTGATCCAACCATTCTGGAGAACAATTTGGAGCTATGCCCACAGGGCAATCAAAACTCTACATACCCTTTAACCCAGCAATGCAACTACTACATCTACAACCCAAAGAAATCATAAAAAAGGGGAACCAACACACATGTGCAAAAATATTTATAGTAGCTCTTTTTGTGGTGGCAAAGAATTAGAAATTGAGGGGATGCCCATCAATTGGGGAATAACTGAACAAGTTGTGTTATATGAATGTAATGGAATACTATTATTCCTTAAGAAATGGTGAGCAGGTAGATTTCTGAAAAACCTGAAAGACTGTCATGAACTAATGCTTAAGGAAGTGAACATAAACAGGAGAATATTGTACACAGTGACAACAACATTGTATGATGACCGACTTGTTAGACTTAGCTCTTCACAGCAATGCACTGACTCAAGACAATTCCAAAAGACTCATGATAGAAAATGTCATCCATATCCATAGAAAGAACTATGGAGTCACAATGCTTATCAAAGCATACTATTTTCTCATTTCTTTTTTTTTTTTTGCCTTTTTTTCCTTTGCTCTGATTCTTCTTTTACAACATGCCTAGTATGGAAATATGTTTAATATAATGTACATGTATATCAAATTGCATGCCATCTTGGGAAGGGAAAGGGCAAAAACTTAGAACTCAAAATCTTATAAAATGAATGTTGAAAACAAAAAGTTAATTAATTAATCAATTAAATGATTGAGTGATCATGAGCTGACTGATCATTTCCCATAAACTCAGATTCTGGATTTAATAGCTGCAAGATTTAAAGTTGAAATTCAAGGTTAGCCAAAAAAATCATCAGAAAAATGTTAGAATAAGAGTTCAAAACAAGTAAGTGCACTAGACCACTTTGGCAATAACTTTATTTGTTCATTAGATGATTTTTTTTTTCTTTTTTATGAAAGACACAGCAACCAAACCATTCAATCCACTGAATGAGAGAGACCAAATACAAATGTCAAAGCCAACATACACAAAACTACACAGTTGCTTACAAATGAGTATAGCTATAATTATGCACACAGGTTCTAAGCCAAATGGCTTGAAGAACCCCAAAAAATTAAAATCCAATTCTTGAAGTTTGATAGATGTGGAATGGATTTTAATGCTCTTCACAATTTTAAAAGTTTCTTAATTTTTCTCGCATATATTTCAATTTCTGTTGTGAAATGGCTATTGACTGAATTTAAAATCATTTTCATCCCACAAAGTTAGTTACATTTACTTCCATTTAGGGAAGTGAAATAAAAAAAAAACCTGAAATGACTATTCTTTGATGAAGAAGATCATGAGAGTTGTTTTCCTATGAAATCTATCCGTCACCACCCAAAAAAACACACATAAAGTACAAATACAAATCTCTTCACTATTTTGGACAAGATATTTTCATTATCATTACATATAACTTAATAGGAATTCTGTGAGAATCACCTGAGAAATAATGTTAGAGGTATATGAGAATCCATATCATAAATACTATGTTCAGCAATATCCTGAACACTTTATAACCAATAATAAAATTCATTGTTCCTTCTCTAATAAAGATAAATTTTAAAATAAGACAGAAACACAAACAGAAAAAAAAAATCCTCCTTCACATGCCTCCACATCCAAGGAAAGTTATTCAACTTAACCTAGGGTCAAATAGGAACTATTAGGGAAACTCTAAATGTACCTATAGATTATGGAAGTTACGTGGAAGAGGAACAGGGAGTTGGAAGATAAGGAGATAGAATTTACAAATGTATGCAAACTTCCTTTGAAAGCAAGTACAAACAACAATAACAATAACAACAGACCACAGAAACAACTCCATTTTGTACTTCAATCTTGGTTGCTTTATTTCTCCTGTCACAACAATAATTAGGAACATTCCTTAGGTATGATAAGTCACAGGAAGAGATGGAATCTGTATCTATACTGTATTAGAAAAAGTATGCTTGAAATTGGAAAATTGTAGGAAAGGAAAAATTTAGAATTTGGTGGGTAAATAATTATTTCTATTTTAAAAGCACATGGATTTCTGAAAATGGTATTTAGTTCTCACAAAAGCTCTGGAAGTTGAAATGTTGTAGAAGTACTATTAGAAAAGATGGCAAAACAGAGACCTGTAGTGAAGCAATTAATGTACACTATCAAGGTCTAAAGTTCTAACTATGAATGGTTTCAATTCAGTCTATTATGGTGACTATGTTCACCTTAATATCAAAAGAATTAGTCAAACCAAAGTGGAAAAGTCAAAATCATAGGATATCAAGAGAAATCCAAATTGTAGAAAACTCCAGTGGACTATTCACAATGCCAGAAATTTGGCAATCAGGACAATAAACTCCTTTTAGTCTGTAGGGAAGACAGACAGGCAATTGACAAATACACCACAGAGAGCCCACAAAGGAGCCATCTGGTTTTAACTGTCAAATAAAGAATCCACAGCAGCAAAGAAAGTTTATTTATACACATAAGAATTTGACTCAGCTTGTAAAAGGAAATAGCCTGGGCAAAACATGGGTAGAAAGAAATAAAAGATAAACTGACATTAACTCCTTTATTTTACTAGAGTTAGGACTGTTTGAAGAGTTATTTCCTAATTTCACTGCAATGTTGATCTTAAAGCATTCCCTCAACCACATCATATTAATAGATTGAAGTTCCTAACATTCTTTGTGCTTTGAATACTCTGATGAAGCCTAGGGACTCCTCAGAAAAATTCTTTTAGATGTATAAAACATATAAGATTATAAAAGAAATGCAAAGTTCATGAAAGAAAATATAGATATAGATTTTCCTCTAGCCAAGTACACTGACACCCCTAAATTTATTCATAGTTATCTTAGGGGTCTGTGGACCACAGATTAAGACTTCATGGAATACAGCATATTTTCTATTTTTATTTATTGTAGAATGTTAATAATTATGTGATATATTTGCTTTAATAAAGTGTCAGTTTATTGATCACTGAAGATATATAGGGTACCAACATTTAGGTACTCATATATGTTTGTCCTTCATTTTCAAAGAGGAACAATGACATCAAAGGGTGATGTCTTGACCTCAACATAAATTAGATTTTAGTGAGACAGATGTGCACAAAGTAGTCAGTCTCACTCTCTCTTCCAAAGTCATTGAAGTCCAACGGCAAGACAAAAGTCAAGATAACTGGTGATGGCCCAGGATGCAATGAGTGACGTTGGAATCTTCAATGTCTAACAAAGCTCTAAGCCTTCTACATTCTCTGCATAAACTGTTTTCATGGTTGTTAGGGAAAAAAAAAATGTTCTTATCTGCCCATTCAACAAGGGGAAATTTTCACATGCTTGGGGTAGACATTTCCCCAACTCACTGATGGGTTTCAGGCCCATCAGTTAAGCTCATCTGCTGAGATGGTTTACCAGGATGTGGCTGCTTCATATGCTACAGTTTTTTGAGATCGTAGGTGAGGGTAGGTGAAAGGTAGACACCAAAAGTAGATGAGCAGCCCAGAAAATATCTCAGTAAGCCCTCACACCAGAGTTGCTAGTACTCTCTGAATACCCCATTCACCCCATGCAGATTTAGGGTATTGCCAACTAACTTCACTTATAAAGACAAAACCAATGTAATTGTTTGTATTCCCTTCCTTCTTTTCTATCGCTCTGTCACCATTACTGTAGGAAGTTGCATAAAACCAAGAACTGTTTTGTATTTTTCTTTGTCATAAGTCACCATGGACAAAGAATTCATCATCAAAAAGGAAAGAAGATTTATGTATGAGGGCATGATTAGGTAAGAAATAGTGTGGTGGATTAGTAGAATAGCTTAGATCAGAGGTGTGTTCAGGACCTGAGGCCTCAAGGCCACATGTGGCCTTCTAGGTGCTTGGGTGTGTGTGGCCTTTTGGCTGAGTACAAGTTTTACAGAACAAATCCTTTTATTAAGGGGATTTGATCCGTGAAGTTTGGATTCAATCAAGGGGCCATGCTTGAAGACCTAGAGGGCCACATGAGGCCTGGAGGCTGCAAGTTCCCCAACCCTGGATTACGAACAGAAGACATTGAAGTAAATGACTATAGTAATCTACTGCTTGATAAACCCAAAGATTCTAGCTTCTGGGTTAAGAACTAACTACTTAACTGCTGGGAAAAATTGAAAATATTATGGCAGAAACTAGGCATAAACAAACATCCTATACCAAGATAAGTTTGAAATGGGTACATTTACTAGACATAAAGAGTGATATCATAAGCAAATTAGGAGAGCAAGGAATAGTTTACCTCTCAGATCGATGACAAAACAAGAGATAGAGAATATACTTAAATGCAAAATGGATAGTTTTGATTACATTAAATTAAAAAAAAAGTTTTGCACAAAATCAATTCAATCAAGATTAGAAGGAAAGCAGAAAGATGGAAAGCAATTTTTTAACAGCCAATGTTTCTGATAAAGGCCTCTTTTCTCAAAAATTTAGAGAACTCAGTCAAATTTATAAATAATGCATTGCCATTCCCCACCTCAGAAATGGTCAAAGGATATGAACACTCACTTTTCAGATGAAGAAATTAAAGCTACCTATACTCATATGAAAATGCTCTAAATCGGCGGAGCCAAGATGGCAGAGTGAAATAAGTGACTTGCTTCAGCTCTCCTCCAAACCCCTCCAAATACTCATAAAAAATGGCTCTAAACAAATTCTGAAGCAGCAGAACCCACAAAAAGACAAAGTGAAACAAAGTTCCAGCCCAAGACAACCTGGATGATTGATCAGAAAGGTTGAACTCCCCAGGCTGGAAGCTCAGCTTGGCATGGGTGTGCAGGTCACAGCGAACCTGGAGCAAGCTTCAGAGGATTGAATCTTGGGCAGCTGTGGAGGTTTCCAGACTCCTCAATCCACCAATGTCAAAGACAACTTAGAAGGTCAGTGGGAAAAGTCTGTTTCTGTCGGTGGTCAGAGAGGAAGGCTGGGTTTCAGCTCCACTCCCCAAGAGTGGGGCCCTGGGTGGGGGGCAGCTGCTTCCTGAGCTTCTGGCCCACAGACTGAGGGGAAATCCAGTGGATGATCAGAGAGGGATTGCAGGGATCTCTTCGCCAGGAATCTCTTGCTTTGCCTGTGTTTGGATCTGGGTCACAGTTCTGGGCAGCGGTGCTGGGGGGGAGGAGGAGCGCTGGATTGGTGGAGCATGGAGTGGCTTTGGAGAGGAACCCCTCCTCACAGTTACAGGACAGAAAGGAGTACTTGTTGTCGCAGGTTGGGAAAGGAGTAAACACCTTGCCCCTTATCATACCACCTTGGAAGAACTGAAAATTTACAGGTCCCTACAAGTATCACTGAAAACAGCTGTACAAATCCCTCGAAGCTTAGACAGTACACTCTCCACATTGGAAGCAGTCTCTTACCTTAACAAAAAGTTTAAAACTCAAGTAATTGGCTGGGATCATGAGGAAGCAGTGCAAAAAGAGTCAGACTATATTATCTTACTTTGGTGAAAAAGAAGATCAAAATACACAACCAGAAGAAGACAACAAAATCAAAGCTCCTACATCCAAAGCCTCCAAGAAAAATATGAATCAGTCCCAGGGCTTGGAAGAGCACAAAAGGGATTTTGAGAAGCAATTAAGGGAAGTAGAGGAAAAACTGGAAAGAGAAATGAGAGCGATGCAAGAAAATCATGAAAAACAAGTCAACAGCTTGCTAAAGGAGACCCAAAAAAATACTGAAGAAAATAACACCTTAAAAACTAGCCTAACCCAAAGGGCAAAAGAGGTCCAAAAAGCCAATGAGGAGAAAAATGCCCTAAAAAGAAAAATTGGCCAAATGGAAAAGGAAGTCCAAAAGATTACTGAAGAAAATACTTCCTTAAAAATTAGAATAGAGCAATTGGAAGATAGTGACTTTATGAGAAATCAAGACACTGTAAACAAATCCAAAAGAATGAAAAATTAGAAAACAATGTGAAATATCTCATTGGAAAAACAACTGACCTGGAAAATAGATCCAGGAGAGAGAATTTAAAAATTATTGGACTATCTGAAAGCCATGATCAAAAAAAGAGCCTAGACATCATCTTTCAAGAAATTATCAAGGAAAACTGCCCTGATATAGAACCAGAGGGCAAAATAGAAATTATGAATCCACAGATCTCCTCCTGAAAGAGATCCCCAAAGGAAAACTCCTAGGAATATTGTAGCCAAATTCCAGAGTTCCCAGGTCAAGGAGAAAATATTACAAGCTGCCAGAAGGAAACAATTCAAGTACTGTGGAAACACAATCAGGATAACACAAGATTTAGCAGCTTCTACATTAAAGGACCAGGGCATGGAATATAATATTCTGAGGGCAAAGGAGATAGGATTACAACCAAGAATCACCTACCCAGCAAAACTGAGTATAATCCTTCAGGGGAAAAAATGGTCATTCAGTGAAATAGAGGACTTTCAAGCATTCCTGATGAAAAGAGCAGAGCTGAATAGAAAATTTGACTTTCAAATACAGGACTCAAGTGGAACATGAAGAGGTAAACAGGGAAGAGAAATCATAAGAGACTTATTAAGATTGAACTGTTTACATTCCTGCATGGAAAGATGATATTTATAACTCATGAGACCTTTGTCAGTATTAGGGTAGTTGGAGGAAAAAAATTATATGTATGTATATATAGATAGAGAGAGGGCACAGGGTGAGCTGAAGATTAAGGGGTCATATCTGGAGAATAAAATTAAGGGATGAGAGAGGATTGTACTCGGAGAAGAAGAAAGGGAGAGGTAGAATGGGGTAAACTATTTCACACAAAAAAAACAGAAAAGTCTCTTACAGTGAGAGGGGAAACAGGGGAAGGTGAGAGGGAATGAGTGAATCTTATTCTCATAGGATTTGGCTTAAGGAGGGAATAACATACACATTCAATTGGGTATGGAAATCTGTCTTACCCTACAGGAAAATAGGGGGAGAAGGGGACAAGAGAGCAGGGGGATGATAGAGAGGAGGGCAGATTGGGAAAGGGGTAATCAGAAGTAAATACTTCTGAGGAGGGACAGGGTCAAAAGAAAGAATAGAATAAATGGGAGGGCAGGATAGGATTAAGGGAGATAGAGTTAGTTTTTCACAACATGTTTACTATGGAACTATTTTGCACATGTGTACAACCTATATTGAGTTGCTTGCCTTTTCAATGAAGATAGGTGGGGAGGGAGGAAGAGGAAAAATTTGAAACCTATAGTTTTAAAAACATATGTTTAAAAAAGAATGTTTTCACATGCTACTGGGAAATAAGAAATATAGGAAATGGGGTACAGAAGTCTATCCTGCCTTACAGGAAAATAGAAAGGGAAGGAGAGGGAGATAGAAGAGAGGGCAAACTAGGGGAAGGGATATTCAGAGTGCGTGACATCTTGGGGTGGGGGAGTGGGGAGATAGGGTGAAAATCTGGAACTCAAAAACTTGTGGAAGTGAATGTTGAAAACTAAAAATAAATAAATTTTTATAGAAAAAATGCTCTAAATCACTGTTGATTAGAGAAATGCAAATTAAATCAACTCTGAGGTATCATCTCACACCTATGAGATTGGTTAATATGACAGAAAAGGAAAATGAGAAATGTTGGAGAGAAAGTGGGGAAATTGGCACACTAATGCATTGTTGGTGGAGTTGTGAACAGATCCATCCATTTTAGGGAGCAATTTGGAATCATGTCCAAAGGGCAACCAAACTGTGCATGCCCTTTGATCCAGCAATACCACTACTAGGTCTATATCCCAAAAAGATTATCAAAAGGGAAAAATGCTCGCGTGTGCAAAAATATTTATAGCAGCTCTTTTTTTTTTTTTTTGCAGTGGCAAAGAATTGGAAACTGAGGAGATGCCTATCAATTGGGGAATGGCTGACCAAGCTGTAATATATGAATGTAATGGAATACTATTGTTCTATAAGAAATGATGAGCAGGCAGGTACCAAAAAAATCCTGGGAAGGTTTAGATTTACTGATGCTGAGTGAAATGCACAGAACCCAGAAAACATTGTACACAGTAACAGCCACATTGTGTGTTATTCAATGAGACAAGGGCAGAAATACAGAGAGAGAGAAAGAGAAAAACCCAGAATCATGTGCTAAGAAACAATATTCATACTAAGTATTTTAAAATAGTTTTAGTACTTTGAAATAAATTATACCTATGATTTTCTCAAAAATAAGTGAATGTGATGAACAACATTTACCATGGATTTTCTGAAGATGTGCTGGACACCAATCCCATACATTTCAGTTCAAATTGAAGCTTAAAATAATTTAGCCATTCATTTGTATGGGAATGTGGAAATTAATTCACTAAAGAAGTATTATGAAGTTTATATATACAGAGACTGTGACAAAGTTTAAGATATGGGAAAAAGCATATGGCTATATAGATATATTTGTACATACACACACATACACATATATATATATGTAAACAAAATATTATATCTTATGTTTTTCTTGTAAACAAATAGTCCACATGTAGCATTTGTGTTAAAAGATTTTATAGACATATTGTGGCTTTGCAAAAGGCTATTTGAATGAAAACTCTAATACAGAAAGATAGTTTCTTAGCACCAAAACTAAGATACAATTCTCTAAAAGTTTACTGTTACTAGAATTATGTTATTGATTAATAAAAACATTCCCACAACACTTTTTCTTTTTAAGACAATACAAAGGCTATCAAAAAGTCAATAATCATCACTAAGCAAAATACATTCCCTTCACTTCAAGGTTATCCCAAATTTGCTTAATTAAATTTGTTAATTAAACAAAATGAAGAAATAAAAATTAAATCTAGTGTGTTAGTGACTACTAATGGGGTAGTTAAAGGGGCATAGATCCTCTGTATCCTGGCAATCTGACAACACAATAACCTTTAAATAAGGACTTCTCAGATAAAACCCATACCCAGCCCATTCATACCTAGAGAATAATCCATTGCATGAATAATACAGTTTTGGAGAACTAGAATACCTCTATCTCCGTCTTACATTTTAATGTCTTAAATTCTGTTAATTGGGGATGGAGCCCTTCATCTAAGACATAAAAAATAAAATGAAGATTTCCCTGAACAATACAACTGAAGTTTTCTTTTGATGTTTATTGACGTTGCCATAAATTCTTAGTAAGATGTCAATGACTAACATTGGATCTTTCCCTGCTGTCTTCTGACAATGCTGCAAATCTATTGCAGGTTCTCATCATCTGATGCCTAGACTACTTCAGTAGCCTTCCAGTTGTTCTCCCTGCTTCAAGTCTCTTCTCACTCTAGCCCATCCTCCACTCAGCTGCCACAGTTATCTTCCTAAAGCAAAGGACTATGGTACTCCTCTACTCACCAAACTCCACTGGCTCCCCAGTACCTCCAGGATCAAATATGAAATCTGGCATTTAAAGTCCTTCACAATCCTTTTTTCCTGTCTCCTTAAAATTTGCTCTTCTCCATATACTCTACAATACATTGATAATTAGCATTTTTGCTGTTCTTAGTACACACTTTTCTGTGTCTCCTGTTTCCTTCCCTCTTTACTGGCTGCCACTCATGCTAGGAGTATTTTCCCTCCTTACCTCTTCCTTCCGAGAGGCAGCTGATGGTGAAATGGATAGAATGCAGTGCCTAGAGTCAGGAAGCTTTGAGTTCAGATACAGCCTCAGATACTTAATAGCTATATCATCCTGAACAAATCACTTAACCTCTGTTTCCCCAAACATAAAATAAGGGACAATAATAGCATCTTTAAGGGTTGTTGTAAGGATCAAAACATATGATATTTTTCAGTGTTTAGTAATACTGCTTGTAACATAGCAGACTCCATACTTATTTGCCTCTCTCCTTCATTTCCATTTTTTCCTTCAAAATTCACCTGAAATTCGACCTTCTTCATGAGGTCTTTCTAGGACTTTCTAGGACTCCCTATCCCCAGCTAGTGCCTTAACTGTGTAATTACTTCCAATTTTTTGTCTTTGTATTTTTCTTAGGCACAGTTATTTATATGTTGTCTCTCCCCTTAGGTTGTGAGATCCTTGACAGCAAGGAGTATTTTTGTCTTTCCTTCTGTCCTTTTGTATCACTTTGCAGAAGGCCTGGCATATTATAAGCACTTAACAAATGCTTGTGTATGTATTGAGAGCACACACACACTCACATACATGTATGTATGTATATGTGTGTCCCCCTCATGGTGAAGAGGCTGAAAGTTTGTTTCATAGGGTAAATGGGCATAGAAAGGAGACCCTAAGAAATTAAGTACAAATTTCCTCCACTTGACAGTTTTGCTACAAGGCAGCTTTTCACTTCAAAAAGTATAGTGAACTAGGAATCAGAAACCTGGGTTTTAATCTCAGCATCATCACTTACTCACTGTTTTAGCTTTAGAAGAAAAAAAAAATTCCCAACCTTAAATTCATTTTCCACACCTGAATAAGGAGGGACCAGATTCCACAATCCCTAAAGTTGCCTCTAGCTCTAACCATCTCTCGTCAATAGAGACACAGTTATATGCCCCTTAATATGGGTATTATTTTTTTTTAATTTGGGTCACTTCACATTGATGGATAAAGTGATGATAATTATGGGTTAATCTCCTCTCCATGATACAAGACAAATATCAGCATTATATCACAAAGAGATTCAGCTTTCAGAAAGTTCTGTTGCTCAATTTTGCCACAGGGTCTGGAATTCCATGCTTATAGAGGACTAGGATTATGAAAGGATACATGAAAAATAATTGTTAATTGTAATTAGGCCTAATTTTAAATCTATAGAATTAAAATTTAGTGTTCTGAGAATTCTAAGAAGAATATAGTCAGTTCTCATATTATTGAATAAGAAATAAACCCAAGAGGGAAAAATGGTCTTAACCCTGTTTTTCATTTCCAATTTATTGTTGTGATTTGTTTTTACATTATACATCTTTACAGATTTCTTCTGCTTCATTACAGGCTTCTTGTACTAAAGCAAAACAGTTAATTCAAGCTAACAATACAGCAACTTCATCTGAAAGTTCATGCAATATTTTACATCTACAAAACTCCTCAACTTATTTTTTGAAATGAACAAAAATTTATTTTCTTTGTTGTATACTTAAGCCAATTTCAAAATAAAAGGACATTTAAAAAAGCAAATTTCTTGTAACAAATATATATAGTCAAGCAAAACAAATTTCCCAGTGACTATATACAAGTTATATTTATTTCTAAATCCATGTTTCTATCTATCTATATCATGCTACACCCTAAATCTATCACATCTCTGAATAGCACGTTTCATGATCAGTCTTCTGCAATCATTATACTGATCATAGTTTTTGCAGCTTTCAAATTTTTGCTTCTTTTTACAATTTGTCTTTATATAAATTATTCCCCTGGTTCTGTTCATTTCATTTTTCGTCACTTTATGAAAGTCCTTAAAATTGTTCATTTGTATAATATTGATATTACAACATCAATTATTCTTCTGCCTTATGCATTCTTCCCTGTATCAGTTCATATACTCATTGTTGTTGTTTTACCCAGTAGCCTTTTTGGAATCATCTATCTGCTCATTTTTTACCGCACAATAGTACTCCATCACATTTGTATACCACAACTTATTTAGCCATTCCTTAATTGTTGTTCACTAGCTTTGTTTCCAGGTTTTGGAAGGGTGCTTAATCTGATAGACAGAATCAGGCAAAGAAGGCAACAACAGGTAGAAACACGTTGTCCTCAAAAACTTTCTTTTCTTACTTTACAATGTCCAGAGTACAGGTCTGGACTGGAATATCTTCCTAATTCTTCCTACTTTGGCCCAGTTATACACCTGTATTCTCATTAATCTGTGATCTTATTGCTGTGGTTACTCCCTATAGTGACTCAGCTCACAATTTCTCCATGTCCTCATACACCTGTCTATTATTGTGTCTTATGGTTTATGAATTGTTTTCCATATAATTTTGTGAGAGAGGAAATATAAATATTATTGTATTTTATAGAGATTCTGAATGGTTATCTGACTCATCTGAGATAGGTAGGCATCATAATCAGGAAGTAAAAATGGAGTAAGAATAGAATGAATACATATTCCCCTGTTTATTATCCCTGATGAAATGTTGTCCAGTTAAATCATGTAACACTTATTCCATGAAGATGCATTGCTTTCTTTCAACAAATATTGTTTTCCTTTGGAAATAAATATTCAGTCTTCCAACAAATTTTGTTATTCCTGAGTTGCTCACTTCAGCTGATTGTAGATATCAAAATAGAATATACATATAAATTTCTATATTAATGGAACACATTAATTTAACTTTTGGCAACATGATGCTGGTCTTAATTCCAACCATGAAGTTCACCCTAGTTTCTTGTCACTGTATCAAATTCTCTCTCACATTTCTAATAAACTGACCCTTGAATCTATGGTGACTAAATTGACGAGGAGGAAGGAACCATTTTCTCTGATGATACTGGAACTAAAAGAGAGACTATAGTGTCTTTTATATTAAAAAGAGTGATCACATACTTTTCTCTGATGTAAATACTCTTCCATCTAATAGCAGAGGGATTACCTCTGTGTCTATGACTTCACAATACATAATTCATTCCACATGGCTTATGCAACCTTTGGCTATGCTATAAACAATTCACCTAGGTGATAAGTGAAAAGTTTTAGGTATTTTGATGACATCCAAATAACAGACTAATATTTAGTTCTTTTCTGCATATTGGTATTGTGACACTAGTTTTTTTTTTACTAAAATCTGTACTAGATATAGGAAATATTAATCACTATTGTGTATTGGGAAGACACAGGGAAGAGAAAGCATTATTTTTTATTATCCTGAATCACTTGTGCAAAATTGATAATTCATCTTTCGACATGGGAGATTTGTCTGGGAAATTGGTTATTTTTTTTTCTTTTTGGAGTCACTTTGAGCTTTAAGGATTTAAAAATACAGTGTGATCAGAATTAACGAGCCCTAGTTGACAGAGGCATCCTCGGTGTTATGATATTCTTTTATGAGAGACATGAAAATTGTGAACATCCTGTACTTCACTGAGGTTCTATCTAGCCAGGGATTACTATGAGACACCTTTATGGGCTGTTTGAAAATTTCCTTGCAAAGGTCAGTTCCCTGAAGAATTTATATTAGTAATTGGTTCAAAAGCAAAGCTACTTCTAAAAACTGTGTTCCTTCCAGTCTTAAAGTTTTGGATCCAAACTAATCTGAAACAAAAACAGGGCTTTCAATGATCTTTGTTTAGAAGAAACATTTCTTCTGAGCAGATTTTTAGGGTAATATAATGTACACTCCTCATTATATAGTTTTGAAAGATCCATGGTGAGGCAGAGTCCTTACCTTGTGTGAATTATGCTTTTTTTAAAGTTAAAATTGGCATGTTTAGACCTTGTTATTTGTTTCCCTCTGGCAGCTGCCATAATGCTAGAAACATAACCATGTCTGCCATCCTCTGTGACAATTTCAACAGGGAGCCCGTCAGAAGTTTCTGGTCTCGTAGTCTACTGTCATGCTGATTTAAAAATCAGAAAAGTCCTATTCTTTAATAAAATATTAAACAAAAACTTAGCAGCAGAAGGGTTTCAAACAGAAGGACTATTTAAGATATCTGGTAAATTCAGAAAACAGCAAATGGCAGAATTCAACCTCTTTGGTGGCCCAAAACATAGTCAATGCTAATAGACAAAATTTAGGAGGAGCTTTTGTATTTATTAGTAGTAATGATAAAATAAACAACAGACTTTACACAATATGGAAAGATTAAGATAATTTCATTTTTTAAAACTCAGAAAAATATGGGATTTTAAAAGTAACAGGAAAGGTGAAGATCAAAATAACAGCAGATAGGACTGAATCCATTATCTTCCAGTACATCATAGTTTTGGGACACTAACAACAATCACTGAACAACTTCCAAAAATGCCTCTCTTACCATGGGGAAGGTTTTATTTTAGATCTATTTTACCTTTTCCAATTACATGTTAAAGCAATTTTTAATTATTTTTAAAATTTTTAGTCCCAAATTTTATCCATCCCTCTGCCTTAGATGGTAAGCAATCAGATATAGGTTATACATGTGCAATCATGTGAAACATTTCATGGGGCAGGTTTTCAAGGTGTATGTAGCATTCCAGGGACATTCTCTAACCTCTGTGAATCAGATTGATTTTTTTTCCCTTTCAAGTAACTCATTAAAGAGAAAAATGCAGGCAGAGCTTTAATGCAGAATGAAGGGGCTACAGTATAATCTCTACATTCTCTTCTTCCCCCAATGCCCTATATTTTTAAGAGTCAGAGTAAGAAGGCAGAACTCAAAGGAGTAGGAAAACAGATGACAAGAAGTATTGAAAAGGGGAGGGGGAAGGATTGAGTAAAATGAAAACTGAAGGCATTAGCTTTTGGTAATTATTGCACCTTATAACCATGATCTTAAAATAATAAATGTTTTCCTACATTGGCATCAACACCTGGGAAAATAAGGTTTCTCAAGGAGTAAGATGATTTTAGTGGCAGAAAGCACCTTCCAGGTCATCTTGTCCAATGTGTATTTAGTACATGATTCCTTTGCACACTATCTCAACCAATTGTTGCCCAGCTTCTGCTTTACCATTCCCAAAGGGCATTTCATACTTTACCCATCTCTCCTGATTACTGGATCCACAGTTATTTCCTGACTCCTTTCCAATTTTCATTCTCTCCCTCCGTGTTTTCTCCTGCCCTCTTACTTACCAATGTGACCAAGTTTCTCTATTTAAAAAAAATCCTTCCACAGTGAAAATCCTAGAAAAATCTTCTATACTCACTACCTGTACTTGTCTCACTCAGTTCTCAACCCTTTCCAATATGCCTTTGGACATTAACAAAGATATCAGTGATCTGTTCGTTGATAAATCTGTTGACTTTTTATCAAATCGCATTCTTCACAACCTCTTCAGGAGAACACTACTGAATATGTCTTTCTAGACACTCTTCTATCATGTGTGTGTGTGTGTGTGTGTGTGGTGTGTGTGTGTGTGTGTGTGTTTCTGATGTAGTTCTCTCTTATTTTTCTCCTATCTGACTGGTCTTTATTATTCTTCTTTCCTGGCTTGTTATCCACACAGTATGCCCTGAAGACTGAGTTGACCCTGGGACCTCTTATTATTCTCTCTCTTTTTTTTTCCTTTTCCCTACACTTTTTAATTTTGTCATGTCTTAATTTCCCATTGGCTTTATTATCACCTTTATGCAGGTGATTTCAAAATTTATCTCCTTATCCCTCATCTGTTTCTTAGATGCCTGTCATGCTTCTCTAATTCCTTGTTAGACCTTTCAAACTTGATATCTCATACTCTTCACAAACTCATTTTGTCCAAAACTAAATTCATTATCTATCCTCCTCAACTCATTTCTCTTCTTAACATCTCTAATTTTTGTCAAGAGCTGCTTGATTGCTTCCAGTCTTGCAGATTTACTTCCTTGTCATTGTCCCTAATTCCTTTCTTTCATTCCCTATAACCAAGCAGATGTCAAGTGTTTCTACCTCCACATCTATCTGATCCAATGGTTTCTTTCTATTTACATGCCCACCATCCTGCTTCACATTCTCATCACCATTAATCTGGATTTTGTGATGTTCCCTTTTTTTTTTCACTGATTCAAATCTCTCCTCACTGTAATACATCCTCCAAAGAGATGACAAAGTGATTTTCCGAAAGTCTACATCTGACCATATCACTCACTTAGTGAATAAACTTTTATGACTCCCTATTTCCTGTAGGATCAAATATAATTTATTACATATGACTTTTAAATCCTTATTCATTTTGACCCCAAACAAACTTTCTAGGCTTTTTATATCTTACTCCACTTCCCATACATTATGATCCATACAAACTGGTCTTGACATTCTACTTAATACTCCATGTCCTCTTTCTTTTGCCCTGCCTTTCCCAACCCTGGAACTCCTTCTCTTTTCATCTTGACCTTTTTGAATCTTCAGCTTCCCATAAAACTCAGTTCAAAGGGCAGTGTTTGTAGAAGTTATTTACATATGACCCCAACTGCTAGTTCCTTTCTCTAGAACTACCTTGTGTCTACTCTTTATATAACTTGTACGTATTTATATAGCTTTTATACTAGTTATGTACATGTTGTCTCTCAAGATTTCTGAGCTCCTTGAGGGCAAGAACTGACTTAGTGCTTTTTTTTTTCTTTGTATCTCTAGTGCTTAGATCAGAGACTGGTGAGCACTAAGCATTTAATAGATGATTGATACATGGGAAACTTAGTTCTATATTTGCATATAGTGATCAATGTTAGAAAATTTTCCATTTAGTTGAAGCAAAATCTATCATCAGATTTTGTGGAAAAGAATGGCATACATTGGAAATGTACGACTTTGCTAGATATTAGAACAGGTCTCTAGCGATCAAAAAAATTATTCAAAAGACCTTGGATTAAGTGGCAAATTGCTTTCAAAATAAGAAAAATGTTTTATAAGAATCATGTTCAGATAGACCAAGAAAATTTGAATGTGTCCCAGGGATCTTCCATTCATTATTAAGCAGTTGAGAAGGTAAGAAATTTCAGAAACTAGAAAGAACATGAGAGTTAGCCAAATCCTCTGAAAAGAAACAACCTGGGGATGGAGGAAGGGTGTTTAGGAGTGGTAAGGGAATCCTTACTCTTTTTGCTTAACCAGAACACCCTTTAATGCACACACACATGCACACACATGCGTGTGCGCACGCACACACACACACACACACACACACACACACAACTAATTGAGGCTTTTAGATTCAATTGATTTTCTTTAGCTTGTGTGGGGCCATAACCTAATGATATTGGAGAATCATCTATGATCCGAGGCACTCCTAGTATCCTAAAAGTGAGATGTAGTCAGCCTAGCTCTAAAAATCTGATTCATAAATGGAAGTAGGGGGTGGGAGAAGGTATCTTTTCCCCAGGGATTTTACAAGACTGAAATGAGCTGATGTAATGCATTTTAGTTATTCTTATCAATAAAAGGCTAAACTTGTGATTTGATTTCAGGTATAGATAAAAGATTCTTAGCCAGCAAAATACTCTACCTCTTTAGCTAACTGATGCCTATAACCCCATAATATTTATATTGTAGTATCCACTCAGTGAACAAAAATTAAGGTTATGCTGATTCTTTCAAAATAAGACATGATTCACTTATTGAAATCTTTACTACAAGACATGGTAGGTATGAGTAAGTGCTTGTTGCCTGACTGATGGCTGATGAATATTTTGTTCCCTCTTAGAAGACATAGAAAAAATAACAAAAATCAGGGAGTTTGATCCTTAGAGTTAAGCCTCAGAGAAAACAATAATGCCACATTTGAAACATTCACAAAGTAACACAATATTCTGTTTTCAGGTTTCTTGTCAATGAATTTAATCTTGAATGCCTTTGGAAAGATCTAAGAATTTAGATTATCAGATAAAGTTTTATCTCCATAATCACAATTTATGATCAACTGCATGCCACCTCCCAAAAATGTTTTCTTTTCACTGTATACTCTTGAATACTTCACAGAGCACTTAACTTTAAACTCAACCTTCATGTCAACCAATAAACATACTTACATTTACAAGTTCTGAAGTACAAACAATAACGCTGAAATGATTCACATTTCTCTTCTGGCAGCAAGCTAGTTACCATATCATGAAAAAAATACCTTATTAATCATATATATGAGCCTAGAGTCCATTAAGCAATGGACTTGCCTAATAAATATAATAACATTATAAAAATGAGTTAAAAGAGAGGTAACCAAATCGTCTTCCTCCTTTTAAAAACTATACTAAATTATGTGATTAAAGAGATAATTTAATTAAAAATTGGGAAAGTTGGGCAGGGTAGAAAAGATGTAAAGCTCATATTATGTCAGAAGTAAATTTGCTTTTCATCCTGAAAAATGAGAAGCAATCAGGGGTTAAGTGAATAGGTATTCAAAAGAGATGTATAGAATCTTCAAGAAGAAAAGTGATTCAATTGAGATTTTAAAAGTCTTTATATCAGAGATTTGTCTTGTATAATCCCACAGAGAGCAAGCAGCCTTTGAAATATTGCAAGTGGTAGTAAACACATCTGTTTGAAAAGAAAATGAAAAGGGGATTGGAGTATGTAAAGGATATGCATATGCTAAAAATGTCACTGAGACACAAAATAAATACAAACAAAAAGTATTCATAGGAATCAAACATAATAGATTTAAAACTAGAAAGGAGGTTAGAATCTATCAATCATAAACCTTTCATTTTACACATGAGAAAACTGAGGCATGAAGAGGTTAAGAGTGCATGTTCAAATTATTGAATAAATAAGCAGTGATATGCCCAGCATAAGTCAATGTGACATAATTTCCTTTGAATATTCCAGAAGTAAGCTATTCAAATGCCTCTTTTCCTATTTGAAATAGTCACATACAGAGATCATACATTTAATTGTAATAATACTACTACCATTACTTAAAACAATCTGAAATAGATAAGCTGTTTGCAGACTACCCTTTAACATTGAATGTGAATTTGGGAAATAGTCAAAAGAAGTTTGGAGTAAAATCTGGAGATTAAAGTAGGGGGGATCACCACCATTACTATTAATATTTTGGATTAAAAGTCAGATGCAATTGAAATATAATAAGATAAAGTAATCTTCTAAAGGGATGCAGGGTCCTTAGATTGACTCATAGGCTCAAAATGATGTAGCTAGTCAAAGTCGACAAATCCATTTAAATTCTATATACCTTGGATAGCATCCTAACAAGTAATTTAACCATTGTCTGCTCAGTGTTCTCATCTGTAAAAAGAGTATAATATGAACATCTACCTCCCAGTCTTGATAGGATGATAAAGTGATAATTGTGACACACTTCACAAACCTTATAGCACTATATAAATGTTAGACATCGTATTATTGTATAAAACAAATAATAATGTGTATTGCAACAATTTCTAAACAATGCTCACAAATAAGTTTTGAGTATATTTTGCATCACATCTAAGAAATAGGGTAATTGTGGATGGATAATTCTATCCTGCAATATACATAAACAAATAAATCAAATTAAGTGTAGGGCATAAGGGAGATAATCTGCTTTAGAAATTTTAAAATATTTCCACATATCCATAACAAACTTGTAATCTTTCCCTTAAATCCACTACTTCTCCAACCTTTCTGTTTCTTTAAAAATACCAAGATCCTTCATTCATCTGGTTTTACTATCTTATACTCATCCTTGTCTCTTCTCTCCTCATCTCCTAAAATTCTGTTATTCACCATTCTTGTAGGTTTGCCTTACACAACATGTCTTACATTCCCTCCTCCCCATCAATCTAGAGGCCAACATTAACTTAGTACTACATTTCTTCTCTTGACCTATTGCAGCCTTCTCTTACTGTCTTTTGACCCTAAGCTTCCTTGTGGTCTATGATCTCCAAATCATCTTCCACACACCTGTCAATTAATATACTCAAAGTCCAGATCTAATTACATCATTACCCTGTTCAAGAGTTTTCTACAGCTCTTTATTACATGTAGGATAAAACTCCCCATATTCACATTTAAATTCCTTCAAAATCTGGCTTCCAATTGTCTTTCCAATATTTTGTCACTTTGCTTCCTCTTATGTATTCCACAGATTAGCCAAACTTTGTGTTTGTTGCTTCTCTAAATCTATTTCATGTCTTCTTTATATATATATAGACACACACAGACACACACACACATCCACACACATCCATACACACAAACATAGTATGCTTATACGCACACACACCTATGTGTGGGTATAGATGTGTGTGTGTGTGTGTGTGTGTGTGTGTGTGTGTGTGTGTGTAGTCCCTCAGGGTTGGAATTTTCCTCTTTATCTTAATCTTTAAGAATCATTTGGTCATTTCAAGGTTCAATTCATGTGACATCAATAGACTATTACTAGGTCTATTTGAGAAGATGATTAAGGAAAAAGGAAAATAACCTATATGTTCTAAAATATTTATAGCAATTGTCTTTGTGTTGACAATGCATTGTAAATTGCAGGATATCCATCAGCTGGGAAATGGCTGAACAAGTTCTGTTATATGCTTCTGATGGGATACTGCTGTGCTGTAAAACATGATGGGCTCAATGATCTTAGAAAAACATGGAAAGATTTACATGAAATAATGAAGAGTAAAATGAGCAGAACCAATAGAACACTGTATACAGTAACCATAATATTGTTTTAAGAATGGCTTTGATCAAATAAGTCATTTTGACTATTATAAATACCCAAATTAATTATAAAGGTCTTATGAAGAAAGACATCTGTTTCAAGAGGAAAAACTGATAATTATAAGTACATACAGAATAATTTAAATATATATGCCTATTTATGTCTAATGGTAGTCATCTCCAGATCAGGGAGTGGAGAGAAGAAGAAAAAGGAAATTTACATGATAACTTTATTATATATTTAAAAAGAATAGCAAGTTGTACATTACAGTTTCATTAACAATCATCTTTGTTAATGAAATGCTTGTTTTATTCCATAAATTAAAAATAAAATTAATTTAAAAAGAAAGACTTTCCTGATTTCCTTTCCTCTAATTAGTGCTCTCACCTTTCTCAAATTATCATATATGTATATATATATATATGTGTGTGTGTGTGTGTGTGTGTGTGTGTGTGTGTGTATGTGTGTATATGTGTATGTGTGTGTGTGTGTGTGTGTACACCCACTTGTGATATTAGATATGCTTTATCTACCAGTAGAATATAAGTTCCTTGAGGACAGAAACCTTTTTTTTAATTTTGTCTTTGTAATCCCACTACCTAGCACAATGCCTTGATCATTGTCTATATTCAAATGAGAGATAGATTGGGTTGGATTAGCCTTAAATAGAAAAGACCATTTAGAAAATAGGGAAGGAAGGTTGTATCTTTCACAAATGAGGAAATATGATGAATTTTCAATTATTCACCATTTAGAAGGGACCAATATATTTTCCAAATATATAGTTGATCAAAGGATATGTACAGTTTTTAAAAGAAGAAATTCAAACTCTCAATGTTCATCTGATAAGGTTTTTAAAATTGCAAATAACCAGAGAAATGCAAATTAAAATAATTCTGAAAAATCACTTCAATTTATCCATTAAAATGATAAAGATGGTAAAGATAGATAATGCATTGTTGAATGGGATGTTGATAGACAGGAAGGCTAATTCATATCTCATGAATAGTGCAGTGTTCTGGAAATTACTTTGGAATGGTGTGAGAAATTACTAAATTATTATATTCTTTGACCCAGATTCTTTGACTTTATACCCAAGGGATGATCTTGGTAGGAAGAAAAGTGCATCTACTTAAAAACTATTCATAATGGTATGGTTTAATAACAAATATGGAAACAAAATATGTATTCAATGACTAAACAAATCAATGTACATCCATATACACACACACACAAATGTAATAGAATATTTTTGTTTCATAAGCAAAGAACTTTGGCAAGGGAGTAAAAATGGTAGAGTGGAAAAGCTGGAGTCAGATGATTTGGGTTCAGAGGTCTGTATCACCCCTATAGGCCTAATTCTGTGATCTTAAGTCACTTATCATCTTTGAGACTCAGTATCTTCATCTATAAAGTGAGGAGACTAGATGTGATGATCTCTCAGGCCCCTTCTAGCCTTTGGAGTCTATATACCTCTATTTCCATAAATCTATTTTATCAGAAGCAAGCCGTTATGACCAGTTTTCCTTTTCTGACTCCTCCAATGAGGAAATATGTCTTGCCAAGGTGCCAAGAAAGGTAAAAAATTCCACTGAATGTCTTTTATATTTTCCAATGTAGTAAAAGAAAACAAACAACAAATATATACATACATGTGTACATACATGCATACATATGTAAGAGATGAGACAGTTTCATTTTTTGCTTTGTTTTCCCAGCACCTAATAAAGTGGTTGGCATATCATAGATCTCTGTATCAATATATATCTATATGGATATTAATATTGATACACACCTATCTATATGTCTATATCTATGCATATAGATAGATATTTATGTGCCATTTGCTTTGAACTACTTACTTGTGCTCACTGTGTGGTCAAGTCAGCAAATATTTATTAAGTGATTACTAAGTACCTGCTATTCTCTGGTTATGAGGGAGAATGTCTAGAGAGTCAGGAGCAGAGACTATAGAAGAATGAAGGCTCAGTTAAACTGGACACTCTCTTGAAAACAGAGGGTCTTGGAGGGATTGAGCAATCATAATGGGCATCAAGTCTGGAATAAATTTCTAAAAGGAGAAGGCAGGGGCCAAGTGAACTCCCAGGGTGAGTAGGCTACTGTGGCATTGTGGAAAAAGGACAAGGAGTCAGAAGTGGAGCTCAGAGAGGTATTAGTATGTATTTTTTCCCCACATTTAGTAGATTTTTAGATAACTGATAGCAGAGATAATGTTTTAGATTTTTTTCTTTCCTATTATATCCCTCAGATCCTCTTAGTAGCATGTGAGGGTCCATGAGGACAGGCACTGCTTTTATTTTATATATTTGTTTGCTTTTTTTGTTTTTGTCTTTATGTTCTCGCTGACTAGCTAAGTATCTTATTCTTAGAAGGTACAGGGAAAAAAAAAGATGCAGGTTTGATTGGACTAGTACTGTGTTGAAAACGGGAGTTACTGAACAGAATCATAGGATCATGAGTCTCAAGATGGAAGGAAGTTTAATGGCCATCTATGATACAGCTGTGTCATTTTACAGATGAAATTTACTAAAGCTTAAGGAGTTCAAGTGATTTTCCCAAGGCCATATAAATAACAGACAGCAGAGGTAGGATTTTAATCCAAGTCCTCTGACTTCAGAGCCAGTTAGTTGTCCTTCCACTGATGAAGAAGAAGAAAATATTAGGGTATTTAGGACAAAGTCAAAGAGCTCCAGTGATATTTTTTAATCTGACCCTTAGAAGAATGCCTGGCAGTGGAGTGCTAATAGAAAATACAATGTAGTACATGCTCCATCTGTGCATTTACAACTGATTTAGCACTTGAGGGCCTTCTTTTAAATATGGTGTCAATTAGTATACAATACTTGTATGTACTTAACAGTTTTATATGTCTAACAGCTAATCCATTCATATTGATTGCACTCTGGTTTAATCAGGATGTAGAAAAACAGATGGCATAAAAATGACTCTATTAATAATCCATTGCAAACTGTTCATTTGCAAGAGTAAAATATTTTACCATTTTTTTCTCTAGTTAAAATTTTCTTATGTCATGCAGTTTTCTATTAAATTATATTTATTGTGAGAGAACAAGAATGGAATTCTTACTTGTCTTTTATATAGCTGATCTCATCATAGACTCAAAGTCCTTTGGAATATAATTTCCAATCAAAATATAATTTACTTGATAAATATTACTGCCTTAATGAGAGACAAGAAAATCCGCATAATATCATCATCATCATCATCATCATCATCATCATCATCATCAGTATTAGTTTTGCAAAAATCCCATCTTTACCCCTCATTATCTAGCTATTGGATTATAAGGTCTCTGTGAGTAGGCAACATATTTTGTTCCTTTTGTATTTTCCCACAACTTCTTTTCCAGTGTTTTATTAGCAGCAGGTTTTCAATAAATGTTTATATACAATAACTTCATTGTTAGGAATACATTAAGATTATAAGGTAGGTAGGTGGTTTTTAAATCATAGGTTGTTATCAGAAAAGCTGAGGGAAACACACTGACAACATACTTGTCAAATTCTCATAAGGTAGATATGTTAAAATTGTTTCTTTTTCTGGTTCCCCTAAGCTCCCCACCCCTTACTAGCCACTATAATAAATTTATAAGTAGCTAGTATGAAACAGAAATAGCAGAAAATAAGGTTTCAAAAAGAACCTTGAACGCATGTACAAACCGTTCCAAAAGTCAAAGGAGCTTAATTTACAAACTGTAACATATATTAACCAAAATTCACATCCTGGTAATATGTGACGAGTCAGCAGAAGCCATCTAGGTACTGCTGTCAGGGTTCTGCTTCTATGACATCTAAATTCCAGATGAATTCTAAACCTCCACAGCTCCAGACCAGCAGAACCCTAGAAAAATGAAAACTCAAAACCTTCTCCTGAGCATTCTTCCACCTTTGTTAGGTCCATGCTGAGTGCTCCCAAATCTAATCCATGGGTTTTGTTGTTGTTGTTCATTTGTTTCACTTATTTTTTCACTATTTGTGCTCTTGGGGTTTTCTTAGGAAAGATACTGGAGTGGTTTGCCATATCCTTCCTCAACTCATTTTACAGATAATGAAACTGAGGCAAACAGGTTAGGTGACAAGTGCAGGATCACACAACTAGCATGTGTTTGAGTGATCTGAAATCTAAGTGTCCAGATATGAACTCAGGTCTTCCTGACTCCAGGTCCAGTGTTCTATCCACTGCACCACCTACCTGCCCCATTCCATAGTTACATGAATGATATGTTCTGTCTCCCCACTTCTCCACTCTCTTCCTCACATTGCCTCCCCACATCATCACATTCCCTTCTCCCTGAGAATCAAAATCTTCCCCGTACCTCTTCTGCCCCTTCATCTTTGTACCCTCTGTACTTTATTAAGGTGAGATTATTGTACCACTTTCTGATGCCAATGGTGTTTCTTTTTTCCTGACAAATACCCAAAGAGTTGGGCTTGCCTCTCATCATTTCATAATTTCATAAATTGTCAATTCAGTAGGACATTTAGAAAAGTAGTTAACAGCAGAATCTAGTCCCACTTACAACCTTACCAGGCTAGAACAATGGACAAAATTTAATAAGATTTAATTTAAGACTATAATGTAAAATCCTTCTCTTCACTGTAGATCACTGTCACAATTATAGGATAAAACAAATTTGTCTAGGTAGCAGCCAGAATGAGGGAGGCGACCATTGTTGACCATTGACCATTGTTATCCATCTTAGTCAGATAACAGTTCAAGGAACATTTTAGAGACACTACAACATCAAACAAGGAGATTGAGAAATATTTTCATAAGAAAAAAGCATATGTGTGTATATGTACATATGTATGTACGTATGTATGTATGTATGTATGTACGTATGTATACACACATATACACATGCATCTGTGACAAGGAAGAAAGAAAGGCTTCTCGTGTAAAAGGAGAGAGGAATAAGTGTTGTATAGTCTGTGTGCTATGTGCCAAAAAGACCTTCTTGCTGTCACATCACTCATACATGACACATAAGTACTTCCTTCAATACAAGGCCTTTACTAATATAGTGCCTCCCACACAATGCTTAGTGCTTTGCCTCTAAATTACATAGTATTTAGTTTGCATATATTTGTTTCATGCATATTTATATATACAAATACATATGTGTGTGTGTATATATATATGTATGTATATACATACATATATATACATACATATATATATACATACATATATATATACGTGTGTATATACGTGTATATATAAACACATACATACATGCATACATTCACTCTTCCCATTTGGAATTGATGCTCCTTTAAATCCAGGACTGTTTCATTTTGTCTCTGTATACTCAATGTGTAAGACACAATGGATGTTTAATAAATATTTGTTTATTAGTTGATGGCTCTATATAGGTCACACCTCCTAAAGGCATCAATGCCTTAGATAATTTTGTTCATACAAACAAAGAAATGAGCATAACATAGTCTGAATAGTTTTGATTTAAAGTCAAAGGAGCTGGTTAAAATCTGACTTAGACTTTTCAATCAATTGCTTTACCTCTTTCTCTAGGCTTCAGTTTCCTTGGTTGCAATATATTCAGATTGGACTCATTAACTTTTAAAATTATTTATAAGTTTAAATCTATGACCTTAATGTCCCTAAATCATCAAAGTTTTTATACACCATTTTGGGAGGAAGTTAATACTTCTTGACTAATATTTCCATTTTAAGATTTTTTAAAATTTCGTTTCTGTTGCTTAAAGCAAAGTTTCAAGTATCAGAAAATTCTCTTATATGGAAGAACTTATACACAGTAATTTCATATCATAATAAAGTCTACAAGAATTTATTAAATGTCTACAACTGTCAGGCACTGTACTAAGCAATGAGATTAAAAAAAGGCAAAAATAGTCCCTACCCTCAAGGATCTTACTGTCTAATAAGGAAGTAGAAACAACATAAAAATGAAAAGTTAAAAATAAGATATAAGCAAGGTAAATAGGTGATTGCATAGAATCTGAGCTACAAATTAGTAAGAATCTTCCTTCTACTTTTTAACTTATATGTAAGTTGATAAGTTGATTCAAGTCCTGTTTAAGATTGACATTAGCCACAGGTTTTTCTAAACAAAGGAATATCTTAAACTTATATTTTAGTATATAAAATAAATTGTAGCTTCTTGGAAACAACACTTTAATATTTTATGGTGCTCCTATGTTAAATTGGCCTCTGTGGAATGATGGTTTTTTTTTAATGCTAAAAATCTTCCAGTAAAGTGTATCAACTCCTTTAAGGCAATTAGACTCCTTTAAAAAGAAAAAGGGGAAAAAAAGGAAAGAAAAACAGGAAAACAAACTGAATGATGTGCTGTTTTACTGATTCAGCAGCTCTTGTCCTGGGTTGAACCAGGTTGATTTGGAAATGATTTTCTTTATTGAAATAGGAAAAGAGAACAGAAATGGATTCCACTATTGAAAAGGATAGACCAGGAAATCATCAATCCAGTCACCTGGTGTATGTAAGTAGAAATATATTGATCAAATACTTTCCCAGTACATAATAACAATACTTATCTGGCAATGGAGACTGATGGTAAAGAATCTATATTTAGATTCCTTTAAGCTTATCTTCATCACTCAGGCTTTAGTTATCAAGAAAGTTCTGAATATGCGTGAAAATGGCAAAAACTAGTTTGCATTTCATTTATAAAGAGCTAAATTCCTAGTGATTCTTTAGACCACAAAAAAGGATAGTGGCAAGGAAAGTATGAGAAGGAAAAGGGGAAGGGGAAGAAACTACTTATGGTCATTTTCCCAAGAGCAGAAAAAAATATTGTAAAAACCATTAATATCAATATCATTTTAATAGGATGTGTTTGCTAGTTATGTGCTGAACAATGATGCTATATTGTTTCCATCAGTCCTTTTAAATTGCAAGTAATTATACTATGTTTATATCTGACGCTTTATATCAGAGCAATGAAATACTCAGTTAAGATTTTGATGACACATCTTTAAATACTAGAGTGCAGTCTAGGAAAATTGCACAGGTAACAATGGCCTATTGCTAATTATTTAGAATCTTATTCCCTCCCACTCCCCAAAAAGGCATCATGTCTATAAGAATATTCACTGATTATTCAAAATCTCCTAAGACTTTCTGATGAATCACATAGAAATGGTCTGAGAATTTGACAATTCAAAATTATGTGGAATGTTAGAAGACTGTATAAATGCCTCATAGAATTATATTCAAAAGAAAAGCCTTATGGATCTTTGAATCCTAGAAATATGCCATAGGATCAAGAGATCACAAATTTAGAGCTGGAAGGGACCTCAGATATCAAGTAGTTCACTTATGTGACTTTATACAGAAGGAAACTGTGCTCCAGGAAGTTAGGCGATTTACTCAAAATTATGCAGGTGGTAGATAGGGATGCCAGAATGTAATTCAAATGGTTCTGAAAACTAGTGGGGATCTATGTCTTGATTTACAATTATTTTCTAGATAGCATCACAGTGTGCCTTAAGTGTTAATTAGCAGTCAAAATCTGTACTCTTCCATCACCATGTAGCACTGTTTATTCTACCTATACTAAAGATCAACAGAAATCTAAAACATAAAAAGCATTTCACAAACATTATCCATAATTTATTTAATTTATTTTATTATATGTATTTATTTACTTAAATTATATTTATGAAAACTGAGGATCTATATAAATCCTAGTTAATACATACATATTATATATATATGTATATATATAATGTGTATGTGTGTATATATGTACATGTATGAGTGTGTATGTGTATATGCATGTATGTATGTATCTACATATACACAAATATGTGTATATATACACCCATATAGTTCTCAGAAATATCATGCATTGATTATACTTCCTGTCTTAAAGAACTCCTTTACTCAATCACTTTCCATAGTCTCTACCATGGAAAGTTTTGTTCCTGGAATAAACCTCTTCTTATTTTAATGCACAGTAAAATGTTTTATCTAAGGGATGAGAGTATGGGGTGGGGGAAGTAGGAGAACATTCTGAGTAATATAATGTTTTTTTGAGCCTTTCATCCTTACAAATGACTTTGAAATTCTGCAATGAAACTACAAACTTACAAGGTATTAACAGCTTTAGCTCCTATTAAAGTAATTTAACTAGTCTAATTAATAGATTATGAGATTAATCACACTGAGCTTCCTGTTTAGCTTCATCACTGTAAGAAAACTGATTAAGACTGAGAGGGTCTTAACAGAGGATGTTTGATGAGCCTACTAGAAGGACTATCATCAGTCCAGGAGTGTATGTACTGAATATGAAGGTAGGGAGGGGTGGAGAAACCATCTTAGAATTATCAACAATTCATATGTGGAAAGAAATACAAAAACAATTCTACAACTCAGCCTCAGAGTGAAAATGGAATCCTAAATGAAGTGGTCTGGGTAAATAAAGTGTATCTTCTATTTCGTATACTTTGGATCATTACATCACTTACTAGAGTTGACAATGAGTATAATGAGCTCATTAGTTATTCATTGCACTTCTGCAAATGTTCCAATATGGTTTGTAATAGTTAATGTTTATTCACAATAATATGTTCCTCTATTTGTTTTCCAATTATGTAAAACTGATGATTGTCTTGCTTGCATCTTGCCCTTTATATCACCATTGGGGATGCAGTCATTTAAGCTGCTCTTAGATAATATATTCTGTATCCTCTTCCTATAATTGTTCTTAAACGTGTGACCTTTTGCTTCAGTCATTTTTCTTTTAATCATGTGATTTTGGTTATCATTATATATGTCCCTCTATGGCATCATATATCCTAATTTTATTAAATAGTTGTCATATTTGTAACTATTAACTCCTTCCTGATGAATGAAAGGAACTTTTGCTCATTTATTATTCCTAGATAAGGGCAATGAAAACAAAAGCTTTTTATCTACCAACTAGTCCCCTTCTCTTACAGAAATCATTTTCTAAGTTCTTTAAGTGTAAATGAAAGCCTAAAAAAATACTTATGAAACAATATGCCTTTCATGCTGTTTTCTTCAAGAACCTCATCTCGTATGTCTGCAAAAACAAATTTTTTTGTTAAAATTATAGAAATCATTTTTCATATTTGTTTCAAACATTCAGTCAACTTAGAAAATGTCACTGGCATTAGAACTAACACTTCATTTGGTTATATTGTAAATCTTTTATTTTTTCAATGTATTACAATAATCCTTTTTCTTACTCATTATATCTAAAAAAACCAGTATTTACATTCGAGGACACATTTTACTTGGGCACAATCTGTTTTTGTTATTTAACTGAGCGTTAATGATTTAACTCTTGATTAAACTATTATTGTCACAAGAACAAAGCATCCAATAATGAAATTCATGCTGATATCATGAAAGGAGGGAAAATTACTTTGCAGGAATGGAAGGTTTTCTTGAATGTATTTTTTTTTCATTGTATGCACCTATTCATTTTGCAGGATTATTAAATGCTGTAGAAAATATTTGTATTAAGTAACTCAGAATAGTGATATATTAGCAATTTATCATTGAGAGAGGTAAATGTGGTGGCATAGTAATAGTGGTGGTAGCAGTAGTAGTAGTAGTAGTAGTAGTAGTAGTAGTAGTAGTAGTAGTAGTAGTAGTAGTAGTAGCTAACATTTATATAGTATCTCAAGGCTTACAAAAAGTTTTACAAATATTTCCTGCTGTGATCTTCACAACAATCTAGAAAGTATGTGCTATTGTTATTCCCATTTTTGGTTCAGGAAACCAAGACAGATAGATTAAGTGATATGCCTAAGGTCACATAATTTGTAATATTACACATACATGCATACACACACACATACATGCATGTTCATGTGCGTAGATGTTTATGTATATACATATACACATGCACAATATAAATACATACATGTATGTTCATGTGTATAGATGTGCATGTATATACATATACACATACATATATACATATATAGACACACACATATACTATTTCACTTGGTTATCTCATCAATTAGCATGGATTTAACTATCATCCCTCATGATGATTCTCAAATCTCTTTATCTAGCCCTAAACTTTCTTCTGATCTCTAATCTCTTTTTTCCATCTGCTTTTTAAACATCTAGAACTGCACGTCCAGTAGACATCTTAAAATCATTGTGAAAAGCAAAAACAAATGAAAAAAATAGAAGACAATGTGAAATATTTCATTGGAAAAACAACTGACCTGGAAAAGAGATCCAGGAGAGATAATTTAAAAATTATTGGACTACTTGAAAACCGTGATCAAAAAAAGAGCCTAGACATCATCTTTCCAGAAATTATCAAGGACTCTCCTGATATTCTAGAACCAAAAAGTAAAATAGAAATGCAAACAATCCACTGATCACCTTCTGAAAGAGATCTCCAAAGGAAAACCCCTAGGAATAGTATAGCCAAATTTCAGAGTTCCCAGGACAAGGAGAAAATATTGTAAGCAGCCAGGATGAAACAATTCAAGTATTATGAGGGATTGGAATATGATTTTCCAGAGGTCAAAAGAGCTAGGAATACAACCAAGAATCACCTACCCAGAAAAACTGAGTGTGATCCTTCAGGGGAAAAAATGGAAATTTAATGAAATAGAGGACTTTCAAGCATTCTTGATTAAAAGAACAGAACTGAATAGAAAATTTTACTTTCAAATACAGTATTCAAGAGTAGCATGAAAAGAGTCATCAAACTCCAGTGGGACAACAAAAATCAAGATTACTGGCAATGGCCTGGGATTCAATGGATGACCTTGGTGTCTTTGATGTCTGACCAAACTCTAAGGGCTTCACAGTGCCTGCTCCAGCTGCCTTCATGGTCAATGGAACAAATTATCTGCCCATTCCACCCGGGGAAGTCTTCACATAATTGGGATGGACATTGTCCTAACTCATCAACTGTTTTGAGGATTGTCAGTTACCTTCAACCTGGTTTAATCCACCTCCTGAGATCATTTTACCTGAGATGGCTGCTGTGCATGTTGCAGTTTCTTGGAGCCACAATTAAAATTTTGGTGATAGGTAGATACTAAATGTGGATGTGTAGCCTTGAAAAAGGCTTGGCAAACCCCCACACCAGAGGTGCTAGTCCTCTCTGAACAGTCCATACACTCTGTCTAGTATTATCCTACTCTATGAATATGCCTTTCCCTCTCTTAGACTGTAAATTCTCTGAGAGAAGGAATTAAGTTTGTTTTATGTAAAATTTTTATCTTTCCTATTGCCTGGCTCTTCACAGAAGAGGGACAGAAACAAAAAAAATTAAATTAAATTAAATTAAATTAAATTAAGAATGCTTGAAAGTCCCCTACATTATTGAATGTCAATCATTTTTCCCTGAAAGATTACCCTCAGTTTTGCTAGACAGTTGATTTTTGGTTGTAATCCTACCTCCTTTGCTTTCTGGAATATCATATTACAGACCCTGTGATCCTTTAACATAGAATCTGCTATGTCCTAAATAATCCTGACTATGTTTCTGTTATATTTAAATTGTTTATTTCTGACTGCTTGCATTATTTTCTTCTTGACCGGATAATCCTGGAATTTGGCTGTGATACAGAGTTTTCATTTTTGGATCTCTTTTGGGAGGTGTTGGGTGGATTATTTCAATGACTATTTTACCCTCTGGTTCTAGGATGTAAGGAGAATTTTCCTTGATATTCCTTAAAAGATGCTGTTCAGACTCTGCTTTTTTTTTTCTTTTGTTTTGTTCTGTTTGTTTGTTCATTTTTTTTTTAAATCATGGTTGCCAGATAGACCAATCATTCTTAAATTATCGCTCCTGGATCTATTTTCCAGGTCAGTTGTTTTTCCAATGAGATATGGTATTGGCATTTGTCTGCTCTACCACTCTAGGGCTCAGGATCTCCCACTGGTATGTTGAGGTGGAGCCTGCCATTGGCTTACTGGGACACTTCCAGTCCTGGACTGTGATCTCCTTTTAATGGAATGATACAGACCTTATTTGTTGATCCTCTAAGTCTCTTGAATCAAAAGACTGTTCCACCCCATCTTTCTGCTGGTTGTGCTATTCTGAGATTTGTTCTGTGGTACTATTTTAAGGGTATTCAGGGGTGAGAATGGGAAAGGACTATTGATCTACTGCTTACTCCACTTTCTTGGCTCCTGGAAGTCCCCCTCCATACAATTTTAAAATAATTCCTCAAATCAAATTTTGGAGCAATAGAGCCAACAAAATGTCTGGCATAAGAAGACTTAAGAGGCCTGTAGGAGAGGTAAAAGTAAAGAGGGTACAGGCCTTGAGCTAAACAGCAACAGCAGAAGCAGCAACAGCTCCAGGAGTTCTGGTAAGGGAGTCAGACAACTGGTCAGAAAGAGTTTACAGGGGGAACTTCATTAGCACTGTGAAGCAGCTAGTGCTGATAGCAATTCTATTGTCCATAAGCAGTTTTGGGTCATAGTTAAAGGTTGGAGAAGAATACCTTTAAAAGTAGAACATGCCAAATGAAAAAAGTGGTACAAAAGCTCACTGGAGAAAATAATTCCTCAAAAATTAAAATTGGGCAAGTGGAATTTAATGACTCCATTTGACTTCAACAAATAATAAAATAAAATAAAAGAATGAAAAAAATAGAAGAAAATGAGAAACATCTCATTAGAAAAACAACTAACCTGGAAAACAGATTGAGGAGCAATAATTTAAGAATTATTGGACTACCAGAAAGCCATAATCGCTCATAGAAAGAGCCTAGATATCATATTTCAAGAAATTATGAAGCAAAACTGGCCTGATATCCTAGATCCAGGACATTAAAAAAAATGAAAGAATCCATGGATCACCTCCAGAAAGAGGAACTTAAGAAGTTTAAAATAAAGACTCGGAATACTATACTCTGGAAAGCAAAGGAACTATGATTAAAACCAAGAATATAGTCCTTCAGGGGGGAAAATATGCTTTTAATGAAATAGAGGACTCCCAAGCATTCCTGAAAAAAAAAAAGAATATAACTGAGTAGAAAATTTGACATTCAAACAGAAGTCTCAAGAGAAGCACAAAAATATATAAATGGAATAGTAATCGTAAGGTACTCAATAAATTTGAACTGTTTACATTCCTATGTGAGAAGATGATACATGTATATAGCTAAGATCTTTATCATTATTAGCACATTTAGAAGGACTCCACACAGACAGAGGGCATGGATGTGACTCAATTATGTTAGAATTATCACCCCCTCCAAATAAATGTAGCAGTGAAAAAGTGTGATGCACTCAGAGAAAGGTGTAGGGATAGGTGAGAGATAGAATGGAAATATATTCTCATGTAAAATTGGCTTACAAGGAAAAACTTTTTTTGTGAAGGGGGAAATGGGAGGAGTATTGACATGCAATGCTTGAATCTCACTCTCATCAGAATTGGTTAAAAGAGAGAAAAATAAACACACACACACACACACACAGTTGGGTACAGAAATCTATTTTACCTAATAGGGAAATAAGAGGGGAAAAGAATAAAAAAAAAATGTGGGATGAGGGTAATAAGAGGGAGGACAGATTAAGGAAAGTAGTGGTCAGAAGCAAAACAGACTTTTGAGGAGGGAGAAGATAAAAAAGAGAAACATAAACAATAAAATAGGAAAAATAGGATGGAGGAAAATGCATGATTAATCATAAATATAAATGTGAATGAGATGAGCTCATCCATAAATCAAAAGTAGATAGAAGAATGGATTAGAAACCAGAATCTAGCAATATGTTGTGTGCCAGATACAGACTTTTGTTAAAGACACACATAGAGTTAAAACAAAGGGCTAGAACAGAATCTATTATACTTCAGCTAAAGTTAAAAAAAAAGGAAGAAAAAGAAAGAAAGAAAGAAAGAAAGAAAGAAAGAAAGAAAGAAAGAAAGAAAGAAAGAAAGAAAGAAAGAAAGAAAGAAAGAAAGAAAGAAAGAAAGAAAGAAAGAAAGAAAGGGAAAAGGCAGGGCAGTAAACATGACCTTAGATAAAGCAAGAGCAAAAAAAAAAAATTGACCTAATTAAAAGACATAACTAAGGAAACTACATTTTGCTTTTTTTTTAAAGTACATAAGAATGAAGTAATATTGAAAATAAATGCAGTTATATTTCTCTGACACAGGACTAATTTCTCAAATATATAGGAAACTAAGCCAAATTTATACAAATATTAGCCATCCCCCAACTGCTAAATGGTCAAAGGATAAGAAGAGACACTTTTCAGAGAAGGAATCAAAGATATCTATAGTCATATGAAAAAATTGCTCTAAATCACTATTGATTAGAGAAAGGAAAATTAAAACAACTTTGAGGTACCACTTCCTCTCAGAAATTACAGATTCTAGAGGGGATGAAGAGGGAAAAGATATATTAATGAACTCTTAGTAGGTATTAAAATGGCCTGACAATTCTGGAGAACATTAGGGAACAATGCCCCAAGGCCTATAAAACTGTGTAACCAGTAATAGTTCTATTTCTTCATCCCAAAGAGATTAAAGAAAAGGAAAAGGACCCATATGTATAAAATATTTATAGTGGCTCTTTTTGTGGTGGCAAAGAATTGGAAATTGAGGAATTGCTCATCGATTGGGGAATGGCTGAATAAGTTGTAGCACATGATTTTGATGCAGTACTATTGTTTTATAAGAAATCATGAGAGAGGTGGCCTCAGAAAAACTGGCAAGATATTCCTGAACTGATGAAAAATAAAGTCATAAGAACCAGGAGATCATTGTGCCCAGAAACAACAATATAGTAATGTTGATTACTGTTACAGACTTGGCTACTCTAATCAATACAACGATACAAGGAAATTCCAAAGGACTCATTATGAAAAAAATACTGTCTACCTCCAGAGGGAGAAACGTTGAACTCTGAGCACAAATTGAAGCATAAATTTATTTATTTTATTTTTTTTTTGCAATATGGCTAATATGGAAATATCTCTTGCTTGATTTCACTTGTATAATTGATATCATAATGCTTACTTTCTCGGTGGGTGAAGGTGGTGTTGGAGGGATGAAAAAAAATAATGGAATTCAAAATCTATAAAGACAAAAAAGTTTAAAATAAATAACAATTAGAAAAAAAGCAAATACTCATGTAAGTAGAAACAATGCTTCTGAGTAATCTACACGCATTTTCTTTTCCTTGCTAATTAATCCCAAAGTTTATTTTTCTAACTTTTTAAAAACTATTCTTATCTTGTTTCTACCTTCCCTTTTAAGTCATCAAGTATATGTTGACTTTTATAGAGGCTCCTATCATATTCTTTATAACATTTCTCTACTTTGCCCAATAATAGGGGTTAGCAAATAAGATACAACTAACTTTATGCTTTTCCTCTTTGTATGTGTTCATCTTGAAAGTTCCTTGATCAAATGGACAAATACCCCATACAATGATATTTCTTATCATGTGATGAAAGCTGTTCCATAAATTCCTTTATTTTCCTTTCTCATGAAAATGTATAAGGAGCTCTTCCATGAAGGTGAATCTCCTTAATATCTAAAAGTTTCATTTATATGGGGAAAATGAAGAAAGGTGTTATTTAATTCCTCCAGTATTAGATCAGTTTGCTGGATTTAGAACACTCATTGAGAGTACCAAAAGAGAAATAAATTTTACAAGCAGTCTATGGACTTTGTAATTCTCAATACCTCTTATTTCTTAAAAAAAAAATTCATTATTCATTCATCTCTTCATTCCTTTTCACGTTGTAGTCACTTTCCAAATTCATACTTCTATGACCAACCAACACCACCTCCGCACAATTAACAAAACTACAAAGATTACTATGTCATTAATTTGCCATTCTATTTGTACTATTTTATAAAAAAGGCTAGGACAATCATTATTCATTATTCAACAATTTTAATCATTAAGATATTATTGTTCCTTTCTTTTGGTCCCTCCATATTTTGCAAGGCTTAGGTTGCCATATTAAATGTTGCAATGTGTTTCCTATGATAATTTTAAACAGTGTAAATATAAAATAATAAGTGCCACTTACATCAAAGGTTTATACAGCTGTCATCACTTATGGGCGGCCTATCCAATACTCATGACATCATATATTTATTCAGTGGCTTCTCTACCAAAAATGTGCAGTTTCTAATAAAAATGTGAAATATCATCATGAGGAAAGTTTATTAAAAAATCAGTTACAGCCATACAAATCCACACAAATAAAAACCACTTTGAGAGAAGTGCCTTGATTTTTATTGGTGTACAACTAGCCATATTCCCCCCTAAACTGATATATAAATACACAGATAAATAAACCCACAAAAATCCCTGATGATTTTTTGAATGCAAGAGACAAAGCCTGAATGATTTACTTTCATTTTTATAATCTTGCATGATGAGAACCTAATTAAATCAGCTTCTTAACCCTGAGGCAGGGTTGAGAAGAGAAGATGGTCAGGTAAAAAAAAAATTGCATTAAACCTGGGTGCCAACATTTTCCTTGCCTGGGTGAGGTTTGAGTTAGACTGAAAGCTTTGCATGCCCTTAAGCAGAATATAATTTAGGGACAATGGATATTCAAAACCAAGCTGCCCATGTTGGAGTCTCCTGGGCATTTTCTACATATTGAGAAAGAACAGAATATTCACATGTTGAGTTTGAAGTGAGTTTTGCTTTTTCTTTTCACAGATGGGGGACTTTAAATTTATCCTTTTCATGTTTTAAATATGAAGCAATTTAATTGCTTCCATTTAATGGACCTGAAACAAATAAATAAAGAAGGGGATTAATTAATTTGTTTGAAATCAGAGTTGTATTTTTAAATCAAGTAGAAGGGAATCCAGCAGCAAAGGTGAAATGGCTTAATCAGCATGGTGCAATTTTAAGAGTATTTGCTAATTAGATTATAAATGTGGTAGAACCATATGAGTTTGTAGAGGTCTTTAAGCTCGGTGGTAGCGTAATAAGCATCCATGGATGCCTAGAAATTTGATTATCAGAGTGTTTTTTTGTTTTGTTTTGTTTTGCCTAAAAGCAGCTTCTTGACCAAACCAATGTAATTTCAGATACTCTATTAGCCACAGATACAGGAAACATAATAGACATTTGCAGATGCATTCTGCTTCAGCTTAATTTACTTTGGATTACAATTTTGCATGCTTTTTTTTCCTCTACTGCTCTAAGACCATGAAAAATGTTACACAAATAGAACACAATCAGTTGGATGATAAAATTAGACAGCTCTCCATTGGCAGATAAGGCAAGAGAGAATAGTTTATTTACTCACTGGTGTTTCAATTAGCCTCTTAAATATTCTGATTTGATTTTGACAGCTGATCCTCATGGAACAGAGGTCTGCTAAGATACATGTAAAAATGAGTATGCCTCATGAAAACAGGCCAAATGGAAAGAACTTCAGGAAGTACCTGATTTTAATTTTATTTTAATTAAGAATTTTAAATTTTGATCTTGCTCAGAATGATTTTGTTCAGCAATTTTATTTGTTATGCATTTGTGTATGTGTTTCTGTGTGTGCTTGAGAGAAATGATTTTTAACAACCAATGATTTAGGAAGATTCAGATTTCCCCCTTTTCTTAATCCTCATTTCAAGACCTCAGTCTCCGAAGGTTGAGCTAACCTTCTTCTCTATCTAGACCCAACCCAGCTGGGGCAGCCATTGTGTTCTGCTCAGGCTTGGATGGGACAAAATTTCTTTGACTAGATTGCCCAATGCTAGGGGTAACATAAGAACTAAATGACATAATCAAAGTTCAGGTCCAGCTCCTCATTGTAATATTTTTTCTCTCATGGCAGCATGGGAATACCTAATCTTTAAGAGCATAAAACTGTGAGCTGAGCCACTATGATTATCTTTGTTCTGAGAGAGAGACACAGCAAAACGACCATCCTTTTATTAAAATGTTGGTATTACCAATAAAATTATTAAATTACCCAGAAATTACATCTCTCAAACATTTTTAAACACCACAGTTCCAGGGAGCCTATTAGCATAATTCCATCTTAAAACCACCTTATAGATTACAGTTTGTTTTGAACTCATGGTTAAAATTAAGTATCATCCACCTAAGCTCTTCTTCTTCTTTCTCCTCTTTACTGATTAATCTTGGAGTCAAATTTATTCTTGATTGTCTATGCACCAGCTGAATAAGACAATGTTTCTAAATGGCTTGTGTCATATCTGCAAGTATTTCAAACATTGTCCTAATGCTGAGAATCAATATAGATGATGCAGCTGTACCAATAGGTTATAATGCATCCTTGGGTTGATGATGTTATTTCTTTTATTTAAAACATTGATTGACATATGAGACATAGTGTTCTCCAAAGGGATAATAAAAAATCCACAAGGTCAATAGCTTCAATCTATTCAGAAGTGGCCTCTTTTACTTAATATATATTTAAAGGTTTGTACTTCGAAATTGTGAAAACTGATTGTATGAGGGAAATGGAGTTTAACAGAATGTAAAGATATTTCTGGAAGTTCATAACACTCTTATCTTAAGGTTATCTATTTAGAGAAAACTTCAAAATTAAATCTGAAAAATTCAGATAATTGTACAAATGACAGTTAGTTGGTAGCTTATACATATGTCTTAACAGAATGGCTAAAATCAATTTTTTTTTTGCGCCCAATTCATTTATAGTGATGCATTTTTTTTTATTATATCTAACATTGCCACCTGGAATCTATACTTATATCTTAATTACATTTAATCCCATATAATCCCATAATTAGGAGGTCTGGGGGTTTTTTTGTTTCTTTGTTTCTTTGTTTTGTTTTGTTTTTCAGGGAAATAAAGTTTATCCAGGAAGGACTAGATACAAAATGTGTTAAGAATGGAAAACATCTAGAATGATCTAGACTAGAGGGGTCAAGCCTTCCCCAGTAACTCCTGAACCTGATTAAAATGTATTTGGGAAATATTTAACAAAATAAATAAAAATGCAATATAGATAACCTTACATTTTTTAAACTAAGTTAAAATGTGGCTCATAGGGTTCCTTTTGCAGTGATTATGGCTCCTGTTTCTGAATTTTACAACACCCTTCAATAACAATAGCTATGTTCATATTGTAACTCTCCAACAACAGCTTCTAGTAAAGCCTTCGGTGAGGGGAGGAAATATTTAAAGTTACTCTTACCTCCTCCAAGCCAGTCCCCTTAGATAAAAACCACTGTTGAAGATTCAATCCAATTCAGTGTAACAAGTTGTATTTTCTCAGTCTTCATTTCCCTTGACTAGTTTGTTGCTTTTCCCACTGTCAAACATTCCTCCTTCCATATGCTTTTTCTCCCTTGAGTTTGATGACATGTTTCTCTTGGCTTTCCTTCTACATATCTGATCTTTTCATCTCAATCTGTTTTGCTAGATCATTAACAATTTCCTGCCTGCTAAAAATGAGTGCCAACCTCTTCATCTCTATCTCTCCGAATCTTTAAATTTTTCTTTTCAACACATAGGTCAAGGCAAATTACTCAACCATTCTAGGTTTTAGTTTCCTCATCTATAAAAGGTACAAGTTTGAAGTAGGTGACTTATAAGAACCATTTGAGTTCTGAATCTGTGATCCTATTATTTTTTTTCCATGCAGCTTTCTTATTGTGACTCCACTATGTTTTTTCCTCTTATTTGTGTATACGTTATACGAATTTCCCCTATGAAGATAATCAATTTCTTGATAACCAGGGACTGATTTATTTTTCTCTTTATATCATTAGAATGTAGCACTTAGTAGCCTGCACACACACACACACACACACACACACACACACACACACATATATATATATATATATATATATATATATACAGAGAGAGAGAGAGAGAGAGAGAAGAGAGAGAGTCTATTAAGTTTTACATATATATATATATTATATATATAGATAGAGAGAGAGAGAGAGAGAGAGAGAGAGAGAGAGAGAGAGAGAAGAGAGAGAGTCTATTAAGTTTTACATATATATAACTAATTGCAGAAGTGGTCTTTAAACTTAATGGAGGTTAACTTTTTGTCCATTGAGGGCCCTTTTGACAATCTGGTGAAACTTATGGATCCTTTTTTTGAATTATCTTTACAAATATGAATTAAAATACATAAGATTGCAAAGGAAAAATTATATTGAAATAGATGTATTAAAATATTATAAAGACCAGTTCACTAATTCTAAGTTAGGAATTTTTGGTCAAATGAATTTACTTTTGTTTTGCTTCATTTGTTGCTGTTGTTCAATTGTTTCAGTCATGTCCAACTCTTCATGACCCTATTTGGGGTTTTCTTGGCAAAGGTACTGGAGTGGTTTGCTATTTCCTTCTTCAGCTCATTTTATAGATGAGGAAATTGAGGCAAACTAAGCTAAGTGCCTTGCCCAGTGCCACACAGCTGGTAAGTGTTTGAGGTCATATTTGAACTTTTAGCTGCCTCACTGCCCTTTTTGCTTAATTAGTACAAGGTGAATTGCAATATACTACAGAAAAATTTAAATTCTAGAGATAGTGAGCTTCAAACAGAGATGTTCTCTCTTGGCAAAGAAAGAACATACATATATGATTACTGAGTTGTACTTACTAAGCACTAAAATTCATGGATAGATTTCAATGCTAATAAACTGTAAGTAAGAAGAGTGAAACCATAATCTTACTTAGATCCTGAGAATGGTTAAAATGTTTTATTTTGAGTTAGACCCTGAATCAGGAAGAAATCATCCCAGACAATATGTTAGCCTCTTCCCACTCCCAGCTTTCCTCCTCTTACTCTAGAATGAGTAATTAATTCAATGCTCTAATTGATACTGGAAAGGATTTGATAGTCATCTGCTTTTGTTTTGTTTGTTTGTTTATTTATATGTTTGTTTGTTTTTGGCTCTACTCTGTTCCTCCATCTACCTTGAGCATTCCTATCTGCCTGGTCAAAACCATGTATGAACTGCACTTTGAATCTTTGTCATCTACAAATCCTATAATCATTCCTTCATCTCAGTAATAAATAATAAATGTTCAACACAACAGTATCAAACACAAATTCTCTATGGTACACTCCCAAAAACCTCCTTATAGTTAACACTGATCCATTAATCATCAGTATTTGGATTCAGTCCTTCAAATATTCCCGAATTCATATAATAAGTTTAGCCTATATACCTCTGACTTTTCAAGAAACATATTGTGAGCTATTCTGTAAAATTCTTTTCCAAAGTCTAGAAATACTGCATGTATTTCATAATTCAAATGAGTAAATGAATTAATGATAGATAGATAGATAGATAGATAGATAGATAGATAGATAGATAGATAGATAGATAGATAACACCTACTTTGTGCCAGGCACTGTGCTAACAATTCAGATAAAAAAGTGAGGTAGTACATGGTCTTGAAAATATTACATTATAGCAAGAGAGTTTAAATACAATTAGGGAAGTAAGTGGCCAGAGAAATAATTTTAGTTGAAAGGGAATATTCATTGGACAATCTCCAATTATGAGTTTTATTATTCTGTGAAATTCTATATGCATTATCCTTCTTTCCAATGGATTTGATATTTCCCTTGACTTTGAAGGGGAAGAAATATAAATGTAGAGAGGGAGAATAAAAGAAGATGATATAGATATATAGATATATAGATATATAGATATACATATATACATATATAAGTTATATATATATTCTAAATTATTCATTGTTTATATGTAGTAATTATTATTACAAAAGCCCCAATGAAATCAGTGGATATTATATAAACCAGACAAAAATATGAAAGAAAATATCATTGAGCAAGTTTAAATTATAAATGAAATGTTATAATTTCTTAAAGTAGTAAAACTAAAACGAGTGTAACAATGCAAATTTATTTGCGACATATCAATACTTTTTCAAATTTCTTCAGATTTTCTTTTCATTATATAAATGAACATTTTAAAAATCCTTTAGAAAAGTAACACACATGCTTAAAGTTAATTACTAACCCAGGTGTTCTCAAGTGTTCCTCCTCATTTTTTGAATCCCACATTTCCTCTTTTTTCCCCAAAATTTTATAATTTGCTGATTATAAAACATTTTGTAGAAAGTCATGTTTGTTATCTGATTTTAAATTATTATCTGCTTAGATATAAAATTTGGGCAGCTAGGTACATCAGTGAATAGAGTATTGGAATTGGATTCAGGAAACCTTGAGTTCCAATCTGGCCTCAGACATTTACTAGCTCTGGGAACTTGGTCAACTCACTTAATCCTGTTTCTTTCAGTTTCATTTTCTATAAAATGAGCTGGAGAAGGAAATAGCAAACCATTCTAGTACCTTTGCCAGGAAATGCCCAAATGGGTCAAAAACAGTTCAAACACAATGGAAATGACTGAACAACAAAATAAGTCTTAACATAAATTACATTTTGGAAAATTGACATCCAGGAAAATAGGTAGGTACATACAATCATAGAATATGATGGCATAATTACTGAATACCAAAAGGTCATTCATTGGAAGAAAAAAACATCATTTCTAAAAAGATAATAATTCAAGCAAGAAATATAAATATGCCACTTGAAAGCAAAATAGAGTAAAACTACTAAAGAAAGCAGAACACAGGACATGAAGATATGATGGACAGATTGAAAGCATAATGAAATCGAAACAGAATACAATGGAGCAGAAAAATTAAATGTAGAAAGCATATGTAATGATTAAAAATAGAAAATTATGCAATAAAGGATGGTAGCACTCTCAATGAGAATAGAAAGGATTAGAGTGATTATATTTTTCTCCCAGATGGTCTATACATAAATCCATCAAGAGAACATACAGGACTTAATGAATCTATTCAAACTGAACTGAAAACAAGTGAAACCACACATATTTATCACATTACTCAAATTTACAGACTTGGACTGCAGGTTTTGACATGTGAGATATGCCCATAAAATGTCCTGATGTGCATTTAGATTGCTAAACACAAGTTTTCAAATTCTTCCATTTTCTTTAAGACTAAGAGAAAGACCTATGAAGCTTACCCTGGGGCTCCAGAAGACAATAACAGCATTGTATCTGTCTCTGAAATGTGAATTATGCATGTCCAACTTATCTAATGTCTTTTGCAAAAAGCTAACACATTACAAACTTTTTGAACAGTTGAACACTAATAAATAATTTTAATTTTGGTTGGGAGAGACCTATGATTTCATCAATGTGAAGAATCCTCCAAGTGGAAATTCTCTGTATCTCCTCTTCCAAAGCAGATTACAAATTGTTTCACGTGAGCGGGCGCACGCGCACACACACACACACACACACACACACACACACACACACACACACACACATTTTAGAAAATAAACTAAACATTAGCAAATAGACTTCAAGGGTTTCCCCCAGAGTCACAAATAGCATGTGTTAGAGGAAGGACTTAGACTTACTTAGTTCTTCAGGTCTCTAATGTCAGTGTTTGAGCTACTATACCCTACTGCCTCTCTAATTAAAAAAAAAAAGTAACAATGAGACCATATTAATATAGCAGCTGGTAATTTATTTTATTTATTTTTGGTTCTTCAATAAAATTACCTACCTATAAACTGTCATTTATTTATTTTTACTATGAAGACTTAGGGTTGCAATAGCTTTTGTTTTAACATCACAATCATTTCAGGACATGTCCTCTGAATTACTACCACTAGCAGGACAAGATGCTTTCATAATAAATAAAAGCATGATGACTACACATGTATAACCTATATCAAGTTGCTTACCTTCTCAATGAGGTTGGGTGAGGAGGGAGGAAGGGAGAAAATATGGAACCCAAAGTTTTAAAAACAAATGCTAAAAATTGTTTTCACAAGCAACTTGGAAATAAGGTATACAGGTAATGGGGTATAGGAATTTATTCTGCCCTACAGGAAAATAGAAGGGGAAAGGGATAAGAGAAGGGGGGGTGATAGAAGGGAGGGCAAATTAAGGGAAGGAGTATTCAGAATGCAAGCTGTCTTAGGATAGGAGACAGGAAATATGGGGAGAAAATTTTGAACTCAAAATCTTATGGAAATGAACGTTGAAAACTAAAAATAAATTAATTTTTAAAAAGTCAGATGACTTTTAATTCTAGATAAATTTTATACTCAAAATGAAGTAAAAAATAAATAAAAGCATGTTAACAAAATCAACTGACAAAATAATGATATTTTCAACAAGCTATACCTATAATTTCCCACTTCTATGTAAATGGGGAAAGTATATTCCATTACCTTTTTTTTTCCCTCAGTGCAAGCTTGGTCATTATAATTATTCAGCATTTGGTTTAGCTTTGATGTTCTTATTTATTTTCATTTTCTCCTCCTGTATACTTACTCTTCCATGCATTTCTTTTTTCTGATGGCAGTTCTTTCTCCTGGTTCTCTTCCTTTTTGTCTGACCTTTTTCCTTCTCAGTGTCCTTTGTAGACATACATAAGATCCATATGCATTTGATTACGGATAAGGTAGAGGGCACAATTCCACTGAACCCTGTTCCTAGGGACTTCCAATATTACACAAGCCATATTCTATTGCCTCTTTATGTTTCCCAATGAGACAATGAGGTTAGGGCCACATCACCAAATTGTCCACATTGACAGCAACAGGGGAGATTGGGTAGATGAGGGCTCAGCCAGCACAAATTATTGACCTGAAACTTCCTAATCACTTACATTCATTATTGAACCTCCCAGGTACTCTGTCTAGGCTCATTCAACAAAGGTTATTTGACATATTCCCATACCTTCCTACTTCCCTTGTTCCTGTGATACTCTTCCCCTAGTAGCCAAGAGTAAACACCAGCCTGCAACCTCTGATGCCTAATCAGTTTTTCTTATCTTTATCAATCCTACCTTTCCTTCCCCATGTCCTATTTCCTGTCTTTTCTTAATTCACTCCGAATTTACCACACATTCAATATTGGGACAGATGCTATCTATGAAAACCTAAGACATTCTTCTTTCTTTTTCAACTTCAAAACCTTAATCCCAACTCTTTCTTTCCTTTCCACCCCAACTCTCCTTTCTTCATTCTAGGGGACTTAAAAATCCATGCTGATAAAGAATAGCTAACATCTATCATATGCGGCATGTATATATATATACATATATACACACATATACATGCTCATGTACATATAGTGCTTATATTGTGCCAAGCATCGTGTTATGTGCTTTATAATTATCATTTCATTTGATCTTCATTACAAGTCTGGGAAGTAGTTGCTATGATTTTACAGATGAGGAAAATTAAGCAAATAAAGGTTAAGTGACTTCTTCAAAAATTACAATGATAGTAAGTGTCTGAGGCCTGATTTGAGTTCTGGTCTTCCTGACTCCAGGTCCAGGGCTCTTATCCACTATACCACCTAGGTCAGATGGCATGACTTCCCTCTTCCACATCCACTTTCATAACCTATTCTTCCCCCTCAGCTACACATAGGGATCACCACAGCTTTGATATTGCCATCATTCACAAATGTTCCATTTCCATGTTCAAGAATTCTTATGGTCCTCTAACTATGGATAATCTTTCAATCCTTATATCTTTATACCACACTTTTCTTAAGCCGACTCTTTGTCCTCTTTGTGATTTCCAGTTCTTCAATCATTCAGTACTTCATCAAGTCATCAGTCCTGCTCTAGCTACATTCTCCTTCTTTCCCAATATTGACCCCTTCATAAGCCAGCTTAACTCTACACTATCCTCTACTCTTGAATCCCCTTTTTTCTTTTCTTATCCATAATCATGTCTTGCTAAACTCTAACTCTGGATTACTCCATCTGCCTCCTTTGGTCCTGCTCAAGAGCTGATGAACAGAATTAGAAGGAATCACAACATCATGTTAAATGAATCGATCTCTTATTTATGCTAGTTAATTTCAATTGACCCTCACTGAAGCAACGCAATCTTATTACACTTCACTAATTGATTCCTTTCCATACCACATCACAGCTATAAGATTGGCCAACATGAAAAATCAGAAAAATGATAAATATTAGAGATGTGGGAAAATTGGAACACTAATGCATTCTTAGGTGGAGTTGTGAAATGATCCAACCATTTTGGAGAGTAATGTAGAACTATGCTCAAGAAGCTATAAAATGAGGCATACTCTTTGATCCATCAATACCACTATTAGGTCTGTATCGCAAAGAGACCATGAAAAAAGGGAAAAGGACACACATGTTTAAAATATTTATAACAGCTCTTTTTGTGGTGACAAAACATTGGAATTTGAGGAGATGCCCATCAATTTTGGAATGGCTAAGCAAGTTGTGGTATATGAATGCAATGGAATACTATTGTACTACAAGAAATGATGAGCACGCAGACTTCAGAAAAACCAGGAAAGACCTGTATGGACTGATGCTGAGTGAAGTGAGCAGAATCAGGAGAATATTGTACACAGTAACAGCCATGTTGTTTGATGACTAACTTTGATAGATTTAGCCCTTCTCAGCAATGCAAGGATCTAAGACATCTCCAAAAGTCTCACAACAGAAAATGCCATCCACATCCAGAGAAAGAACTATGCAGTTTGAATGCAGATTAAAGCATGGTATTTGATCTTTTTTTTTCCTTCTGTTTTGTTTTCTTTCCCGTTTTTTATGGTTCCTCCCTATGGTTTCTAATTCTTCCTTACAATGTGACTCATGTGAAAATGTGTTTAACAAGAATGTATACATATAGCCTATATTAGATTGCACAGCATCTTGGAGAGGGAGGGAGAAAACAATTTAAAACTCAAAAGCATATAGAAGTGATCGTTGAAAACTAAAAATAAATTAATTAAAAAAAGATTCCTAAAAGTAGTGACTTGCTTGAGCTCTCCCCCAAACCCATCCAAATACCTATAAAAATGGCTCTAAACAGATTCTAAAGCAGCAGAACCCACAAAAAGACCAAATGAAACAAATTTCCAGCCCAAGGCTGCTTGGATGGTTGATCAGAAAGTATATTGTGACATGCTGTTAGAGGAGCACAGTTTGGCATGGGCATGCAGGCCACAGCGAACCTAGAGCAGGCCTCAGAGGACTGAATCACAAGCAGCTGTGGGGGTTTCTAGACATCTCAACCCACAAACACCAAAGACAACTTAGAAGGTCAGTGGGAAAAGTCTGTTTCTGCAGTAAGAGAGAAGAAACACGGGGTCCCAGACCCATTTCCCAAGCTTGGCCTGAGGCAGCGTCTGCCTCCTGAGCTCAGGGCCCACAGACTGAGGGGGAATTTGGTGGCTGATCAGAGAGGGATTGCAGGGATCTGTTTGCCAGTGCTGGGGCAGGAATCTCTTGTTTTGTCTATGCTGGGATCTGGGTCACAGTTCTGGGTGTTGGTACCAGAGCAAAGAAGAGTTCCAGTGTACTGGAGCTTGTTGTGTCAGCAGAGAGGGAATGCTCCTCACAGTTCCAAGGCATTTTGGTCATTCATACAGCAGAGCATAGGACAGGAAAGGAGTTAACACCTCACCCATAATCATAGCACCTTGGAAGAACTGAAAATTTACGGGTCCCTAGAAGTATCTCTGAAAACAGCTGCAAAAAACCCCTGATGCTTGAGACAGTACATTTTCCAAACTGGAAACAGACCCTTACCTTAACAAAGAATTTGTAACTCAAGTAATTAGTCAGGATCATGACCAGGCAGTGCAAAAAGGGTCAGACTATGTTATCTTATTTTGGTGACAAAGAGGATCAAAACATACAACCAAAAGAAGACAATGAAGCCAAAGCTCCTACCTCCAAAGCCTCCAAAAACATATGAATTTGTCACAGACCATGGAAGAGCTCAAAAAGAATTTTGAGAAGCAAAGAAGAGAAGTAGAGGAAAAACTATGAGTGATGCAAAAGAGACTCCAGAAAATATTGAAGAAAATAATAGCCTTAAAATATAGCCTAACCTAAATGGCAAAAGAGGTCCAAAAAGCCATTGAGGAGAAGAATGCCCTAAAAAGCAAAACTGGCCAAATGGAAAAGGAAGTCCAAAAGCTTACTGAAGAAAACACTTCCTTAAAAACTAGAATGGAGCAATTGGAAGCTAGCAACTATATAAGAAATCAAAGCATTGTAAAACTAATCCAAAAGAATGAAAAAATAGAAGAGAATGTGAAATATCTCATTGGAAAAACAACTCACCTGGAAAACAGATCCAGTTGAGAGAACTTAAAAATTATTGTACTATCTGAAATTCATGATCAAAAATAGAGCCTAGACATCATCTTTCTAGAAATTATCAAGGAAAACTGCCCTGACATTCTAGAACCAGAAGGCAAAATAGAAATTGAAAGAATCTACCCATCACCTCCTGAAAGAGATCCCCAAAGGAAAACTCCTAGGAATATTGTAGCCAAATTCCAACATTCCCAGGTCAAGGAGAAAATATTGAAAGCAGCCAGAAAGAAACAATTCAAGTATTGTGGAAAAGCAATCAGGATAACACAAGATTTAGCAGCTTCTACATTAAGGGACCAGAGGGCATGGAGTATGATATTCCAGAAGGCAAAGGGGATAGGATAACAACCAAGAATCACCTACCCAGCAAAATTGAGTATAATCCTTCAGGATGAAAAATGGTCGTTCAATGAAACAGGGGACTTTCAAGCATTTTTGAGGCAAAGACCAGAGCTGCATATAAAATTTGACTTTCAAATACAAGACTCAAGTGAAACATGGAAGAGGTAAACAGGAAAGAGAAATCACAAGAAACTTACTAAGGTACATTATTGCATGGAAAGTTATTTGCAGCTCATGATTCCTTTGTTAGTATTAGGGTAGTGGGAGGGAAAAATTATATGTATGATAGATAGAGAGAGAGAGAGAGAGAGAGAGAGAGAGAGAGAGAGAGGGCGAACTGAAGATGAAGGGGTGATATCTGGGAAATAAAAGTAGGGGGTGAGAGAGGATTATACTGGGAGAAAGAGAAAGGGAGAAGTAGAATGGGGAAAATTATCTCACATGAAACAGACAAGAAAAGGCTTTTACAGTGGAGGGGAAGTGGGGGAAGGTGAGAGGGAATGAGTAAATCTTATTCTCATAGGATTTGATTTAAGGAGGGAATAATATATACAATGGGGTATGGAAATCTATCTTACCCTACAGGAAAATAAGGGGGAAAGGAGACAAGACAGCAGGGGGATGATAGAGGGGAGGGCAGATTGAGGGAGGGGGACAATCAGAAGCAAACACTTTTGAGGAGGGACAGGATCAAAAGAGGGAATAGAATAAATGGGGGGTAGAATAGGATGAAGGCAAATACACTCAGTTTTTCACAACGTCACTACTATGGAAGTGTTTTACATGACTACACATCTAAAACCTGTATTGAAATGCTTGCCTTTTCAATGAAGGTGGATGAGGAGGGAGGAAGGGAGAAAATTTGTAAACCAAAGTTATCAAAACACATGTTAAATAAAATAAAAATTAAAAAAGATTCCTTTCCCACTCACCTTAGACACTGTTCCAAAACTTTACATACCCTTTTCAGCCTCTCATGCCAAACCCTTCCTTCTATCCCTCTCTTCTGAGAGCTTTACTTCATACTGCTTAGAAAGTTAAGGGCATTCACTGAAATCAGCCTACTCTCTTCTTTTTCTCATCTCATATCACTCTGACATTATTCCTTACTATCTCCTCCTTTATGACAACTTGTAATGATGAATTGCCCTTTATGATTGCCAAGGATAACCTCTCTACATGTACCCTGGATTCTATCATTTCTAAACTTCCTTAGAATATTGTCTCTACCATTTTCTCTACTCTCTAGCCTCCATTTTATCCTTATACTATGATCTCTTGCTACCTGCAAATATATACAAGTTTCCCCAATCAGAAACAAAACAAAACAACAACAAAAACAAAATTTGCATTATTTATTAGAATGTAATCTTACCATGCCCATTAAGTATTGTCCTATATCTTTCCTCCTAATTTCAGCTAAATTTATAACTAATGGCTCTACTACCTCTCCTGTCATTCTTCTAATACCTATTCACTCTGTCTTTTAACCTTAATTATTTCACTGAAACCACCTTCTCCAAAGTTATCAAGGAAAGCATCTCGTAATTGTCACATCCAATGCCCTATTCATGAGCCGCATCCTTTTTCACATCTGCAAAATTTGACATTTGACTATCTTCTCCTGCATACTCCCTTACCTTGAGGTTTTCATGACACCTCTTTCTTAGATATCATCTTGCCTGCTCAACTGCTCCTTTTCCATCTCCTTTGCTGACACTCTATCAATTGTATATCCACCAACCACAGATGTTCTATGAGGACTCTCCCTTGGTCCCTCTGTCTTCCTCTCCTATTCTCTCTCTCTTTTTCATCTTACCCCTCCTTTCTATTTGGAAATGGAGGTGTTATTGAAATTTGGTATTTTTTTAAAGAGTGTACTTTTGTGTTTTTCACATTTTAACATACTTGAATTTTGTATATCCTACTATTAAATTGGAAGTTGATAAAGGCCAGCAGCATGCTATTTTACATCCCTAGGGCCTAGCACAGTGTCTTTTACAAAGTAGGTACTTAATGAAACATCATTTGATTGAGCAATTTTAAGATTTAGAAATTATAATCTCAGAGTTCACGAGACTTGTTCAAGATCACAGAAGGGATAGATAAGAATAGAAACTAGCCTTCTCAATAAGTACTATATAACTCTTGTCTCTAAATTAGTGAATTCAAAATATTTTTAATTGTGAATCTGTTCTTGTAAAAAATTTCTGAGCATGCATTCCCATTAAGACCATATTAATTCCTCCATCCATTCATTCATTCATTGATTCATACATGTATTTGTAGATTGATAGGGGGGAAATTATGTCACTTGATGATTTACAAAAAAAAAATTTTCTTAATACCCTGTGAGTTAGGGAGTCTGCATATTGCTATATGATGATACATCTGAAAGTATGAAAGAAGACATGGGATGGGTTGATTAATGTCACAACATGACTATATGTCAAAGCAGGTGGTCAAACTCACATCTTTGGATTATAAATGGAGGCCCTACCGTCATATCAAATACTTGATCTGAAGTTGGTTAATTGAAGTCTTTTAGGAGAGCTGGGATCTCTCTTGACATCTTCCTTATCTTGGATTTCAGTTAACTCTTAAACATATTTATCTTCTACTGGGTAATATGAAAATTACTTTCTTGGCCAAAAATCGGCCTCTATACCCCAGAATGTTACAACTTTTAGTATTGGGACTGCTTATCATATTTTTTTTTAACTTTAAATCCCCGTACCTGCATATGGTAGACACTTTTTAAAATATTTGTTTAATTGATTTGAAGATAGACAGTATATTACACCTCCATGGCCAACAAAATACCACATTGTTATGACAGATTTCTGACTAGAAACCATCTTGAAGCTATACAAGTTGAATTCACTGCTTCTAATCATCAATGAAACTGAAGAGAATCAACCACAAAATTAAAATGGTAAATTATGCAGAAACCCTGCCAGTTCAATAGCCTCGAATGCCTTGAGAATGACAGTTTTTACATCATTCTCACCAATCAAATAAGAAAGGAAGCATCTTACCTTAAACCACTGCCAATCCTGCCTTCTATCTTCCTCCTATAGTTTTTTTTGTTGTTGTTTTTGTTTTTTTGTTTATTTTTATCCCTTTTCTTGGGTGTTCGTGTTTTCTCTTTACATGTTTCCCTAGCAGGTCCATGTTTGAAGTATGTTTGAAGTGAAGGAATAAGTACTACTGAAAGGTAATTGCTGCTTGATGGACAAAGGAACGGTGAAGAGTTTAGCTATTGCTCAGCTTAGCTCTTTTCTCACTTTTGTCCCACATCTCTTGCCCTTTCCATCTAATGTTTAAGACATATAAACTAGAGAAATAATTTGCTATATTGAAGTTGTCTTTTTTTTTAGGGGGTGGAGTTAGTATTTTCAGTCTTATGCTTTTAGTTAGTCCCCTCATGTAGGAATTTGAGTATAGAGACTTTTTTTCCCTTTTCTTGATATTTTAATTAATTAATTAATTATTTTTTTAGGGAAAAAATAGGCAATATATCCTCTTAAAATCGCTATTCATCAAGCTTAACCTCCCCTCAATAATCACTTGACTAGTAATCTCAAGAATAAATATATCTGGTATTTACCTACCCTTTGTGTGAGAAATCCTTTCATGATAGTGGAAATTCTGGGTGCTTAAATAGTGCTATAATGGTAACAGACTTAGCCTGAAATTAATTTTTGCAAAAAATCAAACTATGTGAAGCAAATGTCATTTTTCCCCCTCAATTTCCTTATTAATTTTGTATTTTGTATCAACATAGAAGAAATGTTTTTGTTGTTGTTGCTGTTGTCCAAAAATCTTTAATATGAGAAGGAGGAAGGGAGTTAGTTTTTGTACCCTCAGCTGGCACGGCAGCCCCTGGCACGCCTTACCTTTCGACCCTTGGATCACATATATGGTTTGGTGTGGCTGTGGGGAGTGCACGGTGCCTTCCCAAAATGCCTGTATACCTCATGGCCCTTCCGAGGATCAGAGAGCAAGACAGTGCCCCGTCCCTTGGGTGAGCTCATGGCCAGCTGGTCAAAGGTAAGGATCTTCCCACCAGCCTTGAGGATGCGATTCCGGGCATTGCTAGTAACACGAAGGGCACACACCTTCAACTTGGGGACATCCTGGATCCTCATATCATCTGTCACGGTCCCAACGACCACAGCCGTCTTGTTCTCCCGTCCTGGCAGCTTCATTTTCCTAATCATTCGAGACAGAGACAGAGGGGGCCAGTTGGTCCCGCTCATGAACAGCCTTTTCAGGACAACCTTGTTGAAAGTCGAGTTGGTTCTACCGGCCAGGAATAGGCAGAGCTTCACCAGCGGTCGCAGGTAGATGTCCTGGCTCTTGGTCTCCTTGCCCCGGACTTTCCGGTACTTGTTATGGCGGATGTTGACTTCCGTGCTGAAGCCCTACTGAACCCCGCCCCAACCAGGCTAGAAGAAATGTTTAAAACAAGCAACAAGAAGAACCGAAAGGTAATCAATAATAGTAAAATGTCAGCCATCAGAAATATCATTGAAAAATGTGTATTTTGGTGGTAACTTTCTGCAGGATCCCTGAAATCATTGTGTATAGGCAACTGTCTACCCACATGGTTTTGAAATGGAAGTGACCTTGGAAAATATGTCATTAACCCGTCTCACTTTATAATAGAGAAAGCAGAGTCCTAGAGAGCTTCAGTGACTTTCCAATGTTCTAGATATTTCAGTGAAACTAGAAATTTCTTGACCACCAACCAAGACTTTCTGAGGCAGGATGGTTCCCTCTCATTAGAATTATCATTTATATGAATGAAATATAGAAAGTCAGAATTAGCAATGCTCTCTGTATTTTCCTCTAAGTTCTATAAATATGTGTGTATGTATATGTGTGTGTGTATGTGTGTGTGTGTGTGTGTGTGTGCGCATCTGTGTGTGTGTGTGTGTACACACAGAGGGGATGAAGAGAGAGAAGGGAAGAGGGGATGAGGGAAGAGGGATGGAGGAAAGTTCTGCAGGCAGACTTTGTATAATATAGGTTATGATTCTGACCCACCTTTATGTTAACGTGTCAATCAGTCCCAATTTAAGAAATTGGGGGCTGCCCTGATTTTCCTGTTATATTTCTTACAAATATAGGATGTTTCATATTTTCATTGTTAGTTCTTTTTTCGAAAAGTTTAGATCACTTCATCAAATATTTTTCTTAGGTGCCTAGTACATGCAAGGAAATATGATGAAGCCAGGAAGTCAAGAGGAAACACACCTTTCTTTCAAGAAGCTTACATTTTACCCGGGGTAGCTAGGTGGCGCAGTGGATAGAGCACCGACCCTGGATTCAGGAGGACCTGAGTTCAAATCTGGTCTCAGACACATAACACTTACTAGCTGTGTGACCCTGGGCAAGTCACTTAACCCCATTGCCTACCCCCCAAAAAACAAAACAAAACAAAAACATTTTACTGAGGATGAATTCATTAAAAAAAAGTTGTATCAAGTAATCTCAAAAGGGAGAGAAAACTAAAAACTTGGGGAACAGGATCAACCAAGTTCCAGCCCCGTTAGTTGAATGAATACACAGATTTCAAAAGATTAAAATAAGAAGGGAGTGCATCCCAAACTTGGGGGAACCGTTTGTGAATATGTATATAGTAGGGAGATGGGAACGCCATGTATAAGAAGCATCTTGCTAGGTAGGTATCGAGGCTATGAACAAGTGTCAATCGAGGGTAAAAATCTGAAAAAGGACTAGAAAAGGTAGGTGGAAGAAAAATTTTGGAAAGCTTTAAATGCAAAGCTGAGTAATAAGAAAGTACACATGCAAATGTTTGCATATACACATATTGTATATGTGTGTATATGTGTATTATACACATGCATATATATACATACATGTGTGTATGCATGTATAGATATACATGAATGTGGTTTGCATTAGAATATATTCATATGTGTATGCATGTATGTAAGTATAGTAGCTAGGTGGTAGAGCAGCTAGAGAACTGGGCCTAGAGTCAGGAAGACTTGAGTTCAAATCCAGCCTCAGAAATTTACTAGCTGTGTGTGATACTGAACAAGTCACTTAACACTGTTTGCTTCAGTTTGATCATCTATAAAATGAGTTGGAGAAGGAAATGACAAATCTTTGCCAAGAAAACCCCAAAAGAAGTCATGAAGAGTCAGACATGACTGAAAACAACTAAATGACAATTCTCATTCTTTTTTTTTTCCTGGTCTCTCTTCTTTCTTCTCTCTTCATTTTTTTACTCCCCTTCCCCCTTGACTACCTACAATAAATTGGCTTCTATCTCCAACAGAAGAAAGTAATTAAATAAAGAAAATTAATATTTAAATGGTGTTGATTTAATATTCAACCCATTGGAAGAATTTATATTTTAAATGAGGAGAGTACGGAAAAAATATTTAAAACAATCAGAAGAATGAAAAAGGAATCAATAAATAAAATATCAAATTTTTAAAAATGTTTCCTCAATCTATTTTTCTGGTCATTTTTTCATAATGATATAATTTTTAAGTTTTTCATTCTTTTCACTTTGTTTCATAGTTTATTGATGTCCCATGGATTCATTAGCTTCCCCTTGTCCAATTCTAATTTCTTTTTTTAAAATTGTTTTAACATTAGTATTTAAAGTTTTGAGTTCCCAACTCTCTCCCCTCTTCTCCTAACCCTCTCTCCATTGAGAAGGCAAGCAATTCCATACAGGTCATATATGTGTAGTCATGCAAAACATATCCATCATGTAGTGAACGAAAACATAGACAAAAAAACACAATAAAAATAAAGAAAATGGAAAAAAAGTTGCTTCCTCTGTGTTCAGACACCATCAATTCTTTCTCTGGGGATGGACAGCATTTTTCATCCTAAGTCCTCCAGAGTTGTCATGGATCATTGTATTAATGAGAATAGCTAAGTCACTCACAGCTGATCATCTTACAATATTGCTGTTACTTTGTACCCAGTACATTTCACTTTACATCAACCCATGTCTTTCTTGTTTTTTCTGACAGCATCCTCCTTATAATTTCTTATAGGAAAATAATATTCCATTATAATCATATGCCACAACTTATTCAGCCATTTCCCAATTGCTGTGGATCCCCTCAATTTCTAATACTCTACCCCAATAAAAGATCTGATATACATATATATGTGTATATATGTATATATATACACATATATATGTACATATATGTATATATATACACATATATGTATACATATATATGTATATAAATATATATGTATGAGATATATACATACAAATATATGTATACATATACATAAAATATATGAGTATATATATACACATGTATATGTATACATATGTGTGTGTTTGTATATATAGGTCCTTTTCCTTTTTGTTTTTTATCTCTTTTGGGTTACAGAACTAGTAGTGGTATCACTATGTCAAAGGGTATGCATGGTTTTGTAGTCATTTGGGCATAGTTCCAAATTGCTGTATAGAATGATTTACTCAATTCAAATTCACAACTCTGACAACAGGACATTAATGTCTCATTTTTCCCACATCCCCTCCAATATTCATCATTTACTTTTTCTGTCATACTATCTAATCTAATAGGTATAAGATATTACCTCAGAATTGTTTTAACTTACATTTCTCCAATCAATAGTGAGTTAGAATATATTTCCTATGGCTATAGATAGCTTTAAATACTTCATCTGAAAACTGATTATACATTGTTATCATTTCCCAATTGAGGAATGACTCTTATTCATACAAATTTGATACAGTCCTCTATATGTTAGAGAAATGAGGTCGTTATCAGAGCAACTTGCTTCAATTTTTTTTCAGTTACTATTGCTACCTGTACTTCCCTTCATTCTATTCTCCCCCCCCCATTTATTCTATTCTCTCTCTCTTCTTTCACCCTGTCCCTCATCAGAAGTGTTTTGCTTCTGATTACCACTTCCCCTAATCTGCCCTCCCTTGTATCACCCTCCCCTTCTCTTATTCACTTCCGTTTCTATTTTCCTGTAGGGTAAGATAAGTGTCTATACCTCATTGCCTGTGTATCTTATTTCCCAGTTATATGCAAAAACAATTTTTAACATTTGTTTTTAAAACTTTAATTTTCAAATTCTCTCCCTTCCTCTCTCCCCACCCACCTTGTTAGAGAAAGCAAGCAATTTGATATAGGTTATACAGGTATAGTCATGCAAAACATTTCCATAATAGTCATGTTGTAGAAGACTAACTATATTTCCCTCCATCCTATCCTGCCCTCCCCTTGTTTATTCTATTATATCTTTCACCCTGTCCCTTCTCAAAAGTGTTTTGCTTCTGACTACCACTTTCCCCAATCTGCCCTCCCTTCTATCACCTCCCCCTCCCTTTTCCCCTTCCCTTCTACTTCTCTGTAGGGTAATATAGATTTCCATACCCAATTGAGTGTGTATATTATTCCCTCCTTAAGCCAATTCTGATGAAAGTAAGATTCACTCATTCCCTCTCACATCCCCCTTCTTCCCCTGTATGGTAAAAGCTTTTTCTTGCCTCTTTTATGTGAGATAATTTATCCCATTCTACCTCTCTTTTTTCTCTTTCTCCCAGGATGTTCCTTTCTCAGCACTTAATTTTCTTTTTAGATATCATATTCATCTCTTCATATTCAACTCACCCTGTGTTCTCTGTTTATATACGTTCCCTCCAACTACCACAATACTATGAAATGTCTCATGAGTTTCCAATATCATCTTTCCATGTAGGAATGTAAACAGTTCAACTTTAATAAGTTCCTTATAATTTCTTTTTCCTGTTTACCTTTTCATACTTCTCTTTAGTATTGTATTTGAAAGCTATTTTTTTAGCTCTTGTTTTTTTTCTCAAGAATGCATTAAATTCCTCTATGTCATTGAATACCAATTTTTACCCTTACTTATTACACTCAGTGTTGCTGAGTAGTTGATTTTTGGTTTTAATCCTAGCTCCTTTAACCTCTAGAATATCATATTCCAAGTCCTCTGATCCCTTAATATAGAAGCTGCTAAATCTTGGTTGTGGTTCCAAAATACTTTGATTGCTTCTTTCTGGCTGCTTGAAATGTTTTCCTCTTGACCTGGGAACTCAGGAATTTGGCTATAATATTCCTAGGGGTTTCCCTTTTAGGATTTCTTTCAGGAGGTGATCAGTGGTTTCTTTCCATTTCTATTTTACCTTCTGGTTCTAGAATATCACAGCAATTTCCCTTGATCATTTCTTGAAAGATGATGTCTAGGCTTTTCTTTTGATCATGGCTTTCAGGTAGTCTAATAATTTTTAAATTATCTGTCCTGGATCTATTTTCCAGGTCAGTTATTTTTCCAATGAGGTATTTCACATTGTCTTCTATTTTTTCTTTTTTTTTTTTGATTTCTTGATTTCTCATAAGGCTTTAGCTTCCATTACATTTTCTCCAGTTTAATTTTTAAGTAATTATTTTCTTCAGTGAGTTTTGGACCTCTTTTTCCATTTGGTGAAATCTACTTTTTAAAGCATTTTTCTCCTCATTGGCTTTTTGGATCGCTTTTGCCATTTGGTCAACTCTATTTTTTAAGGTATTATTTTCTTCAGTACTTTTTTTTTATTTTTGGGGGTCTCCTTTAGCATGCTGATGAGTCATTTTTCATAATTTTCTTCCATCACTCTCATTTCTGTTCCCAATTTTCCTTGTACCTCTCATACATGATTTTCAAAATCCTTTTTTGAGCTCTTGCATGACCTGAGATCAATTTATAATATTCTTGGAAACTTTATATACAGAAGCTTTGACTTTGTTGTCTTCTTCTGGGTGTATGTTTCATTCTTCCTTGTCATCAAAGTAAGTTTCTATAGTCTGAGGTTTTGTGTTTTATTTTTTTTCCTGTTGTTTGTTCATTTTCCCAGCCAATTACTTGATTTTTAAAACTTTTTATTAATGTAAGGCTCTGCTTCCTGTGTGGAGGGCATATTGTCCCAAGCTTCATGGGTTTTGTGAAACTGTTTTCAGAGATACTTCAAGGGACCTCTAAGTTTTCAGTTCTTTGAAGGTGGTATGATATAGGGAGAACTGTGTTTACTACTCTCCTGGCCTGTGCTCTGGTCCATGAGTGAACACAATCATTCTTTTCTGCCCTGGAATTGTGAGGAGGATTCCTTCTACACTGCTGACACAAGCTTTGCTCTGCCAGTGCTCCTCCTCACCCCAGGACTGTCACCTAGATTCAAATATGGACAAAACCATAGAATCCTGCCTCAGTGCCAGCAAAGAGACCCCTGCAATCTTCTTCTGGTCAGTTATTTGATCTCCTTACTGCCGGTGAACTGAGAGTTCTGGAAGCATTTTTTTGCTGCTGCTGCCGACACTGCCAATGCTGCCACTGCCACTGCCACTGCCCCAGTGTGCTGAGGCTAGGCCTGAAATGTGCTTCTCTCTCTCCCATGTCCAACAGACCTTTTCTATTAATCTTCTAAGTTATCTTTGGAATTTATGGGTTGAGAAGTCTGAAAACTGCCACTGCTGCCAGTGATTCAGTCCCCTGAGGCTTTGCTGGGTCTGGGTCTGTGCTGATGTAGCCTGTGCTTTACTGTGTTCCTCTCTAAGCCTTCTTCAACAGACCTTTTGTATTGACCTTCCAGGTTGTCTTGGGCTGGAAATTTGTTTCACCCTGTCTTTTTGTGGATTCTGATGCTCTAGAATTTGTTGAGAGTCATTTTTCAGGTATTTGGAAGGATTTGGGGGAGAGCTCAAGCAAATCCCTGCCTTTACTCCACCATGTTGGCTCCATCCTCCACTCAATTGTAATTTTTAAGGTATTATTTTCTTCTCAGTTTTTATACTTCCTTTTCCATTTGGCCGATTCTACTCTTTAAATAATTCTCTTCAATAAATTGTTGTAACTATTTTTCTATTTGGACAATTCTGCTTTTGAATGAGACTTTCTCTTAAGTGGATTTTTTAATGCCTTTTTTTACTATTTGGCCTATTCTGTTTTTTAAGGTGTTATTTTCTTTAACATCTTTTTTTTTCTCCTCTATCAATCGATTGTCTTTTTTCATGATTTTTTTGCATCACTTTTCCAATTTTTTTTTCTTTCCCTCTTTTATCTGATTTAAAAATTTTTTTTGAGCTCTTTTGGGGCCTGAGACCAATTCTCATTTTTTCTTTGAGGCTTTGCATGTAACTGCTTTGATTTTTATTGTTTTCTTTATTTTTTTTTTAATATTTCTCATCACCATAGAAACATTTTATACTCAAGTTCCTTTTTCAATTTGTTTGCTCATTTTTTTCAACTTTTTTTTTTTAAACTTAACTGTCTGTTAAAGCTAGGCTGTGCTACTGGGGGAGAGGAGGCTTTGTACCAAGCTTCATGTCTTTGTCTCTCTGTCTTCAGAGCTAGTTCTGGGTGTCTATAATTTTTCAGTTCTTCAAAGGTTGTACGATCTAAGGAGAGGTGTGGTCACTGTTCTTCTTCACTGTGCTCTGGTCTGTGAGTGACCACAAGCACTCTTTTCTGCACTGGAACCCTGAACAGGAACTATGCTCTTGACAGCACTCTTGCTCACCCTGGAAATGCAACTTAGAGCCATGTATGGGAAATGAAACAGAGTTCTGCTCCCATTGCCAGCAAGGGGTCCCTGTAGTGTCCTTTTGACTAATTTTCTGACTCATCACTGTCTGTGGATTGGTAACTCAGGAAGCCACTGCTGCTAATTTAGTCACTCCCAAGGCCTGCTGCTTACTTACAAATGTGTCCTACACTCATTTGTCTTGTGTGTGTTGGACTGTATTCTACTCTCATTCCAGTGAAACAGAATTTTCCTGATGACCTTCTAAGTTGTTTTGCACTGGAAAATTGTTTAAACCTGTATTTTGATTGGATCTACAACCCCAGATTTCATTTTTAGGTGTTATTTTTAAGTTGTTTGGAAGGGAATTTGGGAGAGCTCAGGTAAGTCTCTGCATTTACTATACAAGGTTGGCTTCAGATTATTGTTTTGTTTTGTTTTTAATAAAATGAGAGAAGTTACGTAGCAATGAAGATTGGCAAACATGACCCTGATTCTTAAAACAAGCGAAGAGGATGAAATCTTAAATTAAGGGATTATAATTTATTTATTGTTTAATTTGACTCAACAACATTCTAGAAAGTATCATTAAGAATAATTTACTATGACACTTTTTTTTTGTTTTTTCCTTTTTAGGCAATTGGGGTTAAGTGACTTGCCCAGGGTCACACAGCTGGTAAGTGTCAAGTGTTTGTCATTGTTCTTCATTAAAAGCCAGAATGAGTTTATCAAGAACAGATTCATTCTTTACTAACATTTCCTTTTTCTTTTCTTTTTTTTTCTTTGGACAAGGTTATTCAATTGATATTTCAGGTGTATGCTATTGACACAGTATGACTGAACTTTGGTAAAGTATTTGACTTTGTCTCTCATTATATGTTCATGGACAAAATGGAAAGATGCAGGCAAGATTAAAAAAGGTTCTGAAGTTTCTGATGCAACTAATGCTTGGCACCAATGAGAAGAGACTAATGGATAAAGGCCAATATTTTACCAATACCTCTGATAAAGATATACTTATAAACTTTTGGGGTTAGAAGTGATAAAATCAGGCTAGAATGTGAACCAAATATAAATGGATGAAATTTAATAATCCCACATGTAAAGGATTTCAAAAATAACTACACAAACCCAAGATGAGAGAAGCAGGATATTACAAAAGTTCATAAGAAAATGATGAAGGGTTTTAGTGTACTAAACCTTCCTATGACTCAACAATGATCCTGGCAGTCAAAGAGCTAGTCAAAATGTTAGGTGCATAGTTAGATTAAATTAATAGTATTATAATGTCAAGAAACTGGGAATCTATGACTTTGGTGTGCTTGGACCATATCTAAAGTACTGTTTCACTTCTTAGCATCATATTTTAGAAATTATATTGACAAGCTATGAAGTGGCACTAGCAAATGATAAGAATAATGGAAACTGCCCAAAAAGAGTCAGTTGAAGGGATAACAGTTCTTTAATCAAGTGAAGAGGAGATCGGCTTGGGGGGAGAATCAAGATTTTGCATTTCAGGTATTTGCATTCTCTGTGGTTAATGAATGTGGATATGTTTGTATTTATCTATTTATTTATTTAATAGTTTTTAACATTCACTTTCATAAGGTTTTGAGTTCTAAATTTTCTCCTCCCCTCCTTTTCTCCAAGACAGTGTGAAATTTGATATAGGTTATACATATACTTTTATATTAACATATTTTCACATTAATCATGTTGTAAAGAAGAATTAGAACCAACAGGAGAAACCACAAGAAAGAATAAACAAAGAGAGAGAGAGAGCAAATAGTATTCTTTGATCTGCATTCAGGCATCGTTATTTTTCTGAATGTGGATAGCATTTTGCATCATGAGTCTTTTGGAATTGTCTTAGATCACTGCATTACTGAGAAGAGCTAAATCAATCGAAGTTAGTCCCTGCACAATGTTCCTGTTACTGCATACAAAGTTCTCCTGGTTCTGCTCACACAGCATCTGTTCACATGAGTCTTTACAGGTTTTTCTGAAATCTGCCTGCTCACCATTTCTTATGGAACAGTACTATTCTATTACATTCATGTAACACAAATTGTTCAGCCATTCCCCAATTGATAGGAATCCTCTCAATTTCCATTATTTTTTCCCACCACTAAAAAGAGCTACTATTAGTATTTTTTGTACATGTGGGTCCTTTTCCCATTTTAATCATCTCTTTGGCATATAGACCTAGTAGTAGTATTGTTAGGTCAAGGGGTATGCACAGTTTTATACCCTTTGGGTAAAGTTACAAATTGTTCTCCAGAATGGCTGGATCAGTTCACAATTCCACCAACAATGTGTTAGTGTTCCAATTTCCCATATCTTCTACAGCATTTATCATTTTCCTGTTTTGTCATGTTGGTCAATCTGATAGGTACCTCAGAGTTGTTTTAATTTGCATTTCTCTAAATTCTTTTGCATATGAATACAGATAGCTTTAATTTCTTCCTCTGAAAACTGTCTATTCATATCCTTTGACCATTTATTAATTGGGGAATGATTTATATTCTTATAAATTTGACTTAGTTCTCTCTATATTTTATAAATGAGGCCCTTATCAGAGACAATAGTCATAAAAAAAATTCCCAGCTTTCTGTTTCCCTTTTATTCTTGGTTGCATTGCCTTTGTGCATGCAAAACATTTACAATTTAATGTAAGCAAAATTAATGGATGTGGAATAGACTAAGTTCCTTAGTCCCAGAGGGCAGAACAAGTAGCAATGGGTGAAATTTAAGAAAACTATGAATTTCTAGGAGATAATGAAAAGCTTCCTATCAAATGGAGATGTTCTGGAGAGTATGGTGTTACATCAAGAAGTAATAGGTTTTCTTATCAGTGAAGGTACTTAAGCAAAAAATCAGTAATTACTTGTCAAGGATGTTGGAGAGATATTTTCTATTTAGTCACAAGTTGGATTTTCTGACTTTTGAAGATTTATTTCCCTTTCTTTTGTATTCCATGGTTTTTAAACTTCTGAACTTTTAAACTTCCTATTTGTTATGTAACCTCAATACTTCTTTAATGAGTGATTACATGTTCAGGAAAACTGAGGGAAGCTAGTGTAAGATTATATTATTCATTCCATTATAATTTCTATTTTATTACTCACTTCAGTGTCATCTCTAGTCCCATACCACCACTTACCTATTGGGATTTTCAACCTGGATGGTTCATAAAACATCTTAAACTCAATATGTGCAAAACTAAATGCATTGTCTCCAACTTACCCCTGCAGCAATTCCTCTTCCAACTTCCATGTTTCTGAGGAAAATATCTCTAATTTACCATTCTCCCAGCTCTGTACCGTTGACATTATCCTGGAAGCCTCACTCTTGCTGGACATATTCAATAAGTTGCTAAATCATAGATTATTGCTTTCATAGTATTCCTTGTATCTAGCACCTTTTCTGTAATCACACAACTACCACTTTAGTTCAGACCACTCATCTCTTCTCTCTTAGATTATAGTAATAGCTTTCCTTCAAGTCTTTCCCCACTCTAGTATATTCTGCAAGCTACTGCCAAAGTAATTTTCCTTATTCGCAGATCCACCTATGTGACTCCCCTAGTCCATTAACTCCAATAACTCCTGATTGCTTCAAGGGTAAACAACAAACACCTCCCCTTACTTCTTAAAGCCTTTCACAAACTAGGTTTAACCTACATTTTCAGCCTCGTTGTACATTCCTTTCGCTAATATAGCCTATGATGCAAATCAATTGATGTTCTATCTGTTCCTTATATAACACACTCTGTCTCCCATTTCTGTGCCTTTGTATAGATTTCTCTACATTTTTGAAATTCATCCTCCTCTTAACCCTGCTTCCCAGAGTTACCCTTTTCTTTATGATGCAGATCAAGCACCATATTATGCATGAACTCTTTCTTGGTCCTCTTTACAGCTAGTGTCTTTCTCCCAAATTTGTTTTTAGCTACTTTGTAGATGCATGTATTTGTCAACTTTATATTTCTGCTATGTGTGTGGATACATGTAGACACAATTCGCATAGATATCTGTTATGATCCCCATTATAACATTCCTGTGAGTACAGATTGTTTTTATTCTTTTTAATTTTATTCCTAGTACCTTGTAAATACTTAGTGCTTAATAAATACTTGTTGATTGATTGAACTAAGATAATAAAAAGAAATCATGAAACCAGATGTAGGAAATAAACTAATAATAGATGAATGAGTTTGCTAGCAACATCTTGCAACATAAAAGAGCTGAAGAGATGAATGACTATATTTTTAAAAAGTAGATATTTAAATTTATGTAAATATTATTGTGAACTTGATACAGAGAGATTCCAACCTAGGCTTTTCTTGGGTAAGAGATGCAGAACCTGATCCAAGCAAGACAGCATAATATGTATCAACCTAATAGGTAAAGTTGAATGATAATTATAATGGAATACATGGATGTTTTTAAGACCCTTAAGAGACAAATTGCAAAAGCATATGTCCACATGGACTAGGTCTGAAAGTAAACAGACAATGAAGAATGTACAGTTTCTGTCAACTATTAACAGATGTTTTCCCTCAAGGACAATGACAGAACAGAAATGAAAAGTGATATCCAGGAAAGAGTAGAAGCATTTGTGCAAGTAGTAATAAAGTAATATATCTGTAATAATAAGAAGCTCCTAGACTTTTAATAGCCTTAAGGAAACAAGATTACAGGAAGATGATATCTTGTGTGTGCTAATAATGGAACCAAGACAGGCAATAAAGGAGACCATCTGAGAATGACACCTCAACAACTGAGTTTATATCATAATGAGAAATCTACTGTTCTTTAAAAAAATGAGAGAGAATTTATGCTACTTGATATGAAAAATAAATGTGAAATATGGCCTCATGATTAACTGTATGGCCATCAACATCAAGGGATTATGTAAAAATTTGACCTCATACATTCACAAAGATAATCCGACACTGCAATTAGTTACCTGCCTAATATTTGCAGAAAATTTACAGTATATTAAGAATGTTGGATTTCAACTTTAAGAGAAGAAAATATGAAATATTTATCCATAATGGCCAATGAGAAACTTATGATCCATTAGATTTGAGACGAAGGAATGTAACAAAAATCTCTTTACTTTTCTAGTTCATATATGGATTCTACAGGATCCTTGACTGAGGGGAAGAAAAAAAGCTCAGTGAAAAGTGACACCCTAAGGTAAAGCCTAAATGAAAACTGCAGTTGCTTCTTATTAAGGTGACAGTGACAGGATTCCGAATTGGGAAAAGTCACATTGTCACTTTTCAGCACTTGTTCACTCTACTGAGAGGCAACCCACATCAAAGGAAGCATCTCTCATTCTACCCTTCTTTGTCTTCTCTCTCTTTCTCTCTCTCTTCCTGTATTTGAAAAGAAAAAATGAACTTCTAAAAATAAATTGCCACTACCATCATGTTAAGCACCAAACAAATATTTTTTTTCTAAATATGGCATCGTATCTAAAATGAAATCATTATTTACAAAATGTGAAATCAGAGTAGATTTAAAAGAAACATTCAGATAAATCCTACATCTAGAAGTCTGTCTTGGTCATAGCAATTCAAAGCAAAAGATCAGGATTGGTTTAAGCACTACCATGGCTACAATGGAAAAGACGACTAGCTCTGGTGTCAATCAGAGGAACTGGCTGCAAATCTCTCTGTAGTTATAATGTGTGGGAACTTGGTCAAATTACAATATCTCTAACCCTCAGTTTTCTCATCAGTAAAATGGGAAGGAATAGCTGATTTCTACATTTCCTTCAAGGTCTACATCTCTGATCTTTCTTTGGTCTCAGGCACAAATTCAATAGCCAATGTATAATTTTAATTAATTAAAAATAAAATATGATGATAAATTATGTGGGGAAGAAAAATCCCATCTTTTGTGACAATTTCGTTTAATAATGTACAACTGAACTAATATTACTATATCATGTTCAGAAGAAAAATGAACTAGCAGTCACCTCAGACCAAACAAAAGAATGTCAATGAAAAGAGCTTGCACATGAGAAAAAGTGAAATTATCAAATACAGTGGGAATATGATGGCACAGAGCAATGGCACTTAGACAGTAATCAAAGCTCTTCATGGAAAACATAATAATCAAAACAACAAAATTTGTGGAATTCATCTTGCAAGGAATTGGAAAAAGTGGAAAGATATAACTTTCTTTTTTTTCCCCTGTATCCTGTTTGCTATCTTATAAGTTACATATTAGAAGAAAAAAAATTTTCTATTATCAGAATTGGAAGGAACCTTAGAGACTATGTCCTGAAAGCCGTCAATGTAAATTTATGCACATAAAATTTCCTAAATCATTTTTTTAAACTTCACAATATCTGTATAAAATAAACTGTTTTTCACCACAAAACCTGCCCCTGTCCCTATAATACTACTCTGACATAAAACAGTACTGCAGTGAATTTTGACAGTAACTACTTTTATTTTGGCCTTTTCTTCTATGATATTTTGATGTTCCTTCCTAAATTACCTTTACATGGTTTCATTTTTTCATTATTTAATGGCAGATTTTTTTTCCAGCTAAGATTAACTTTTTGTCTGTAAATTTGTTATCATTTACAGTTGTTTTTAAAACATAGCCTGTTAGTATGCCACTGCTTTGTAGCTACACAATAACAACCCCGTGGAATGAGCAAAAAGTCCACCGAAAGAGGATCTTGCCTTAATCGCAACCTGTGGTATTATGGTGTTTATGTTTTGTGGAGAGTATCACGGAGAGATAGACCCTAACAAAACTTCTAAATTGCTATGAACATGAATTGTGCATTTTCCTTAAATAGATATATAAGTTAATGTGTTCATACCTTACTAGATATTTTAGTTTTGCTGTAGCTAAAGAAGAATGTATCATCTAATTACCACCCTTTGAGGGATGAACATCTTGCAACTCGGTGACACTGGTCATCTTCCTAATAGTTTGATGCTGGTACTTTACATGAAGCTTTTGTGGCTTGGTGGTCCACGTCTGAGTTTATGTTCCAGTGACATAGTTTTGGGGAGGATATGTTCACCTCCACATTGTGGTAAGGGTTATAAGTGGAGGGAGGATTTAAGTGAAGGGTAAGAGGGGAAGAAGATCAGTATACACACATGCACAATATATATACATATATATGTATATGCACACATATGCATGTTTGTATGTATGTAGGTAGACACACATTCTTTCTAAACTTATGGGAAAGGGAGATCGCTCTAGACTGACATCCCTTATGGACAGTGATCCTAGTTAAGAAAACTCAGAGGTTTAGCTGAAAAGAATCAATCAATAAACCAACATTTATCAAGCACTTACTATGTGGCATACAATGAACTGTTCCAAATCTGAACCTAGTGACATCCTAAGCAGGAAAAATAAAATTATTTCAAATAGCTATTTTTAAACTTGGATCCATGAACTTCTTTTATTTTTTATTTATATTTCAATATAATTGTTTTCCTTTGTAGTCCTATATGTATTATTTCTACATAGACAACTATTCGGAGAAAGGGTCCATGGTCTTCAGTGGACTACCAAAGCTACCCAGGACACAAAACAAGTTTAAAAATTGCTAGATTAGGGCCTTGCAGATAGCATCAAAACTTTGGAATAGGTCCTAGTTCTTTGCCTTCATTTTTAGTTCAAACAAACCCCTGTTTCTCAAGTCTTGCTGACAGAACTTTCTCCCACTTGGTGAAATGACAACTGAGGAGAGTTCACAGGCTACAGCACCTGTCAGAATTATCACAAACCACATCCAGCTCGTTTGCAGAGGACAAAAAAAGGGAAAAGCCAGCACAAGTCATTCCCCCTTGCCTTCAGACTGAAACTTTTGTCTCCTGGGCTACTGGAGCTCTACAGTTTTAATCTTTTCTGGCAGTCACAACATCCAGCTGAAGCTATGAGACATTTTAGATTTTTTTTTAAACTTAGGGAGGTACAGCTTACTGTTTCCCAGGTTACAGATCTGCAATAGGCATGTAGAAAAGCCTGCTCAGTCATGGCAATTTCCTTCCCCTCACACCATGAAAAATCTAGAAATTGTTGAAGTGACTAAAATCACAAGTTTAAATCAATCATGAAATACAACATTGCTTCTCAGATCCTTGAAGCTGACCACATCTGTATCCTGCCAAACAGCTTTGATGAAGAGAAGAATCAGAGACACAAAGAGGAAGAGAAAGCCAGAGAGACAGACATAGCTAGAGCAGAGAGCAAGAAGGCAGAGGCAGCTAGGTGATGCAGCAGAAAAAATGCTGGGCCTGGAGTCAGAAGATCTGAGTTCAAATTTGGTCTCAAACACTTATTAACTCTGTGACATTGGGCAAGCCATTTAACTTCTGGTTGCCCCTCAGTTTTCTTAACTGTAAAGAAGGTATAATACTTCTCATCACTGTTGCTTTTGTAATGATCAAATGAAATAATATTTATTTAACACAGTACCTGACACATAGTAGGTGATATATAAATGCTAGCTATTATTATTAGACTCAGACCAGAAGACAGCAGAACATAGTTATTTTAATGGGCAAATAAGTGTCAATTTCTTAAATTTAAATTCATATTGTTCTTCTTGTGTCAGGAAATTTTTGCTTTTAGATGAAGTCATATTAACTCCTGAATTTAGCATTAAATAATTTTAGGCATTTATTGTTAAATGCTATTCCTTCAGAAAGGAAGATTCCCCACATATAGTCCATCCCCTGGGTGCCTGCAGAATAATAGAATACTTTGCTTCAAAGAACTGAACTCTTGGCTGTTTAGTTCATTACATAATTTCTATGGTTGATTTTTAAAGAGGGACTGAGGACATGGTCTATTGAAACAGAGAAACATACTGAAATATTAGAATAAATTATATAGTAGACACAAGCATATTTACAAAGTATAAAAGTATATAGTTACATTTCTCACAATTACAATTTTTGTATTCATTTTACTACTTTGCTTTGTACATTTCTTTTCAAAGAACAATGTAATTTTAAAATATCTATAGCTGAGTAATGTACCCATGATATAAAATTACAAATAAAATCCCATATTCTGATCTCAGCAATTTTTCATTAGAATTTATGAAAAAATATTGATGTTGGACCTTATTCACCAAAGGTATATTTTGTTGAAAATCTAAGTCCAGTCTCTCCCCCCCTTCTCTCTCTCTCTCTCTCTCTCTCTCTCTCTCTCTCTCTCTCTCTCTCACACACACACACACACACACACACATACACATACACACTCACACACATTTCACTAAATTCTGATTTAATTTTTATTGAAGCATCAAATTAACAAGCTGGAATCTTTTAATGACTGAAAGCTGGACACCTTTTATGATAACTTTAATAACCAGAATACTGAGTCAAATTGAGACCTGGGAAAGACCTTAGCTTAAAAAGGCCAAGGTCTCCACTGCATCCGGAGCCATCTCCAGTCATGTGATCTATTTCTTGCCACTGGACCCAGATGACTCCGGGGGACAAAGTGAAGCTGGTGACTTTGCACAGCCCTCCCTCACTTAAATCCAATTCACTTGCAAGTCATGGCATCACCTTCCTGATGTCATAGTCCTCTTTGAAAATGAAGGACAAATAATAATAACCAGAACAGTACAGTAGGGAACTGCTATTGCTACATCTTCCACATTGTCTAAGTGCTCAATTACTGAGTACAGTGTACTACATTCTTTTTTCTTTCACTAGGGTGCTTGAGCACTAGGAAGCTGAATATGACAATGATTTTCCTACATTACATAAGTATTGAAATGTTATGAAAATAAGGCAACTATTATTTAATCTATTGTATTATTTTGTATCCTCCCTTCTCTAAAAATCAACAAAAAGAGTCATAATGACATATAATTTACCAGAGATTGTGAGTCAGTGTGGTGCTATAGATAGAGGGAAGACCTGAGTCGAAGTAATGCCTCTGACACAAATTGTTAAGAAAATAATTTATGTCCTCAGTATCTCCTAGTTTATTCTCTTTTTCAAAACTCTTAAGTCCTACTTAAATTGTTGCTCCACATCAATGGAAGGAGTGTCTACATTTGGAATTTCTCATTGATGAAAAAGCAGATTTGGAATAAAACCAAAACAAGCAAAAACACAAATAAAAGAGATCAGGGTTGAGTGATAGATCTACCATATATCCTGATACTTTGATTTATCTTATTTCAAGGAAAATAAGAAGCATTGGATATGAGAGGTTATGAGTTTTTGTTATGCAATAATCTCAATGAAAGAGGAACAGATCACCAGAAACTATTCAGTCACATAGAAAAGGATCCATAGATTTAAAAACTGTTTCTTAATAAATCCAGCTCTGGAAATGAGAAAGGAGAAAGAGGTCAAATTCACCAAGCCAGTAGTCAGAGAATTTGAGAAATTCAATGGACCTTAACTGTTCTTGTGTGACCTGTATCAAAAGGAATCCCTAGTATAGCACACCCCAAAAGTGACTCTCTACCTTCAGCTTGAAGACAACTACGGAAGAGAAAAGCACCACCTCCCAACTTAACACAGTCCACTTTTGGACATCTCCATTTGTTAAGAACCTTTCTAATATCAAACCTAAATTTATCTCTTTGTAACCTCTACTCGTTACTCCTTATTCAGCTCTTCCATATTATGTATATACATATATAGATAGATAGATAGATAGATAGATAGATAGATAGATAGATATACATATGTATGTTTATATGTATGTATTGCTTTTTGGTGAGGCAATCAGGGTTAAGTGACTCTCCCAGGGTCACACACTTATGCGTCAAGTGTCTTAAGTTGGATTTAAACTCAGGTCCTCCTGACTCTAAGGCCAGAGCTCTATTCACTGTACCACCTAGCTGCCCCTTTCCATATTATATTTGAGAAGCTTTTCTATTTGGTTTGAATTGTTGCTGAATTGCAACATATCATTTTTCTTTCTTTTGAAATAAATCTTATTACATTCAGCCCAATGTTCTAGCTTGCTAAGATCCTTTTGGATCCCAAACTGCATCATTCATTTGCTATCTTAATTAAAACTTCTAACTTTATGATGGCAGCAATTTTGGTGATCGTACCATCAATACCTCAGTCTTGGTTAGGCTGCTCCTTGGTAGATGGAAATACAGAATATTTTACCAGAACAATACCAAAAGACGTTCTACCAGAGTGCCAGGACTTATAAGAATATTTAATCTGCTGCCATAGTTTTTGAGAGTATAAGATCAAGGCCTAGTTGAGCTGTGTAACAAATCCTGTAAAATCAGAATTCTTGCCTCCATTTACTCATCAACAATCCATGAATTGTAAAGTCTTGAAGTATTCTGCTTCCATTTATCTTTTTTCTTTTTTTATAGAAATTTATTTATTTTTAGTTTTCAACATTCACTTCCACAAGTTTTTGAGTTCCAAATTTTTACTCCATCTAACATCCTTACCCCACCCCAAGATGGCATGCATTATGAATATCCCTGCCCCTAGTCTGTTCTCTCTTCTATCTCCCCCCCTTTCTCTTATTCCCTTCCCCTTCTATTTTCCTGTAGGGCAAGATAGACTTCTATACCCCATTTCCTGCATTTCTTATTTCCCAGTAGCATGTGAAAACATTTTTTAAAACATATGTTTTTAAAACTTTAGGTTTCAAATTTTCTTTCTTCCTCCCTCTACACCTACCCTCATTGAAAACACAAGCAACTCAATATAGATTGTACATGTGCAGTTATGCAAAACACTTCCACAGTAGACGTGTTGTGAAAAACTAACTCTATTTCCCTTAATCCTATCCTGCCCTCCCATTTCTTCTACTCTTTCTTTTGACCCTGTCCCTCCTCAGAAGTATTTACTTCTGATTACCCCCTTTCCAAATCTGCCCTCCTCTCTATCATCACCCTGCTCTGTTGTCCCCCTTTCCCCCTATTTTCATGTAGGGTAAGACAGATTTCCATACCCAATTAAATGTGTATGTTATTCCCTCCTTAAACCAAATCCTATGACGATAAGATTCACTCATTCCGTCTCACCTTCCCCCATTCCACCTCCACTGTAAAAGAATTTTCCTTTTTGATTTTATTTTTGTGAGATAATTTACCCCATTCCACCTCTCCCTTTCTTCTTCTCTGAGTATCATCCTCTCTCATCCCTTAATCTTAAACTCACCCTATGCTCTCTATCTATGTATATATATATACATATAATTTTTTTCCTCCAATTACCCTAATACTGACAGAGGTCTTATGAGTTACAAACATCATCTTTCCATGCAGGAAGGTAAACAGTTCAATCTTAAAAAGTCTGTTATGATTTCTCTTTCCTGTTTACTTCTTCATGTTCCACTTGAGTCCTATATTTCCAAGTCAAATTTTCTATTCAGCTCTAGTCTTTTCATCAAGAATACTTGAAAGTCCCCTATTTCACTGAATGACCACTTTTTCCCCTGAAGGATTATACTCAGTTTTGCTGGGTAGGTGATTCTTGGTTGTAATCCTATCTCCTTTGCCCTCAGGAATATTATATTCCATGCCCTGATGTCCTTTAATGTAGAAGCTGCTAAATCTTGTGTTATCCTGATTGTGTTTCCACAGTACTTGAATTGTTTCCTTCTAGCAGCTTGTAATATTTTCTCCTTGACCTGGGAACTCCAGAATTTGGTGACAATATTCCTAGGAGTTTTCCTTTGGGGATGTCTTTCAGGAGGAGATCTGTGGATTCTTTCAATTTCTATTTTGCCCTCTGGTTCTAATATATCAGGGCAGTTTTCCTTGATAATTTCTTGAAAGATGATGTCTAGGCTCTTTTTTTGATCATGGCTTTCAGATAGTCCAATAATTTTTAACCTCTCTCTCCTGGATCTATTTTCCAGGTCAATTGTTTTTCCAATGAGATATTTCACATTGTTTTCTAATTTTTCATTCTTTTGGATTTGTTTTACAGTGTCTTGATTTCTCATAAAGTTACCAGATTCCAATTGCTCTATTCTAATTTTTAAGGAAGTATTTTCTTCAGTAATCTTTTGGACTTCCTTTTCCATTTGGCCAATTTTTCTTTTTAGGGCATTTTTCTCCTCATTGGCTTTTTGGACCTCTTTTGCCATTTGGGTTAGGCTATTTTTTAAGGTGTTATTTTCTTCAGTATTTTTTTGGGTCTCCTTTAGCAAGCTGTTGACTTGTTTTTCATGATTTTCTTGCATCACTCTCATTTCTCTTCCCAGTTTTTCCTCTACTTCCCTTACTTGCTTCTCAAAATCCCTTTTGAGCTCTTCCAAGGCCTAGGACTGATTCATATTTTTCTTGGAGGCTTTCGATGTAGGAGCTTTGACTTTGTTGTCTTCTTCTGGTTGTATATTTTGATCTTCCTTTTCACCAAGGTAAGATAATATCGTCTGACTCTTTTTTGTGCTGCTTGCTCATGATCCCAGCCAATTACTTGAGTTTTAAACTCTTTGTTAAGGTAAGAGTCTGCTTCCAATGTGGAGAATGTACTGTCCCAAGCTTCAGGGATTTTTATAGCTGTTTTCAGTGATACTTGTAGGGACCTGTAAATTTTCAGTTCTTCCAAGGTGGTATGATAAGGGGTGAGGTGTTTACTCCTTTCATGGCCCGTTACCACAAGTACTCCTTTCTGTCCTGTAACTGTGAGGAGAGGTTTCTCTTCATAGCCACTACAAGCTCCAATGCACCATTTCTCCTCCTCACCCCAGCACCGCCGCCCAGAACTGTGACCCAGATCCAAACACGGGCAAAGCAAGAGATTCCTGCCTCAGCACGGGCCAAGAGATCCCTTCAATCCCTCTCTGATCAGCCACTCGATTCACCCTCAGTCTGTGGGCAGAAAGCTCGGGAATCAGCTGCCCCCACCTCAGGGCCAAGCTTTCGGGGAATGGATCTGCAACCCCGCCTTCCTGTCTCAGCACTGCAGAAACAGACATTTCCCACTGACCTTCTAAGTTGCCTTTGGCATTAGTGGATTGAGTAATCTGGAAACCTCCACAGCTGCCTGTGATTCAGTCCTCTGAGGTCTGCTCCAGATTGGCTGCAGCCTGCACACCCACACTGGGCTACGCTGCACTCCCAGCCCCACGCAATACACCTTTCTGCTCAATCATCCAGGTTGTTTTGGGATGGAAATTTGTTTCACTCTGTCTTTTCTTGGGTTCTGCTGCTTCAGAATTTGTTTAGAGCCATTTTTTATGAGTATTTGGAGTGTTTTGTGGGAGAGCTCAAGCAAATCACTGCTTTTACTCTGCCATCTTGGCTCCGCCTAGCCTTTTTCCTTTTTCTCCCTTCCATTTAAGTATTTCACAATTACATTCTTTATTAAAATAGAAAAAATATTTTAAATTACAGTTGTATTAAAATCATTGAGTGCAGTGGAGAGTTAAAAGTGGGGAATTGGTTTTTACTGTACCTTGGACCCCCTTACTGCTCAGTGAGTTATCCTGGTGGAGTGGCTTGCATAGTTCAATGAAAGGATGATCTATGCTATGCAGGGCTAACCAAAAAAGATAGGAGAGAGTTCTGACAAAAGTTGATGCACTGGAGAAGAAAATGGCAAACCACTCCAGTATTTTGCTGAGAAAATCCCATGGACTATATTAAAATGATAAAAAAAATGATACTGGAAGATAACTCCTTCAGGTTGGAAGGTGTCCAACACACTACTGAGCAAGAGCAGAGGACAATTCTAAGTAGCTAAAATACTAATGAAATGCCCAGGCCAATGCAGAAAGGAAGCTCAGCCAAGGATTGGTCTGGTGGTGAAAAGAAAGTCCAATGCTATAAAGATTAATATTTCATAGGAAGCTAGAATATAACATCTATGAACCAAGATTAGGGGAATGTGATCAAATGGGAGAAGGCAAGATTAAACATTGACATCTTGGCTGTCAGTGAACTTAAATGGATACAAATAGGTGAATCAATTCAGGTAATCAGTATTGTGGGTGACAATATTTTAAATGAAAGGGAGTGGTCCTCAACAAAAGAGTGGGAAAAGCATTGATGGGGTATAATTTTTAAAAAATTGAATGATATCTGTTTGAAGCCAAGGCAAACTATTCAACATTACAGAAATACAAATCTATGCTCCAAATTCTGATGCCAAATAGGCCAAAGATGATCAGTGGTATGTAGACTTACATCATCTAAAAATAACACCAAAAAGTGTCATTCATGATGGGGGATTAGAATGCTAAAGTGGGAAATTAAAAGGTAATTGGAATAACAGGCCATTGTGGCCTTGGAATGCAAAATGAACCAGGTCACAGACTAATAGACTTTTGTCAAGATAGCTCACTGGTCATAGCAAACATTCTTTTTCAACAACTCAATAGGCAAATCTACATATAGACTTCACCAGATAATCAATATCAAAATCAAATTAATTAAATAAGTCAAAGGTGGAGAAACTCTATACAAATAGTTAAAACCTGGAGCCGACTGTGGCTCAGATCATGAAATTCTTATTGCAAAATTCAGAGTTGAAGAAAGTGGGAAAAACCATCAGACCACATATGTATGACCTAAATAACAGCCCTTGTGAATATGAAGTGGAAATGATGGATAGATATAATGGATTAGATCTGGTAGATAGAGTGCCTGAAAAACTATGGACACAGCTTCACAATATTTCATTAGAGACAGCTACCAAAAAACATCAAAAAGAAAAAGAAGAGCAAGAAAACAAAATGGCTGCCTGATAAGGCTTTGGAAACACCCAAGAAGGAAAGGTAAAGGTAAAGAAATAAGAGAAAGATATAACCAACTGAATTCAGAATTCCAGAGAATAACAAGGATAGGTTTTCTTAAATGAACAATGTAAAGAAATTGAAGAAAACAATAGAATGGGAAAGACAAGAGATTTCTTCAAGAAAATTAAAGATATGAAGGGAACATTTCATGCAAAAATGGGCATGATAAAAGACAGAGATAGTATGGCCTTCACAGAAAAGATTAATAAAAGATTGCAAGAATACACAGAGGTACTATGCAAGAAATATTTTCACATCACCAATAACCACAATGATGTGATTACTGATCTAGAGTCAGATATCCTGGAGAATGAAGACAAGTGGATGTTAACAATGTTAGTATAAGTGATGGAATTCCAGCTGAGTTATTTAAAATGCTAAAATATTGTGTAAGATAGGATTTAGCCATAGGTAAACAGAGAATTAACAGAAAAGCAGTCTGGTTTTCAAAGAGGCAGATAAAGTAGAGACCCAATTGCCCACATTAACAGGGTTATGGAGAAAGCAAGGAGTTCCAGAAAAAAAAAAAGTATCTACTTCTGTGTCATTGACTACAAAAAGTCCTTTGACCTTGTGAATCACCAAAAAAAAAAAACCTAACTTGTCTCCTGAGGAATCTGTATGTGGGCCAAGAAACAAAAATTAGAACCAAAAATGTAAAAACTGGTTTGTTTAAGATTGGAAAAGGAATAAAACAAAGCTTTATATTGGCACCTAACTTAACTCATATGCAGAGTACATTATTCAGAACATCAGGCAGGATGAATCAAAAGACAGAATTAAGGTTGCAAAGAGAAGCATCAACAGTCTCAGATATGTACACCATACCATTCTGATGGCAGAAAGTGAAGAAAAATTAAGAAGCCTCTTGATGTGGTTAACAGAGCAGAGTATAATAGCTGGCTTGAAGCTTAATGTAAAAACAAAACACAATACTAAGGCCTGGGCAGCTGGTCCCATTCCTTCCTGGGAGATAGAGAGAGAAGAAATGGAAGCAGTGTTGTAGTGTTAAATATTACATTTTTGGGCTCAAAGATCACTGCAGAAAGTGATTGCGGCCATGAAATTAAAAGATGATTGCTCTTTTTCCTATCCATAGATAGGAAAGCTATCTATGGCAAATCTGGAAGGTATACTAAAAAGTAGAAATATTACTTTACCAACAAAGGTCCAAATAGTCAAAGCTATGTTTGTTTGTTTTCCAATAGCAATGTATGCCTGTGAGAGTTGGATTATAAGGAAAGTTAAGTGCTGAAAAATCAACACTTTCAAATAGTGGTGCCAGAGAAGACTTGAGAGTCCTTTGGAAAGTAAGGAGATCAAATCAGTCAACTCTTTTTTAATTTTTTTTAAATCGATTATTTTTTATTATTTTTAATTTTCAACATTAACTTCCACATGATTTTGAGTTCCAAATTTTCTCCTCATCTTGCCCCTCCCTCCACCCCAATATGGCATTCATTCTGAATACAACTTCCCTTAACCTACCCTCCCTTCTATCTCATCCACCCCTTCTCTTATCCCCTTCCCCTTCTATTTTCCTGTTGGGCAGGATAGATTTCTATACCCCATTGCCTGCATATCTTATTTCCCAATTGCATGTGAAAACAATTTTTAACATGTGTTTTTAAAAGTTTGGGTTCCAAGTTTTCTCCCTTCCTCCCTCCCCACCCACCCTCACTGAGAAGGCAAGTAACTTGATACAGGTTATTTATACATGTATAGTCATGCAAAACCCTTCCATAGTAGTCATATTGTAAAAAAAAAAAAACAACGGTATTTCCCTTAATCCTATCCTATCTCTCATTTATTCTATTTTCTCTTTTAACCTTGTTTCTCCTCAGAGGTGTTTGCTTCTGATTACCCCCTCCACCAATCTGCTCTCCCTTCTCTCATCTCCCTGCTCTCTTATCCCCTTCCTCCATACCCAATTGTGTGCATATGTTTTTCCCTCCTTAAGCCAAATCTGATGAAAATAAGATTCACTCATTCCCTCTTACCTTCCTTCACCTCCCCACCACTGTAAAAGCTTTTTCTTGTCTGTTTTATGTGAGATAATTTATTCCATTCTACCTCTCCCTTTCTCCTTCCAGTATAACCCTCTCTCACCCCTTAATTTTATTTTTAGATATCACCCCTTCATCTTCAACTTACCCTATGCCTTCTATCTATCTATCTATCCATATATATTTTTTTCCTCCAATTGTAGGAATGTAAACAGTTCAACTTTAAAAGTCCCTTATGATTTCTCTTTCCTGTTTGCCTTTTCATACTTCTCTTGAGTCTTGTATTTGGAAGTCAAATTTTCCATTCAGCTCTGGACTTTTCATCAGGAATGCTTGAAAGTCCTCTATTTCACTGAATATCTATTTTTCTCCCTAAAGGATTATAGGGGTAGTTAGGGGCACAATGGATAGAGCACCATCCAGTCAGGAGGACTTGAGTTCAAATCCATTCTCAGACCAGACACTTGACATGTACTAGCTGTGTTACCCAGGGCAAGTTGCTTAATCCAATTTCCTCACCAAAAACAAACAAACAAGGATTATAATCAGTTTTGCTGGGTAGGTGATTCTTGGTTGTAATCCTATCTCCTTTGCCCTCTGGAATATCATGTTCCAAGCCCTCTAGTTCCCTAATGTAGAAGCTGCTAAATCTCGTGTTAACCTGATTGTGTTTCCATGGTATTTGAATTGTTTCTTTCTGGATGCTTGCAATATTTTCTCCTTGACCTGGGAACTCTGAAATTTGGCTATAATATTCCTAGGGATTTTCCTTTGGGGATTTCCTTTAGGAGGTGATCAGTGGATTATTTCCATTCCTATTTTACACTCTAAAATGGAATGCATTCTAAAATACACTCTATTTTACACCTTATTTTACAGGGCAGTTTTCTTTGATAATTCCTTGAAACATGATGTCTAGGCTCTTTTTCTGATCATGGCTTTCAGATAGTCCAATAATTTCTTAAATTATCTCTCCTAGATATATTTTGCAGGTCACTTGTTTTTTCCAATGAGATATTTCACACCATCTTCTATTTTTTTCATTCTTTTGGTTTTGTTTTACAATGTTTTGATTTCTCATAAAGTCATTAGCTTCCATTTGCTCCATTCTGATTTTTAAGGATTTATTTTCTTCAGTGAGCTTTTGGATTTCCTTTTCCATTTGGCCAATTCTGCTTTCGAAAGCATTCTTTTCCTCATTGGCTTTCTGGACCTCTTTTACCATTTGGGTTAGGCTATTTTTAAGGTGTTATTTTCTTAGTATTTTTTGGGGGGGGTCTCCTTTAGCAAGCTGTTGATTTGTTTTTTCATGATTTTCTTGCATCACTCTCATTTCTCTTCCCAGTTTTTCCTCTACTTCTCTTACTTGCTTCTCAAAATCCTTTTTGAGCTCTTCCATGGCCTGTGACTGATTCATATTTTTCTTGGAGGCTTTGGATGTAAGAGCTATGACTTTGTTGTCTTCTTCTGTTTATATGTTTTGATCTTCTTTGTTACCAAAGAAAGATTTTATGGTCTAACTTGTTTCGCAAGTTACTTGCAACTTGAGACAATTACTTGAGTTGTAAACTCTTTGTTAAGGTCTCTACTTCCAGTGTGGAAAATGTAGTGTTCCAAGCTTTGGGGGTTTTGTGTGGCTACTTTCAGAGATACTTCCAGGGACCTGTAAATTTTCAGTTCTTCCAAGGTGGTATGATCAAATATGAGGTTTTTACTCATTTCCTGGCCTGTGTTCTATTCTATGAGAGACCACAAGCACTCTTTTCTGCCTTGGAACTGTGAGGAGGATTCTCTCTTCACTATCACCATAAGCTCCACCACACCAGCTCTCCTCACTCCAGGACTGCCATCCAGAACTATTCTCAGTGCTAGCAAAGAGATCCCTGGAATCCCCCTGTGATCACACCACTAAATTCCCCCCTGTATCTGTGGGCCAAGAGCTCTGGAAGCAGCTGAGCTGGGACTGGGGCTGGGATTGAGCTTCTCTCTCACCAAGGTCCACCAAACCTTTTCTACTGACTTCCTAAGTTGTCTTTGGTGTTTGTGGGTTGAGAAGTCTGGAAACTGCCACAGCTGCTCATGATTCAGTCCCATGAGGCCTGCTTACACACACACACACACACACATACACACACACACACACACACACACGCGCATATGTGTGTATGTATGTATGTATACATGTATGTATGTATACATATGTATATATGTGCATATATGTATATATATGTATATATATGTGTGTATATGCTTACCCCCTACTTTCCTGTAACTATAATATCATTCAAGAATTGTGAGTCATACTGTTCAGAAAATGATCTATGATTTTCAGATGAAACTGTAGAAAACCACAACTCGTATATTTGGCTCAGGACACTACTATAACAGAGTGATCATAATCACCTGACATTTATAGCATGGCTTCCCTCCAAAGACCTCAAGGGATTTCAGAAATTTTCATTTAATAGGTGTTAATTGTCTCACTCAAATAGCAGTAACACTTCTGGTAAGTCTGGACCTAGCCTTACTGAAGTCCAGGTGGTGAGCCATCCGCTACCCTTAAGAGTAAATTGAAATTCTCTCTGCAAAGTGTCTATGAGCCCATACCTTGCCAAAAGCATTTCACCCCTGTTTCAAGAGCAGGGAAGCTGCCTATTCTTTGTGGCATAATTGAGTAAGCTGGCTACATTAGCTTTGATAGGCAGCCAAGTGCCTATCAAAGACACAGTAAGTTAAAAGTGAGCAACCAGGATCAACTCCTAGTTCAGTTGTATGATAAATCTTGAGAAACCAGCATTTTTGCATTCATTTACTGATCATCAGAAAAAACACCAGAATGGGAAAGGCAAGGGATCTCTTCAAGAAAATGAGAGGTATCAAGGGAATATTTCATGCAAAAATCGGCATGATAAAAGACAAAGATGGCAGAGCTTTCACAGAAGTAGAAGAAATTAAGAAGAGATGGCAAGAATACAATCTTCTTATTTAAATTGTTGCTAACTCAGGTTTCTTCTACTTTATAGTCACTGGTTAATAATTTCCACCTAAGTGTAGTACTTTATGTTTACTCCTAATAATTTTATTTCAGTATAGCATGTCATTCCAGTGTATTAAGACTTCTCCGCATCCTGCTTTTGTCATTTGGTATATTAGGTAATTTTTAAAACTTTATCTTCTCTGGATCTGATTAGCATGTCTTCTATATCTTCATCTAAGTCACTGATAAAATTGTTTAGCAGTGCCTGAAAAGAACAGAGCTCAAATGTCAGCACTAAGAAATACATGTTGGCAAATCAAGGTCACATTAGTTAAAAAATGTCATTAATCTGATTCCACCTCACCTTCAGACAGCTTCTAAAAGATTATCCATTGCTGTTGATTCTGTAAAACATTCTCCTCTGTCTGTGATTTTAGGACCTTTGTTTGAACAATGCTTACATCCCCAGTTGTTCCTGAATTGATACTTCTTATATAGACTATCTCCACCCCTGGCTCACTCCCCTAACCTGAACCAACCTTCATACATTCATATCAATAGAAGAATCTACCAAGAACTGGAGGGAGGTAGGGAAAAGAAAAGGGGAAGAGAGGAAGAAGTAAGAGAAGGAGAGGGAGTATGAGAAAGAAAGGGAGGGAAACAGAGACAAAGAAAGAGATGCAGATCAGAGAGACAAAGAGATAATTTAGTAAATACTATATGCTAAGCACTGTTCTGAGTTCTGTGGATGCAAATTTAATCAATCAAGACAGTGCCTATTCTCAAAGAGAAATATTTTAATGGTAGAGAAATAATGCAATATAGAGACAAAAGAATTAAAGCTTAATTTGTTGTGTAGGAGGCACCAACAGTTTTCCAGTTGGGAAGAAATCTAGAAAATCCTCCAGTAAAACCTATTAGCTGACTCTTTAAAGAAGGTAGGGTCTTTGAGGTGGAAGTAAAAAGAGCATGGATTCCAGACACACATGCCACCTTTTGAAAAATCAAGGGTACAGGAGATTGAAAGCCAAGTAAGCCAGTTAACTGAAACCAGAGTGTTTGAAAGATGATATTATAATGAGTCTGAAAAGCTCTTCTAGAGACAAATTATAAATGTGAAGCTGAGGAGCTGCATTTTATCTTAGAAGGAATAGAAATCTACTGGATATTTGAGAGGAAGAGAGCGATAGAGTCAGGTCTGCTTGAGAAAGATTATTTCCATAGTTCTATGGAGGATGGATGGAAGAGGGGAGAGACTGGAAGCAGGGACAAAGACTTTTACTTTGTAAAGTCTGGTTTCTCTCTTATGCCATCACCCATTGGAGTTTCAGGCCCAGGAGCCACGCCTATAATTTTGCAGAACTTTTTGAAATCGATTTCCTTAAAGTCTAGGATATGATTCTCAATACGTCTAGCATTCCATTTTTGGCTTCCATGAATTATAAAATAACGCAGTCATTTTCTCACATTCCTGTCACTCTTAGCCCTTTTTTATTTTTTGTCAACATTAAGTCCAGAGTAAAAAGTGTCCCTTGTTGCTTTCTCAGACTTCTGTGAGATAAATTTGCAGAAGAGACAAGTTATGAATTGGATGTTCTGGTTTTGTAAGAATGAGATTTCTAGGAAATATACAACAACAATCTACTATATAATACTTGCCACACATGTATCAAATGTCATAGTGTCAATATTTAAAGGAAAACTAGATGAGCTATAAGGAGAAATGGAGTAAAATATAATAACTCTATTGGTAATAGTAATAATAATAATAATGATAATAATAATAAACAATGCCAACATTTATGCTGTATACTGAGGTGTGAAAAGTACTTTAAAAATCTTATGGAATTTTATTCTTACAACCACCATGGGAAGTAGATGCTATTATTATCCCCATTTTATAGATGAGCAAACTGAGGCTTACAGAGTTTGAGACAAGCCCAGGGTCACATAGCTAGCAAGTACCTGAAATTGTATTTGAATTCAGGTGTTCCTGTCTGCAAGGTCAGCTCTCTACTCACTGTGCCACTCCATAATAGCAAAAGACCTTAAAATAACCCTTTCAGGTAGTGACAAATATAGACAAAAAAAAAAAAAGACAAAATCCAAGAAATGAAAGACCCAAAAGTTTACATATGAGAAATATCTAGCAATTGTAGAATGCAAATAGAAAAGAATGAATATATATCATTCTATATGTGTATGTATGTGTACACATACATACACATAAGTATAATATATATGTGATACAAACATATATACATACACACAAATTTCTAAGCTCTATATGATACCTTTTTCGGGAAAAAACAAAATTGACTATGTATTAGGTCATCAAAACACCTAAATAAATGCAGCAATGTTAAGCATATCTTTTTACTGATAAAATCATATTAAAATTATATAAAAATGCCACTAAAGAAATGATTAAAATTGATTGGAGACTAAATATCTTAATCCTAAACAATCTATGGGTAAAAGAACAAGTCTTATGCACATTAAAATGAAATGACAGGTGATATTTTTCAGTCATTTCAGTCATGGCCAGCTCTTCATGACCTTCTTTAGAGCTTTCTTGGCAAAGATAGTGGAATAGTTTACAATTTCTTTCTCCAGTTCATTTTACAGATGAGGCAACTGTGGCAAGTAGGGTTAAGTGACTTACCCAGGGTCACAGCCAGTAAATGTCTGAAGCTGGATTTGAACTAAGGTCTTCCTGACTCAAGGCTTCGTATTCAATCCAGTGTGCCACCTAAGTACCCCACAATAAGAGTTACAAAGTAAAACAATTGTATACTAACACAATAAATTCTTACTAAATTGCCTTAATTATTTGACCCAAAGGGCCTACTGCTCATCATAGGACCCAAGTTTTTATGTATGCCAAACATTTCTAGCAACATTTTTATTGGGGGGAGAGTTAGTAATAAAGGACTGGGAGCAAAATAATTGCTCATAGATTGGGGAATGGCTAATCAAATTGTGTTATATGAATATAATGGAATATTACTATTTTCTGAGAAAAGAGGGATATGAGGAATGCAGAGAAATACAAAAAGACCAATATGAAATGATGCATGGAGAAATTAGGAGAATCACAAAAGTGATGTATACCATGTCCACCAACATGTAATTGTCAAAATCAATAATAGTAACCTAAATTAAATATAATCATAATTACTAAGAAAGACCCTGAAGAAGACATATAATATCCCTCTTTACAAAGATAGGAATATTATTGTGGAACATTATTATATATACTGTCAGGTAAGAAATCAGATATTGTAATTAATTTTCCTGAACTGCTTTTTTCTTTCATTTTTTTTGTTACAACGGATGTTTTTCTGGTAAGTGTAGGATATAATTAAGGATAAAATGATTATAAAACCAAAGTAGAAATTAAAAAAAAACTAATTTCAAAATAAATCACTTCTCAAAAATTTAAGTAGTAACATTTCAAGGGAAGAGTTCATCTATATTGAATAATACTCCAATGGGTGAACTATGGGTAAAAAGAAAAAAAAAGTCTTTTTTTTTGTTTTGGAAAACAATAAATGCATTTAAACTCTTAATTTCTAGTATGAATAAAATAGGAGGTTGGAAGAACAAGGAAGGATGCCATTGTCTCCTTTTAGTGTCTGAATTTTGATAGGACCTAGAATACACAAGTTGAAAAAAGCCTTTATACTTCACTTCCCCCCAGCTCTGGCCCCATCAAAGGATTTCAAGTTGGAAGTGACCTTAGAAATCTTTTACTCAACCTCTCTCATTTTAGAGCTGAAAAAATTGAAAGGACTAGTAATTTGCCCAAGATCACATGAATCCAAACTTCATAGAACAAATCCCCAAAAGGATTCAGTCAAAGGGCCAAACTTGGGGACTTAGAAGGCCTCATGTGGCCTTGAGGCTGCAGGCTCCTCACCCTTGATACACTGTCTCTAGACTTTTTTCCCTAAGTTGAGGTCCCTTTATGCCATTCCCTAATTCTACCTCATCCCACATATTTATCAGCAACTAATATCCTTATGTCGTACTATCATTATCTCTAATAGCCTGACTGTGGTGCCCCATGTTTTACATCATTTTTTAAAATCTCCCCTCATCAAAACTTCTCTCTCCAGTGCCTCATTTTATCAGGGCCTCAGGGTTTGCTATCTAATAATGGATGTTAATGAGCTTAATTAGTCAGATAAATTAATGCTGATGTTTTAAGTAGGTAATAAGTTAGGTAGCTATTGTGTTACTGAATCAGGCCAAATAACATTGTAAACTAGTGAATATACATATTTCTGTGAAGGTTAAACAGATAGTAGATATGCATATACTGTTGAATTACCATTGCTCAACCAAATCTAGTCCTAGAAATTTTTAGTTTATAAGTGAGAAGCAGAGAGATGATTTTAGGTCTAGATTCAAGAGCAAAGATTGTTCTTGTTCATGATTGTTCGTTAATCAGAGGCTCACAAACCCGAAAAATGGGGTTCACATCTTCATTTTCATTAACTTGTAACTGAAATTTAGTATTCCCATTAATTATTTAGCAACATCCTTCTCTGAATGGACCATTATAAATTTTGCTAGATTGCCAAAAGGGTTCAAGATATAAGAGTTAAGAATCTCCTAATCAAGAGCATCTCTTTATTCATATAATCTAACTCTTCCTTGTCTACTGGACACTAAACTTATAACTTCCTCATCTTGTTTCTCCTGCTTTATACAGCTTCAAATACTGAACCTTTTTTTTTCTTTTTTCCTTTTTTTATTTAATTAGATCCATCCCTTTCTAATTTTTTTTCTTATTCTTATCTGCAATATTTCACATCTTTTCTTTCCATGTCCTTACAAATGAGAAAAAAATTTTTTAAAAAAAGCACAAACTGGAGAAAAAATTCTTTATATATTTGGCTAATTTACCTCAATATCTGTTTATTCTTCTGCAGATATTTTACTTTTTTTGTTGTTAAAATGCTAACTCCTTTAAACCACAGACTATGCCCAGGAGTTAGTTTTTATTTCCTTTATCAGTCATCGATAGTGACTTTAAAAAATTCCTGTTGAAAACTCTGAATTGTTTGCCTCTATCCTTCAACTTACATTGACATCTGGCAGATGGAAACACTGCAGCAATTTCATGGAAAGACTGCCAAATATGACACCAGTATAAAGCAAATAGAGTTCCTGATCGCAAGGAGCCTAAGGCTTATTGACATTCCCCAAAGAGTGAAGAAAGCATATGGTGACACTCCTGTCAGTAACAGTCCTGTCAGGTGCTGGGTGAGATGGATTGAAGATGTCAACAGTGGGGAAGTTGACCTCCTGGGTAGGGCACAGATCTTTTTCTACATGTGTACAAGTAATGCAGCAGCCTTTTGATATGGCTGCTACTCCTGTCACATTTAGATCTGGGAAATCCTAGTGGAGCTAAGAACCATGTCAGGAGATTCAAGAGGATTTCTTTTGTCAACGGGTACCTGAGAGTGAAAGGGTCAGGGCAGGGGTATTTGTGTGTGTGAGGGGGGTGGGGTATGGAATGAGTTGCAAAAATTTTACTTTCATCTGACCTTTTGAGAGCTTAATTTTTCTTCTGGCTATGTTCTGTATCTCATTCATCCCTTTCTTTTGTCTCTAGTTGCATCCTTTCTGCCTTCAAAAATAGACCCATTAACTCTGCCTAAAATAAGGAAGTGAAACATTATTTCCCTTGTTATTAGACTCCCTCTCACTACCATTCTAGGTGTAGCAGCGATTGCTTTGGACTTCACTGAATGAAGGTCGGGTTTGTTAATATTTTATCCCTTCCCCTAGGATTCTCTAAGTTAAAGGAGGTTGGGGTTTTTTCTTTGTTTTTCTTTGTTTTTTGTTTTGTTTTGTTTTGTTTTGGTGGGGAGATCTAGTCTCTCTACTATTGGCTCATATACCCATAATGGGTATTCCCCAATTTTAAGTAATCCCTAAACTTCAATTCCATTAAACCTCTTGACGTTCAAATTAACTTTTACGAACAATTTATCTCAAAAGTATAGTAAGAATATAAACTGCCTTAGTGTCTGGGAAAGTGTAAGGGATTAGATTCACAGTTTAGCTCCATTCTTATGTTGCATAGTCCAAACAAGTTCCAAGTCCGAAGTGCTGATCCCCTGCTCCCCTTCTTGGGCCAAATTCTCATATCCTGAATGCTTAGGGCTTCTCTTTTTAGAGGTGACTGTAATATCTAGCCTGGAATCTTGGCTATGAAGTCATCATGGCCCAAATATAGTTCCTGTGAAGACCCTACTGCTTGGGCCTAGAATAGAAAAGAGGCAAGGGAAACAGACCAAAACAAAACTGGAGGGCTATTTCTCTGAGCCATGGGGTTTAAAAGTAGAGAGAACAAGGAAAGGTAAGCATTCCTTTTCTCCAGTTCAGCTCATAGTACCTAGCTATGGATGTAGCTGTGGAAGAATTGGGCTTTCATTCTGTCTAGATGCTGTGGGAAAAGAGTTAGCTTGTCACAAAAGAAAAGTGTCTTTGTCTTTCTTTTTGTTTTTTTTTTTATTTTGCTTTTGATTTGTCTGGGATCATAAATGCTACTTCTGACTTTTTTATAACAGAATTATAATATATTCTGCTCTAACACCACCTTATTTTCACTCTGTATTGTGTCTTTCTATTTAAAGTGGGTGTTTAAAGCAATATTATTTTTTTTTGGACTCTGGTTTTTAATCCATTCTGCTATCAGCTTTTCTTTTATGCGTGAATTCATCCCATTCACATTCACAGTTATGATGAGTAACTTTATTTACCTCCATCCTATTCTCTTCTATTTATCTTTCTTTTTCTTTCCCTGTGCCCCCCAAAAAAATCTGTTTTGCTTCTGATCATTGCCTCCCTTAATCCTTCCTTTCTTCTTATTACTCTAATCCTTTCTTTTTGTCCCTGCCACTCTGGCTTACCTGTTGGATAAGATTCTTCTTTGTAAGCCTTTTTCAATGCGACTTAATTTCCCCATTTCCCCCCTTCCTTCTGCCTCGTACTAGGTCATCCCTCTTTCTCATTTTTCCATTCTCCTTTTGATATCAGATAATAGATTTACAACTATATCTTTTATCTAAGTAAACTCCTTCTAAGTGCCCTAATGATGACAAAGTTGATGTATCACATGTATCATCTTCCCATAAAGGGATGCAAACAATTTAACCTTATCAAGTCCTTTATGATTTCTAACTTCTGTTTACCTTTTTTATGCTTCTCTTTAATTTTGTGTTTGAATGTCAAATTTTCTATTCATATCTGGTCTTTTCATCAAAAATGTTTGAAAGTCCTCTATTTCAATAAATATATCTTTTTCCCCTGGTAAGATTATAACCAGTTTTATTCAGTAGGTTATTCTCAGTCATAATCTTAGCTCCTTTGCTTTCCAGAATTTTCATATATCAAGCTCTCTTCTCCTATAGGGTGAAGCCGCTAAAAATTGTGAGATCCTGACTAGCACCACAGTGACTGAATTTCTTTCTGGCTGCTTAAAAGTATTTTCTCCTTGACCTGGGAGTTCTGGAATTTGTATATATTTTTCCTGGGATTTTTCATTTTGGGATCTCTTTTAGAAAGTGATCAGTGTATTCTTTCAATTTCTAATTTCACCCCTGGTTCTAAGATATCCAGACAACTTTCTTTTGTCAGAACAGTTTTTTTTTCTTTATTTGTTTGCTTGTTTTTAATTGTTATTATGGTTGTTTTTAAATAAAGCCCATTCTGGCTATGCAGTCAATCAAAAGCTACTCCCACCACTTGGTAGAGAAGTGAAGAATGTCTTCTAAAATCTGATCTCTTCATCTTAGATAATATGGGCATATTCCAAAACCTTATTACCCAGGGCTCCTTTTTCTTTTACCACTCTTCTTCTTCTTCTTCTCCTTCTTCTTCATGATCTTTTAGCATAAGGTAAATTGTTTCAGAATTATTGCTAGGATATTTGGAACTCAGGACAATTTCAAGAAATCAAGTTGCTGCTAGGGAATGCATGCCCTATTTTGTTTCATTTGTTTTATTTTATTTTATTTTATTTACTTATTTATTTATTTATTTATTTTGTTTTTTGGCTAGGCAATGGGGTTAAGCGACTTGCCCAGGGTCATACAGCTAGTAAGTGTTATGTGTCTGAGGCCGTATTTGAATTCAGGTCCTCCTAAATCCAGGGCCTTTGCTCTATCCACTGCGCCACCTAGCTGCCCCCAACACATTCAGTGCCCTATTTTAAAAAGATATTTTACTTTCTATTTAATCTAATAAAGTTTAATAATGTGCCAGGATGGCTTTATGCTTCTCTTCCGTATACCTCAGGAATTATCCCTAATCCCTTCCTGGGAGTTTTGAGCTAATCAGATCTGATTGAACTAAAGAGATGTGTCTTCCTTTTTTGTAGAGTTCATAGACTTTTATTTGAATTCTGCACACTCTCTCTCCCCATTCCCCCCCACACACACCACTCTCACCCACCCACCCACTCCTGACTTTTTTGTGTCTTTCTCCCTTGCTTCCATATCAGTTTTGTTCCTATTCTTTAGGCGATACATGTAAGCCAGGTAGGACTTGGATTAATGTCTCTGCATACTTATTTCATTGAAAAAATAGGATTAACTTGCATTCCAAAGCTTAATAGATTTGTTTGTTTGTTTGTTAACATTGGCTTGGTGTAGTAGAAATTTCATGGGCCTAAGAAAAAGAACCTCTAAGTTTGAAACACAGATCCCTCACTTATTAGCTTTGTCATCTTAGACAAGTCACTTAATTTTTCTGAGCCCTGGTTTCCTCATCCATAAAATGAGTGAAAATATACACTTCCCACCTCATGGGATTTTTTAGAACACCAAATCAGATGTGGTATATATAGTTCACTTTAGGTCCACTAACTCCAAATGTTTGTATACTGAATTATATCTACATATGTATAGTAATCTAAGGTTGCAAAGCTACTTTCCTCACAACAATTTTAGAGGTCACTACTGTTATTGTTAATTATTTTTTAAATTATTTATATTTAATTCTTGTTAGCAATTTAGAAGTAACTATTGTAAGCACGATCCATATTTTAGAAATGAGAAAAATTGAAATGGAAATTGGGTAAGTATAATAGCCAAGTCTCAGATGCAGACCCAGTGATTCTAAGCTGTTTCTGGCCAAAGCTGACAAGGCCAGTACATTGGTATTTTATATTATAAGACTAAATAAAATGACACACTTGTAGTCCCTCTAACAATTAATAAAAGGAAATCAGCATGGTTGTAGCAGGCAAATAGTACTCAATAATGAGATGCCTTCAGGACACTGCAATGATTCAGGTAAATGAATCTGCTCTTCCTCTAATTTAATCATATTGATGAAAGGCATAGGAGAGGAGATGTATCTCCTCTCGTCTTTTGACACTGAGGCAAGCAGGAGGCTAGAAAAAAAAAAACAAATACCTCAGCCTTTATTCCATGGGTCAATACATTTAAAAAAATAAAATTATTTCAGTTCACACAGTGGGAAACTCTCTCTGTCACATCTCTTTCACATTATCTTTTCTCACATACTCTCCTCTCTCTTCTCACTCTCTCACACTCTCTTCTCTCTCCTACTCTCTTTCTTCTGTCTCTCTCTCTCCCATTTTGTCTCTCTCTTTCTCTCTGTCTCTCCATCTTTGTCTGTCTCTCTGTCTCTGTCTCTGTTTCTCTTTCGCACACATACAGACACAGAAACACACACACATGCCCCTCCTCTTTTTCCTCTTTCTCTGATCTCTCTCCCCCCAACTTTTTCACATCTTTACTCCCCTCTCTCTTCCCACTCTCCATTACCTATTCCTTTTTGCAAATACCTGGCATGGTACTAGTTGTGGAGTAAACAAATGCTTATGTAATGGCTTTGTGTCCTACCTGCCTTCCTGCCAACAATGATTAAAAACAATTCCAAATTGTCCAAAAGTCCCATTCTAATGATTTACCCTTTGAGACAAGTGACTCTGTATTCCCGATGACTTCAACCATGTTGGAAATTTTTTTGTATGTGGGCCTGGTAATGGACTGTCATCCAAGGACCAGTCTAGTCATGCTTGCATAAGTTCATCACTAAGTGGCTGCAGCAGGATAAAATTTTCTGCCACTACAGCTTTCAAAATAATTTCTTTGCCATTACTATGTTCTATGTGCTAAGCATTGGGATTACAAATACAAACAAAGCAATAAACCTTGCTCTTGTAGACTTCACATTCAATTACAGGAGACAACAATTAATTGTGTGTGTATGTATTTGCATATATATAGATATACATATATTTATATATATGTATATATATATGTATATATATATATATATATATATATATATATACACAAAATATGAAGAATAAATACAAAATAAAAACAACAAAAATTTATGGTACACAGAAAGGTCCCCAACCATTAGAAATATAGGTGAGGCTTCATGTAAAAAATGGTGCTTAAGTTGCCTTTTGAAGGAATTCTATAAGGCAGAAGTAAATATGAAGGACATTCTATTATGAAAGAAAATCATGAAAAAGACAAAGTTGAGTGATTATTGTGTGAGGAACAGAGAAAAGGCCTCAGACTAGATTATATGTTTATTCCAGGAAAAGTTGCACATTTAATTGTTGCTTAGATTTCGTATTTAGTTAAGCATTCAATAACCTTCTGTGACATTCTTCCTAATACTGTCATCCATCATTGTTTTGTTCATATCCTAGAGCTGACCTTTCTTTCCTACCTTTATTTCTACTTGTCTAGTAAAGTTCAAAAGAATTTTTTTTGGTTCACCTTGTAATTAACTTTAGCATCAAATTAGAGATTTTAGGAAGGGGGTAGAAGGAAAGACACCACAATATGAACAAAGAATATTCCTCAGTTTAGTAAGATTGCAGGCACCGAGACAGAATGTAACTCTACATGAGCAAAATATTCTCCTATACAAAGGGGAGAGGGCCCAGCAAAGCTTTCATTTGCTAACATGGCTTTTTTATTCAGCTATGTGATCTTCCTAGAATAACTTTCCCCATTCTACCCACAATCATGTCTAACTCTAATCATTTTCATCTTTGTCTCTGGCCCTGTCTCATCTTTGCATAGCATTGTTCTTTTTATCAGTTGGAGCATCACTTCCTCTAACTCTATTCTGAATTATCTTACTATTGTGTCTCTTCTCTGTAATACATTGTGTGATGCATCCTATGAAAAATCCCATGTAAAATACTAAATTGCGTTGTCCTGTTTTTTAAGTGAGTTTTTGTATCTGCTGCTTTTTATGGCAAAGGGGAACTAAAACATCTTTGTAACAGCAGATTCTTTTCATTAATAGCCCATATTGCAGTTCAATACCCAACAATTGAATGTGTTAACAGTATACATTCAAATTGATTCAAAAATCAACTAGCAGAATGCCTTTCTCCACCTCACACAACACATAAAAACAGAACTTTCAAGATCAAGTTTCCAAAGATGATTCCCTTGTATTACCTATACTATTTGTAGATTCCCCCCCCCCAAAAAAAAGGTATGGTCTAAATTAATTATCATAAACTACCTAGATATTTATTGAACTCCCTTTGCTTACATACCTTCTCCACTCTCTGCAATTCCCTGTCTCTCCTCTTTGTCCCATAATGTCCTAGAGATCTTTCAGACTTATAAATGATGTGCCAGTGTTTAGAAGTCTTTGGTTGTTACTAACAGACCATTTCAGGAAGAACAATTATAAACAGATGGGTCAAACCTCCACACTCAAACGATCCATAAATCCTAGAGAATTTTTTAAAAGATTGCAACAAATTTGTCTGGCTGCTGAATATCCAGATTCCCTTCTTTGCTATGTCTCCATGTAAAAATGACATTCAGGAGTTAATTAGCCCTGAAATGTAGCCTTCAAGATTACAATATTTATAGCTTTACAAAAGGTATATATTCTTTGACAAAGAACCTTTCTATTTTGCTATGCTTCTGTGTCAGATCAACCAAGCATCTTATAAGTGATGTTTATCTGGACCTCTTCTGTATGGGGCCCTTTTCCTTGACAGCTAAAGCATTGCTCTGTACCTAGTCAACCATGGTAGCCAGAGCCTATTGAAGTTAAATAAGCAATGTTCTTGTAGGTGAATAAGCTTGATATCTCTTTCCTATACTCTCAAGGAGATTCAATTTTTCCCAGATTTCATCAAGACATTCTTGAAACATCTGGAGATAGTTTGGTTATAGAATGCTACTCAACAGTCTGCTCTGTCTACAGTTATTTCTAATGAAACAATTAGCTAATGCTGGAAGGATTATTTATTTTCCTTAAAACATTTCATTATGAAAAGCTGGTAAAGTGAATGTAATAAAGGAAGGAATGCACTCTCTACATATGCTTAAGTTAAATTAATCAAAAGTATTGTTCTAGTGGTGTCAAGTAGGAGGGAAGTAATTTATTACACTGTATGCTGAGCTATCAAGGCAACATCTGGAACATAATATATATTTCTGGATGCTAGATTTTAAGGAAGACATTTGACAAACTGAATCAGCAGCACATTTTGACCTTGATAGTGAAGGATCCACATTATATAAGGATCAATGAAGGAAAATTTTGATGTTTGACTTAGAGAAAAGAAGACCTGTAAAGTACTCCTTAGCTGTCTTCAGATAATTGAAGGCTTGTGTTATAGATGAGATATCAGATGTATTCAGTGTAGCTAATGAAGACACAAGTCCAGTGAATAGAATCTGTAGGGAAACAAGTTTCACCTCAATATGAGAAATAACTTTCTAGAAATAATAACTATCAAAAATGTAATGCACTGTCCCCATGATATAGTAAGCTTCTATTCACTTAAAGTGTTAAAGGAAAGGGTGGAGAAAAATCTAAAAGGGATGCTGAAAAAGATATCCCCTTACTGTGGGTGGGGGAGGTGGAAGGAAGGGAAAGAATAAGCATTTGTGTAGCTTCCCAGGCAGCTATAAAAATGAATATGCTAAGTGCCTTTTACAAATATCTCACTTGATCCTCACAGCTCTGGGGAATAGGTACTATTATTATCACCATTTTACAGCTGAGGAAATTGAAGCAAGCAGAGGTTAAGTGACTTGTCTAAGATTACTCATCTAGTAAATGCTTGAGATCAAATTTTAGTTCAAATTTTACTTACTTCTTAGCTCTCAGACTTGTACTGTATCCATTATGCCAGCAGATGCTTCTACAAGCAGGAGAGAATTGGAGATATCCACCAAAGACCTTTCTAATTCCTGCCCCCTCAAACACTCCTCCATCTCCATTGGGTCTATGCTGTTAGGTGCCAACTTGACTTAAAAAAATGCTGTGAGTGATGCTCTCTGCTTCTCCCCTTCCCCATCCTCTTTCTCACTGAAGTCTGCCTTCCTTCACCACTCCATCCCCTGCCCCACAACTTGTTATTTGTCTCTATACTATCGGTTCAGTTTGCCCCTACGTTCTCTGTGCTTTATTGAAGTGTGATTCCCACTTCCTTTCTCACCGCTGTTGTGGCCTGAGCGGTTGAGACCCCTTCAAAACTGGAGTACAAGACAGGGTTGTCTGGAATGAATTCATAGACTCAAGAATTTTTTTTAAGTCAAGCTGTCAAAAAGTTTATTGTTATGCTTTTCAGCAGGCTGTGATTCTTAAGGTACCTGCGAGAGACTGAGAATGGAGCTAGGGTTTATATGGAAAAGGGCATGGGAAAGGAATGCCAGGGATACTGATTAGATAATCTAAAGATTCAGGTGTCTTTGAGAGCTATGGATGGGAAAGTGTAGGGAGCATACCAGACAAGAAGGGAGATGTCTGAGGCATGGATCTTAGGAATCTGACAGGAAGAAGAGTCCTTGGGCTAGCCAGGGACAAAGCTCCTTAGGCCAGATAAGACACGACTCTCTCTCCATCTTGATTAGAGAATGCTCTGCAACAATGGAAAGCTTTCTTACAAGACAGGAACTTACTAAGGAATTGAGAGGCTTCCAGAGACATAATCTTAGGGCTGGTGCCTGAGCAGCCCAGCACTCTCTCACTCAGCTTTGTATAGCTGCTCCAGGAAGAGAGATAAGGGTCTTTCTGGGGCCCACTCATGAGTAATTACTAGGCACAGTGTCCTTGGGCTGGGGAGAAATTGTCAGAGACAGTATTTCTGAGACTAGGGAGAAATTGGGGTCCAAGTACAAGCACAAGCACCCAAGCACCCCATCACTGCCATTGGGATCTTTCCCAGAGAGTACACAAAGAACATGTGTTCCTGCCCCATTTCATAATTTCACAAGTTAACTATCAATTTAATTTATATTGCCTAATAATACTTGCAATATTTTTATTAATCACAACATTGATATGAGGACCACAAGAGATACTATATGTAATAGATTTTGCAAATATCACTACACATTTGTATGTACTTTATGTCAGCTATTATTAGAATCTTACTAGGGAGAAACATACAGAAGGCCTAGTTTAGGTACCATTGGGTAGAAATCAGGTGATGTCACCATGTGTTAGCATGTACACCCAAGACAGCAAATGTGAGTTTTAGGCTCATTCACCCCTATGTAAATATTGATGTGAACCATATAGAATATAGTGATGGGAAAGTTGGCCTTCAGATTTGAAAAAATAATTATTTTCAAATTGATCAGTGGAGCAGTTAAGAATTCAGATAGAAGTAACTGTACTTAATATCCTAGATGGAGGAAAAACAAACAAACAAACAAAAATATAAAAAAACCTTGACAAGAAGTAATCAGATGAGTACTTTTTACAAATATGGGCAAGGAGTAAACTCCTGTTCAAGCAAGGAATAAAAGCAATGAAAAAATAAAACAGAAAATTTCCATTATGTGATATTTAAAAGCTTTTTATACCAATCAAATTAATGCCAATAAGATAAGAAAGGAAACAGCTGATTGGTTAAAAAATTGTATCAAATATAGCTCATAAGAATCAGCTATGTAAGATAGGAAGGTAACTAACACAAATACATAAGACAAAAAATGATAAGAGGCCAAAGAACATAATCTCAAAAATGTTGTTATTAGTCTTATGACAGAATCCCCTAAATCACTTATAATAAAAAAAATACAAACAACTCTATTGTTTTACATCCCACTCAGCAAGGATAAAAGAAGAAGGATAAAAAAAGAAAGGAATAGCAAGTACTATAAAGGTTGTGGAAAATTACAATAACATAGGGTCAGTAGAGATGTAAATTGGCTTTACCATTCTGGAAAACAATTTGGAATTATGCAAGAAAGTAAATAATGTATCTATACACTTTGATCCAGAGGTCTTCCCTCAAAGGATTTATCCTAAGGATGTCACTGATAAAAAGAAAGCTGTCATATACAACAAAATTTTTATAGCAGTTTTTTGAAAAATTGGTTATTGCTTTGTGCTTGAGGAGGATGAAAATGACATCACTATGTCAGGGTTGAAGTATAGTGTGTCCAATTGTGGCTGATCAGACCATTATGAGCTCAGAAGGCTCTACTACAGGTCAGGCACAAATAGTTCACATGAATATTTGGAGTGAAGATGTCTTTATATTTTCACATCTCATGTTTCTTTTAAGCTACTATAATTCTGCTTTGCTCATAGAATACAGCACCTGCATTGATGCAGGCATGCCATTTTGGGTGGTCCTGTGCCAGTATCTCCCATGTCTCACAATCAATACCAAAGTTCTTCAGAGAGACCTTGAGAGTGTCATTGTATCACTTTTTCTGACCTTCATTTAACACTTGCCTTGTGTGAGTTCTGTTAAATAGTCTTTTAGGCAAACATACTTTTGGCATTCGAACAATGTGGCCCTCTCATCATAGTTGTGTTCTCTGCAGCAGAGTTTGGACGCTAGGCAGTTCAAAGCAAGAAAGGACCTCAGTGTGTGTACCTTATTACGACAGGTGGTTGAACCATGCTGAGACAATTGCAATAGAAGTGATTCAGTGCCCTGGCATGGTACTTGGTATAGTGTCCAGATTTCACAGGCATCAACAATGATATCAGCACAATGGCTTTGTATACCTTCAATTTGATGGGCACTCTAACACTTCTCTCCCAAACTTTTTTTTTTTCCTGAGCTTTGCAAACACTGAGCTAACTCTGGCAATGCTTGCAATAGCCTCATCATCTGTGTGTACATCCCTGGAAAGTATACTGCCAAGGTTAGCGAACTTATGTACAACATTCAAAATTTCTCCATTTGCTTTTACTGATGGTTCCACATATGGGGATGTAGTGCTGGCTGGTGAAGAACCTCTGTTTTTTTGGCATTGTCAGGCCCAAATTAGTGCATGTGTCAGGGAATCACTCCATACTCTGTTGCATCCCAGCCTCAGGCTGCACTGAGTACAGAACTGTTTGTGAAGGAAAAGTCACATGGGGAGGGGAGGATGTCACTTTCTTAATCATTACTCTTTTAGTCATCAGCCTTAATAACCTGATCTATCACCTGGAAGATTGTCATATACTGGAGAGTCAGTGTGTATTCAGAAAGGGCTGAAGAACAGTCAATATAATGTTTGCTGCTGACAACTCCAGGAGAAATACTATTAGCAGAACACGGGCCTGGATACAACACTAATCTTACCAAGTCTTGATACTATGAGTCATGAGGGTTGGTGGAAGATCATGGCAGACTATGTGTTTTCTAATATACAGATTTCTACCAAAAGTCTCTTATTGATGGTAATAGAAGATGAAAAAAAAAAAAACTACTCCCGGTAATCCACTGCAACCATGGGTAGAAATGCAAGCTTATTAAAGTTCCAGCAGTGGTGCTGGATCTTAGCTAAGTGTTATTCCTAAATGTAGTGAAACCAAAAATTAAAGACTGACAACTTGAGAGTTTTCAACTATTTTTGAGGCTTTACCTATTTTTTTTTTAGTAGAGACAACAGGAAACTCCCTCCAGTCCTGGGTGCAGGAATTCTTATCTTTCTCATATACTGTGTCTACAGTTCTGTAATGACACACCACCTCTACTTTCTACTGCATACAGACTGCCCTAAGTCTGGCCTATATTTTCCTAATTACCAGGAAGATTCACAGATGAGAGTAGTGTGTTTGCTCAGGAGGGGGTAGGGGGGTGGGACATTAGTGCCTAATTGAGGATTTCTCCCTGAAGCTATCAGAATGTTTAAAAGAGCATGAAAAAAGAAAGAAGCACTTATTTCTGGGGTAAACATTTGTATTTATCTATTCAGAAGGAACTTGAAGACCTAACCATAGAAGCAGAAAAGATCTCATAGTACTTAAAGCCTTTCCAAACTGGTGACAGGCCTTCTTGATTTAGGAGAGCCCAGTATGTCCATCCAGCATGGAATCAGACCAGTTTTCCTCACTCACTGTCTTTATTCTTCCAGGTGTAAGCATATCTTTGAGAAGTCTAGTTATATAAATACAACCATTCCTTCTGGAAAAAGTGAATTATTGTCCCTGGAACTTCCCAAGCCAAAACAAAATTCCCTGGGCACCACTCCACAAAATGTGATATATTCCCCTCTAAACTTCATGAGTGTAAGGGCTCTCATTTTTATATATGTATTCCTATAACTTAACACAGAGCCTATCAAGTAGTAATATATGTATGTGTATGTACATATATATATATGTGTGTATATATATATATATATATATGTACATACACAGAGCCTATCAAGTAGTAATATATGTATATGTATGTACATATATATACATATATATGTACATACACATACATACATATACATATACACACACACACGTGTGTGTGAGTGTATGTCTGTATTTGCTCAATCATTTAAAAAAAAAAAAAGAAAACCCAAGAACATTAAGAAGCTAGCAATATAGCCTAGGGAATAAGTGGCAGGACTGGGAATGAAATCTAGTTTTATAACTCAAATCCATTATTACACAATGCCTCTTTTATTAAATTCATCACTAAATAGACCAACAATGGTGGTTGCCATGGTGAGCTAAAAAAAGGTATGCAATTGCCAGCCATTCAACCCCACTTTTTGTGGCATAAGCAATTCCTTCTCTTGACAGAAAGTTCTCAGGTATCCATAGGACTGCTGGTGAAAGAAAGGATGAGGCAACAGCTGTTTACATCACCTCAGGGTAGGGGAATTGGCCATGAGTTGCCTGTGGAACTATGAGGTGATTGTAATGAGTTTACCCCTCAACGCCAAACCATTCCAGAATGGGATGATAGGGAAACCAGGGATAGTGAAGCTTAAGTGGGGAATGTCCATGAAGGTAATCTGGTGTCTGTGGATTTTTACATGAGCATGCAACTGGCAAATACTGAAGAGTATATAGGCAGAACATTGTCTGGACACATTGGTAAAGTTTTAATAAGGAACAAAAAGCATTGAAGAAGAGGAAGAAGCTGAAAAATGAGAGAATAGCATCTTTTCTGGGGTATTTCTACCAAATAAAGATTTGTTTAAAATACATGTGCTCATATACATATATGTAACAATATATGCATCTATGTGCTCATACTCATAATTGAATATAGGCACATGTGCATATGCATATACATATATGTGTGTATATATATGCATGTGTGTGTACATATATATGTTTGTGTGTGTGTATATAATGTATATTGGAAATAGTGAGATATCAGATTGGTTTTAACTAACACTAAAGACGTATAGTATAGTACATGAGTATTTTAATTATTCTAATTTTAGTCATAAGTCCTGCTACTTCTGACATTTATTTACAGTGTAATCTGAGAGAACTCACTTATCATTTTTATGACCCTTAGTTTTCTCATCTGCAAAACAGGTATAACTATTTTATCTCTTTCAGAGAGTTTTTGAAAAACTCAACATAAATAATGTATAGAAAGAGATTTGCAAACTTTACAATGACACATAACTGTTTAATGTGAATCAAAAATTTCCAAGTACACTGCCTCAACCAGAATTTGAATTATTACTTACAACAAATTGTCTTTTTACATTGTTCCTTAGCTATTATGTTACTTTTAGTCTTTTGATCTTGCATTTGGAAGGCAAAATGGTGTAATAATTGGAAGACTGGAACTGGTATCTGTTAGATCTGGGTTCAAGACAATTGCTACCTCTGAAATAATCATATCTATCTGAGGATGGGCAAGGTACTTTATGGCTCAATGACTCCAGAGACATTTCTAAGATGAAATCAGGAAATGTAACTGGTAGAGAAAGTTTCCAAACATAAAATTATGTACAGTAATGAAAATACTTTTCCATACTTCTCATCCCCTTCAGAAAATGTTAAAATGTTAAATGTGGCTTTAGGGGGATTCCATTTTTGGATGAATTTATTTATCAAAGAGTTAGTGTACGTATTTATTTGCTCAAGATGTTCTTTGAGTATTTCTTTTACAGGATCAAAATAGACTTGATACTGAATCTGTTTTCAAATTTTAATTATCCAAGCTATCAAAAAGTAACTGAGTGAATTTGATCATACAAATATGCTTTATAGAATGAAAACACTTTCTCCCATGAATACCCAGGAATTTTGACTTTATTGTGGACAAACAGTATCAGCCACTCAAAGCTTTTGCTAGTTATACTAGTTCTGCTTTAAAGAACATGAAATGATCCAGGCCATAGCTGAGCTCAAGTAATAATGAGCCACGTAATAATGGGTTATATTATATTTGTATTTATTAACACATTTTTGCCTTTATATCTGAATAGAAGAGGCAACAAGGCCTATTCAACAGACAATTAGCTTAGAAGCAAATCCTGCCTCTGACATGCTGTGTCCTCAAGCCAGTCATGTGTTCTCTCAGGGTTCTAGGTAGCTAAGAGTACCAACCTACACTGATAAAGGGAGTGTCTTCATTTGGGAATTTCTAATACCAAAGAAATCACAGGTCTAGTCCATATGTGAACATAGGAATATTTAATGTTTAGGAATATGTAAAGATTCAAATATGACTTTTCAGTGTTTAATAGGTCTTACTTGGGTAACAGAGCCAAGCTGGTAGGGAAAAGCCAGGAAGTTGCCCTAGCTCTCCCAAGTTTCCCTTGGAAAGAATATTGTGTTAATTATTGTGTGAAATAATTCTGGAATGACAGAACCCACAAAAAGACTGAAACAGTTTTCTAGCCCAAAATTAACTTGGAAGGACTTCAGGAAAGGACTGCCTCACTTGTGTAAATGGGGAGCACAACCCAGCATAGCCAGTGTCTGGGCAAGCCAGAGGGAGGCTTTAATCACAGCACAGATCAGCAACCAAAGACCCAAGGTTCTGGCCCAGCAGATGAGTAGCACAGTTCGAGTGAGGCCACCAGTCCAAGTACAGCAGGTAAACTATCAGTCCTGGACACCAGGGCACGATATTTGTGCCAATTTGTGCTAATGACTAAGCTAGGTCATGATAGTGCAGTGGGTAAGCCACTAGTCCCTGAGGTCTTAGGGCAGAAAGCCAGTGACCAGGCCCCTGGGCCCCAGTACAAGAAGCTTCAGACAATGCCCTGACCATAGAAAGTGACTATGTTGACAGGGAAGATCAAAACACAAACTTAAAAAAGGACAATGTTGAAATGCTTACATATGAAGCCTCAAAGGGGAATATGAATTGGTCTCAAGCCTAAAGTCCTCTTAGAAGAGCTCAAAAAGAATTTTAAAAATCAAATAAGAGAGGTAGAATAAAAATTGGGAAAAGAAATGAAAGGTATGCAAGAGAATTGGGGGGGGAATAGTCAATACGAAGTGCAAAATTGACTAAAGAAAACATCTCCTTAAAAATAGAATTGGCTAAATGGGAAAAAAAATGAAGAAAACAATTCCTTTAAAGGTATAATTGGCAAAATGAAAAAGGAGATACAAAAGGTAACTGAAAAAAATTCCTTAAAAATTAGAATTGGGCAAGTGGAAGCTAATGACTAGCCATTAGTAATCAGTGAAACAAAATCAAAAGAATACAAATGTAAAATGCCTCATTGTAAAAACAACTAACCTGGAAAATTAATCTATGAGAGATAATATAAGAATTATTGGACTATTACCTAAATGTTATGATTGGAAAAAAGAGTCTGAATAGCTCCTTTCAACAAATTGTCAAGGAAAACTTCTCTGATATTCTAGAATCAGATGTTAAAATAGTCATTGAAAGAATCTCCTAAGAGAGATCCCAAAATGAAAACTCCAAGGAATATTGTAACCCAATTTCAGAATTATCAGGCCAAGGAGAAAATACTACAAGCAGTCAGAAAGAAGCAACTTAAATATCATGGAACCACAGTCAGGATGACACAGGATTAATCAGCTTCTACATTAAAGGATCAGAGAGTTTTGAACATGATATTTCAAAAGGTAAAAGAGCTTTGATTACAACCAAAAATCAACTACCCAAGCAAAATTGAGCATAATCTTTCAGAGGAGGACATGGAAATTCAATGGAAGAAGGGACTTACAAACTTTCATGATGAAAAAAAACAGATTTTAATAGAAAATTTGACTATCCAATACAAGACTCAAGAGAAGCATAAAAATGTAAACAAGAAAGTAAAACAAACAAACAAACAAAACATTGTATTCAATAAAGTTAAACTGTTTACATTCGTACATGGGAAGATAATACTTGTTACACTTTTTTGTGAAATAATTAACCCCATTATATCTCTCCCTTTCTCTTTCTCCCAGTATAATCCTCTTTCACCCCTTAATTTGATTCTCTAGATATCACCCCTTCATCTTCAACTCACCCTGTGCCATCTATCTATCTATCTACCTATCGATAGATTTTTCCCTCCAACTACTGTAATACTGAAAATTGTCTCTTGAGTTACAAATATCATCTTTCCATGCAAGAATGTAAAGAATTCATCCTTATTAAGTCCCTTATGAATTATCTTTCCTGTTTACCTCTTCATGCTCCTCTTGAGTCTTGTATTTGAAAGTCAAATTTTCTATTCAACTGTGGTCTTTTCATCAAGAATGCTTGAAAATCCTCTATTTCACTGAATATCCATTTTCCCTCCTGAAGGATTATACTCAGTTTTGCTGGGTAAGTGATTCTTGGTTGTAATCCTATCTCCTTTGACCTCTGGAATATTGCATTCCAAGCCCTCCAATGCCTTAACGTAGAAGCTGCTAAATCTTGTGTTATCCTGATTGTGCTTTCAAAGTATTTGAATTCTTTCTTTCTGGCTGTTTGCAATATTTTCTTCTTGAATTGGGAACTCTGGAATTTGCCTACAATATTCCTAGGAGTTTTCCTTTGAGAATCTCTTTCAGGAGGGGACTGGTGGATTCTTTCCATTTCTATTTTACCCTTTGGTCCTAGAATATCAGGTCAGTTTTCCTTGATAATTACTTAAAAGATGATGCCTAGTTTCTTTTTTTCATCATGGCTTTCAGGTAGTCCAATAATTTTTAAGTTATCTGTCTTGGATCTATTTTCCAGGTCAGTTGTTTTTCCAATGAGATATTTCACATTGTCTTCTATTTTTTTTTCATTTTTCGGTTTTTGTTTTACAATGTCTTGATTTCTCATAAAGTCATTAGCTTCCATTTGCTCCATTATAATTTTTAAGGAAGTATTTTCATCAGTGAGCTTTTAGACTTCCTTATCCATTTGGCCAATTCTGCTTTTGAAGGCATTCTTCTCCTCATTGGCTTTTTGGACCCTTTTTGCCATTTGAGTTAGGCTATTTTTTGAGGTGTTATTTTCTTCAGTATTTTTTGGGTATCCTTTAGCAAGTTGTTGACTTATTTTTCATGATTTACTTATATCACTCTCATTTCTCTTCCCAGTTTTTCCTCTACTTCTATTACTTGCTTCTCAAAAGGCCTCTTCCAAGGCCTGGGAGTGACTCATATTTTTCTTGGAAACTTTGAATACAGAGACTTTGAATTTGTTGTCTTCTTCTGGTTGTATGTTTTGAACTTCTTTGTCACCAAACAATGCTTCTATGGTCTAACCTTTTATCACACTATTTGCTCGTGATCCCAGCCAATTACTTGAGTTATAAACTCTTTGTTAAGGTAGGAGTCTGCTTCCAGTGTGGTTAATGTACTATCCCAAGCTTCATGGGTTTTGTGCAGCTGTTTTCAGAGATTCTTTTTGGAACCTGTAAGTTTTTAGTTCTTCCAAGGTGGTATAATTAAGGGCGAGGTGTTTGCTCCTTTCCTGGCCTGTGCTCTGGTGTATGAATGACCAAAATCACTCTTTTCTACCTTGGAACTGTGAGGAGGATTCTCTCTTCACGGACACTACAAGGTCCACCACACCAGTGCTCCTCCTTGCCCCAGAACCAACACCCAGAACTGTGACTTAGATCCGAGCATGGTCAAAGCAAGAGATTCCTGCCTCAGCACTAGCAAAGAGATCCGTGAAATCCCTCTCTGATCAATCACTCTATATCCCCCCCCCCATCTGTGGGCTGAGAGCTCTGGAAGCAACTGCCATATTAGGCGATTGGGGTTAACTTACTTGCCCAAGTCACACAGCTAGTAAGTGTCAAGTGTTTAGTCTGGGGCCGGATATGAACTCAGGTCCTTCTGACTTTAAGGCTATTGCTCTATTCACTACACCACCTAGCTACCCCTTAGAACCAATTTTTACAGGCATTTGGAGGAGTTTGGGGGAGTCACTGCTTTTACTCCACCATCTTGGCTCTATCCCGACTTGTAACTCTTAAGAATAATATCTCTATTAGGGCAATTAGATGAGTATACTTAGACTGATGGTGTGGATATAAGTCGACTTTGATGTGATGATGAAAAATATAATTAAGTGGTGAAAAAAAGGATTGTACTGGGAGAAGATGGGGAAATAGAATGGGGTAAATTATATCACATGAGGAGGCATGAATGGCCTATTCCAGTAGAGAGAAAGAAGGGAGGGAGTGAGCATTGTTTGAATCTTACTCTCATAGGATTTGTCTTTTTTCTTTTTTCTTTTTCCTTTTAGGCAATTGGGGTTAAGTGAATTGCCAAGGGTCACAGAGCTAGTAAGTGTCAAGTGATTGGTCTAAGGCTGGATTTGAACTCAGGTCCTCCAGACTTCAGGGCCAATGCTCTATCCACTATGCCACCTAGCTGTCCCTCTCATAGGATTTGGCTCAAAGAGTGGATAACATACATTCATTTGGGTAGAGAAATCTGTCTTGCCCTATAGGGAAGTATAGGAGGAAAGGAGAAAGAAAATGAAAGGATGCTGATAGAACGGAAAACAGATTGGGGGAGACAGTGGTCAGAAACAAAACTTGTATAAGGAGGGAAAGGGTGAAAGAAGAGAGAAAAGTATAAATAGTGTGTGGGGGGTGGATAGGATAGAAGGAAATACACAATTAGTATTCATAACTATGAATGTGAATGAAATGAACTCTTCCAGAAAATTAAAGTGAATAGCAGAGTGTATTAAAAACCAGAATCCTACAATGTGTTGTTTACAAGAAACATAGACATACACACATAATAAAGGTAAAAGGCTAGAGCAGAATATATCATGCTTCACCTGAAGAAAAAAAAAAAAAGCAAGGGTAACGACCCTGATCCTAGGCAAAGCAAAAGCAAAAATATATCTAATTAAAAGGAAACTACATCTTGCTAAAAAAGTACCATTGACAATAAAGTAATATCAATACTAAACATATATGCACAAGTGATGTAGCATCCAGATTCTTAAAGGAAAAGTTAAGTGAGTTACAGGAAGAAATAGACAACAAAACAACACTAGTGGGGGACCTCAAACTCTCTGTGTCAGAATTAGATAACTTTAACCACAAAATGAGTAAGAAGTTAAGGAGGTAAATAGAGTTTTAGGAAAGTTATATATGATATTCCCCTGGAGAAAATTGAATGGTGATAGAAAGAAATATACTTTTTTTTTTTTTTAGTGGCACACGGCACCTATGCAAAAATTGACCATGGAATAGGATGTTAAAAACTTTACAATCAAATACAGAAAGACAAATATAAAATTCATTCTTTTCAATCATGATATAATAAAAATAATTACATGTAAAAAGGGTCATGGAAAGATAGATAAAAAAATAATATTAATTGGAAACTAAATAACCTAATCCTAAAAAATGAGTGGGTCAAATGACAAGTCAGAGAAATAATAATTAATTACATCAAAGGGAATAACAATAATAAGACAACACACCAAAATTTATGGAATGCAGCCAAAGTAGTACTTAAGGGAAATTTTATATCTCTGAATGCTTACATGAATAAAATAGAGAAACTCAATGAATTGTGCATGCAACTGAAAAATCTAGGAAAAATAGAACAAATTTAAAATTCCCAATTAAATCCCAAATTAGAAATTATGAAAATCAAAAGAAAGATTAATAAAATTGAAAGTAAGAAAATTATTGAACTAATAAATAAAATTAAGAATTGGTTTTATAAAAAAATAAATGAAATTGATAAAACTTTGTTTAATCTGATTTACAAAAAGAAAGAAGAAAAACATTACCATTATTAAAAATGAAAAGGGTGAATTCACCACCAATGAAGAGGAAATAAAAGCAATAATTAGGAGCTATTTTGCTGAACTATATGCCAAGAAATCTGAAAATCTAAGTGAAATAGATGCATATTTACTAAAACAATATAAATTTCCCAGATTAACAGATGAGAGAATAAAGTTTTTAAATAACTCCATTTTGGAAAAAATAAGTTGAACATGCCATCAATGAACTCCCCAAGAAAAATCTCTAGGGCAAGATATATTTACAAGCGAGTTCTACCAAACATTTCAAGAACAATTCCAATACTTTAGAAATGATTTGGGAAAATAGGCAAAGAACGAATCCTACCAAATTTCTGTAATGACACAAATATGATACTGATATCTAAACTAGAAAGAACCAAAACAGAAAAATAAAACTTATAGACCATTTCCCTACTGAATATTGATGCAAAAAATGTTAAATAAAATATTAGCAAAGAAATTACAGCAATTTATCAGGATAATACTTTATGAACAGGTGGGATTTATACCAGGAATGCAAGTCTGGTTCAATATGAGAGAAACTACCAGTATCATTGGCCTTATCAATAATGAAACTAATAGAAATCATATGATTATCTCAATAGCTGCAGAAAAAGCTTTTTGAAAAAGACAATATGGATTCCTATTAAAAACATTAGAGTGTAAAGGAATAAATGAGTTTTTTTTTTAATTGATGTGTCATATCTTTCTAAAGTAAGTATTATTTGCAATGTGTGTACGCTAAACATCTTCCCAATAAGATCATGGGTGAAACAAGAAAGCTCCTTATCACAAATATTATTCAATACTGCACAAACAATTTTACCTTTAGCAATAAGGGGAGAAAACAAAAATGAAGAAATTAGACTAGACAATGAGGAAAAAATAAACTATCACTGGTTCACATGATATGATGGTGTACTGAAAGAATCCTAGAGAAGAAATGAAAAAAAAAAACTACTTGAAATAATTAACAACAGCAAAGTTGCAGGATGTAAAACAAACCCATATAAATCACAAGCATTTCTATATATTACCAACAAATCTCAGCAAAAGGAGATAGAAAGTGAAATTCTAGTTAAAATAACTGTAGACAATATAAAATATTTGGGAGTCTAATTTACAGGACAAACCCAGGAACTATATGATTGCAATTACAAAACACTTTTCACCCAAATAAAGTCAGATCTAAACATTGGAAAAATATCAATTGCACATGGGTAGGTCAAACCAATATAATAAAAATGACAATTCTATCTAAATTAATTTACTTATTCAGCACCATACCAATAAACATACCAATAAATTATTTTATATAGATAAAAAAATAACAAAATTTATCTAGAAAACAAAAGGCCAAAATAACAAGCAGATTGATGAAAAAATGCAAAAGAAGGTGGCCTAGCTGTACCAGATCTAAAACTGTTTTATAAATCAGGAATCATCAAAACTGTCTGGTAGTGGCTAAGAAACAGAGTGGTAGATCTGTGGAATAGATTAGGTACATTAAACACAGTAGTAAATGATTATAGTAATCTACTATTTGAAACACCCAAAGACTCCAGCTTCTGTTGAGAAAACTGGAAAATGATATGGCAGAAAGTAGGCATAAGCCAACATCTCACATCAGATACCAAGATAAGGTCAAAATGGGTACCGAATTTCGACATAAAAATTAATATCATAATCAAATTAGGAGATCAAAGAATAGTTTACCTGTCAGATCTATGGAGAAGGGAAGAATTTATGACCAAACAAGAGGTAGAGAACATTATGAAATACAAAGTTGATAATTTTGATTACATTAAATTAAAACATTTTTACACAAATAGAATCAATGCAACCAAAATTAGAAGAAACACAGAAAGATGGGATATTTTTCACAGACAGTGTTTCTGATAAAGGCCTCATTTTTCAAATATATAGAGAACTGAATCAAATTTATGAGAATGCAAGTCATTCCCCAGTTGATAAATGGTCAAAGGATACAAAGAGGCAGTTTTTAGATGAAGAAATTAAAACTATCTGTACTTATATGAAAAATGCTCTAAATCACTATTGATTAGAAAAACACAAACTAAATCAATGCTAAGTTACCACCTCATATCTATCAGATTGGCTAATATGATACAAAAGGAAAATGATAAAAGTTGGAGAAAATGTGGGAAAACTAAAAATAATGTATTGTGGGCAGAGTTGTGAACTGGACCATACCATTTTGGAGAGCAACTTGGAACTATGTCTAAAGGGCAAACAAATTGTGCATACTCTTTGATCCAGCATTACCAGTTCTAGATCTGTTTCTCAAAGAGATCATATAAAAGAGGAAAGGACTTACTGGTACCAAAATATTTATTTTAGATCTTTTTGTAGTGGCAAAGAATTGAAAATTGAGGCAATGCCCATCAATTGGGGGAGTCATTGAACAGGTTGGGGTATATGAGTGTAATAGAATATTATTATGCCATAAGACATGTTGAGCAGGCAGATTTTAGGGGGGGAAAAAAACCAACCAGGAAAGACTTACATGAACTGATGCTGAGTGAAGTGAACAGAACCAAGAGAATATTGTACACAGTATTAGCAACACTCCACAATGATCAACTGTGATAGATTTAACTCTTCTCAGCAGTATAACAATCCAAGATAATTCCAAAAGACTCATGATTAAAAATGCTATCCACATCCAGAGAAAGAGCCATGGAATCTGAATACAGGTCAAATACTATTTTTGCTTCTCTGTGTGTGTGCATGTGTGTGTCTTTTCCCTTTCATTATGATTCTTCTTTCACAGCATGACTAATGAGGAAATGTGTTTCCATGATTGCCCTTGTATAACCTATATCAGATTGCTAACTGTTTTGGGGAGGGAGGAAGGGAAGGATTGAGATAGAAAAAAAAATGAAACACAAAATTTTATAAAAATGAGTGTTGAGAACTGTTTTTTCACATGTAATTGGAAAAAAAGCTATAAAAATAAAGAAAAAAATGTCTTACTTATGAGGTTAAAGGAAAGTAGTCTGAGCTAAACTGCCAATTTTTCTCTAAACTTTCTCAACAATCTACATTTATATTTAGCATAGATTATAAATTTATTTAACAATATTATTATTAATTCATGAAGCTGGAAGAGACCTTGGAGTCACTCCTTCATTTTACAGTTGTTGAAACTAAAGTCCTAAGTCATACAGCTAGTAAGAATAAGAGTTGGAATTCTAATTCTGGTTTTTGACCAGCAACCTCTGCTCCTCAATGTGTCTTGGTATAGAATGATCCCATTTGACTGCAGGGATCTTGAAAATTAGAAGGAAGCTTTTGGAGTCATTAGGGAAAGAGCCTGGGGTTGAGATTGGACTTCTGTTCTCATTAACAGAAGGGACGGGGACACAGAAAATATAATACTGGACTTGGTGTCATGAAGACAGTTCATACCTAGCCTCAGACAATTGCGTGATTCTAGGAAAGTCATTTAACTTCTCTCTGCCTTAGTTTTATCACCTATGAAATGGGGATAAGGCCACTTGCCTTCCAGAGTTGTGAGAATAAAATGAAAACAAACAAGAAACAAACAAAAAACAAAATGTATATACAAACACATACATGCATATTTGCATCATATATAAGCAGATCATTTATGTAAATTTATGTAGTATCAATAAAGAGATATACAGCATATACATACACGTATATGCATGTTTATGCATATACCACATATCACACACACACACACACACACACACACACATATATAAAAAGGAAGGATTGAGGGAGAGAGACAGAGACAGAGAGAGAAAGAGATAGATAGATCTATTAAGAACAATAGCAGGGATAGCTATGTGGTGCAGCGGGTAGATCAGGAAAACTAGATTTCAGATTAGACCTCAGATACTTAACAAACTGTGTGAACCATTTAACCTCTGTTTACCTCACTTTCCTCATCTGTTGAATGGGGATAACAACAAAGGGGTTTGAAAGTCACTTTTATCTAAAATGATCTGGAACTGGTTTCCTTTATGTGCCTCACATTACTGTATTTTAATTTTATTTGATACCCCAAACTATGCTTTCCAAGTATTGATAAATTTCTTCCTATCCACATCTTTCCCTCCACACATATTCTTTCTTGTTTATATTTGTTTGATTCACATTTTTAGGAATGTATGGCACAGATGTTCACAGCCTTTGAGTAAATATGATTCCTGCCATTGACAGCTCATATATATTGATTGTGTTACACATTAAAAAATCATTTAACCTCTCCATATCTCAGAAAACTCTAAAATTAAATTGGAGTGCCATTCCTGTTTCCTATCTGCATTGGTGGCGGTGATGGGAAGAAGTAAAGGGTGTGAAGAGATAGTGTAGTTCCCTTGCCAGTCCTGCCTTACACCTAAAAAATGTTTTGCTGTATGAACCTGTTCAGATTTTATTTTGGGGTCTTCATTTGACTTTTGCCCTTCTCCTTCATCTTTGCTTTTTTCTCTCTCTCGTTTTAATCCTAAATGCTCATCTTTATTTTTGGATGCTCTATTTTCCTCATTCATTTTTTTTTTCTGTATCAGTAACTAGAATTCACAACCCCCTTTAATTTCTAAAAGGTAGGCTCATTCATTCATACCTTTTCTGCCCACTGGCTGTCATCAGAAGGTTATTGTGTCCAGCTAGGCTAGCAGGGGATTACCTCTTGAGAGAGCCTTTCTTCTTTGTGACCTCGCTGATAAGTTTCCATTAATCATTATTGGCTGTGGGATATTTTTTTATGGATGGGGAAACAGGGACATGGTGAGGTTGTCACTTTTCCAAGATGAACCATTAAGTGGCAGAGCTGAAGAAAGAAGAAAAATAAATAAACAGATCTCTTGTTTTCACAGGCCAGTGCTCTGTATTTCAGACCTAAGTGATCCACATGAAGCCATACTTAAATTTCAGAAACCTGACAGCATCATAGGATGAAGTGGCATAACTCAGCAGTATTAAGAGGAAGCTAGCCAAAAACAACAGTCAGACTCGTACAGCTATAACCAAACGAATATATGAAGAATGTGTATGTGTGCGTGTATGTATGTATACACACATATATACACACAACTAAACAAATTCATTATTGTTAGTATATACGTATATATATATATATATATATATATATATATATTTTGTAGCTCATCTAGTATTAATTTTGAAGTAACTACATAAACACAAATGTTTCCACTCACACTTATTTTTGTTCAAAATGTTTCTTTTGAAGAGAAGTGATACTAACAAAAATAACATGAATTTGAAGAAATAACAGCAGCTTACACCAAAAGCACAGCAATTCATTAGACACTTTTAAGTGGTTTTCTATATTTAAATTTACTTTTAAGTCACCAGTGGAATACACTGTAGCTAGCTGAAAGGGAGAAAATGAACTCTTAGTGCCTTACTTATCAACACTGAATAGTTAGTTTAATTTTGCAATGTAGGAGAAACAAACAAAATAATATCTTTCAAATTATAGGGCATTGTGAAATATCCTCAAAGTAGAAGAGATTTCACTTATTGATATATACATGCATACTGAGGGGCAGCAAGATATAGAGGCTGGAAAATTGGCCTCAGACCTTTGTTCAAGTTCTGTTCTTGACACATACTGGCTGTATGACCTTAGGCAAGTTATTTATCTCCTAAGTGGCTCCCACAACTTGTCTATAAATTGTAGAATAATTGCTTATCTGCATTGGTAGAAGGGCTTTCAAAAAATGGTTAATTCACAAATTTTGGAAAAAATAATATCATATTTATCTTACTATATTTTCTGGTGTTTCTAGGATATTCATATCCTAAAATAATTATAGATATTTATATTCCACTGAGTTTTTTTTTATTTTGAAAAAAATATACCATTTTCTATTATACTAGTTTAATGGAGCTTTTAAAACTATGATCTCATTGAATCCCCCAATATTAAACATTTGATTGATGCAAAAGGGATCCTGATTCTAGTGGTTGTAAGACTGGAGAGAAGGGGGTGACATGGAAGATGTTGGGGAATAGAAATTGCAAGATTTGGTAAGTGATTTGGTATAGAGTATGTGGGGCATAGCACAGTAAGGACTATTTTTTCTGCTATGATAGCTAGTTGAAAGATAATTTAAAAAAACTGTGATTGACATGTAGTCACTTCCTTAGTAAAATAGTGATAACTGTATACTATCTAAATCACTATCTATGGCTTTTTTTTGGATAGAGAGGAACATGACATCTTTTGCTCATAAGACATGGGAATATTTTGGGTTAAAAGACATGGAAACCCCAACTAAAATATCCAAGTGCCCAAGAACATGCAATTTGCCTTACTCTCATATATAATATACAGTATTTTCAGCATAAACCCTAGATAATACTAAATGTATCAAATATGCAAGCATCCCAAAGCTTAGTGAAAGTGTTTTTAAAAGACTGTGATAGTAAAGACAAGTATTACAATTTCCATTTTACATGTTGGACACAGAAAACATTGAAGGTTGATTTTGTATGGAAAGTTAATGGCAGAGCTGAGACCTCAACCCAAAGTCCAACGAGTATTTTACAGGAATCTGCTTTTTTATGGCTTGCTGTTTTTTTTTATTATGTCTTTTGAAGGACAAATGCAAAATCCTTATTCCCACCATGCCCCCATGAGGGTTACAGAATCCATTGCTCTTCACATAAAAATACAAATTATCAGTTTTGAAAAATTTTACTGACTGAAATTAGTAAAATATTGTATTTGTATGCTTTAAAAACTACTTTGGAATTGAAAAGGCAGAATGAATTCTCATTCCTTCATTTTATAAAACATTTTTTTTCCCAAAAAAGTAAAGGGGAATTAAACAAATGCTGTTGTTGTTGTTGTTTCTTTGTTTTTTTGTTTGTTTTTTGTTTTTTTTCCCCCTACACACTCCCATGATTAAATCAGAAAGCCAAAACTAGGAAGAAATGGGTACCAGTGAAGATGGAATCTGTCAATAGATTGTTGATTTTCTGAAATCATAAATTCATGAGAGACAGTGAAATATAGGGGCAAACCCACTGGGACATGGATTCAAGAATTAAATTCTAATTATCTGATCTTACACATAGAGGTGTGTGATTAAGGACATCTTTTCAGTGAGCCTCAGTTTCATCATCCTTAAAATGGGGTCAGTACTTACATTACCTAGATCAGAGGTCAATGTGAGGGGGGAGCTATAGATCTTTATGTGTTACATAAATGAGACAAGAATCAATTCTAGGATTCACCTAGAAAGAAATTAGCATACTATAATTGCTGTCAAGAGACTGAGAAGATCCTGTATCATCTATTTGCCATGTGATTATGGTCAAGTCATTTAATTTCTCTCCCCCTCAATTGCTCTCTCAGTAAAATGAAAGTATAAGACTAGAAAAGATCTCTTAAAATTACTTTCATTTTCACCAGTCTGTATTACAGCGCTCTTCTTTTATAGAGGAGGAAACTGAGTCACTGAGAGTTTAAGCAACTCATATTACAGTTACTAAAGACAGCAGTAACTTTAAGCCTCCTGGGTTTTCAGACTGCAAATCTAGTACTGTGAAAGTGCAGCTCTATGTATGGTGTGTTCTGGAACTGTAGAATACTCTGACAGTTGAGAGACCTATATCATTTTCAAAAATTCAGTAAATCTTTACCACTGTTTGAAAAAAGATTAAAAAAAAGCAAATGCCTCTGAAGAGAACTGTGAGGAGACCCTAGCCACGCTTATTATAATTATAGTTAACCTCCTATGGACCAGGAAATGGACTTAAAAGATCAATAAGGCGTCACTCCTGCCCTCATGAAAGTTACGGCAGGTACAGTTAGGTGCAGTGAACGGAGAACTTTGATGTACTATTTTTGTGGCCTTGGGCACATCTTTTAATTTCTCTGAGATTCAGATTCTTCATCTGAAAATGTTGAGAGGGAGGACACCGATTGTGCAATTTCTATAGGTTTTTCTGACCTGAATTCTATAGACAGTTGCCACCATCTCTTTGGAATCAGGGTAGATATTTTTACTTAGGGCAACTTCAAGTCAGGTAACATAAAATTTATTTTCTCACTTTATAAATTTCATCACAAATAATTTTGATTTATTTAGTTATGCATTATGGTATATAAAATATAACTAAAATTAATGCTTTTCCATGTGTAATTTAATAAAAATGAAAAATATTCAGCATTGATACAATTAGGATGCCTGCCTGATTTTTTTTTCTTTTTTATAGAATAATTAGTGGGATCTTAGTAGGCTACATAATCTGTACCTTATATTTGTACCTTAATGCTGCTGTTAGCATTTCATTTCTAAATGTGCTAAATGACAGAAGTGGAGTGGAAAGACCATTGAATTGAAGTTAAAACATTTGAGTCCTAATCCAAGGTCAGTCATCTATAGCTGTGACCTTTGGCAAAATAAAAATTTAGAGCTGGGATGTCATCTGGTCCAGCTACCTCACCTCCCAGGGGAGGAAAATATGTACCAGGGAGGTTACATGTCTTTCATAAACTCATATACATAATAAAGAGCAGAACCAAAGTTCAAAACCAGCCTTTAACTTGAAGTTCTGTACTTTTCCCACTGAATTCCAGATTACTCATCTACCTTTAGTTACTTATTTTCACTGAGCCTTAATTTTTTCACGTGTAAATAGAAGATAATACATCAACAAACCTTGCTACATGAAGATATTGTGAGGCTTATATGAGGCTGTCTCTAAAAGTGCTTTTATACACTGTAGCCTTCTATGTCAGATGCTGTTATAGGTGGGCAAAAATCCCTCTTTATTTTGACTAAAGAACTTGTGGCAACATAGTGTCATTCAAATGAAACTGGGATTTGGAAAAAGATGAACTTTGTCCTTACTATTAATCTGATCAAGTCAGGTAACCTCTTTGTGACTTAGTTAACTCCTTTGCAAAATGAGGCATTTGTAATAATCTATGAGGTCTTGTCCAGTTGTTGATAGAGATAATGGCAAAATATGAAACATTCCCGCTTAAGACATTCTATTCTGTGGGGGAAAGGTCCCAGGAGCTTTTGGTAAAGGGAATGTTGCATGACTTACCTTTCTCCTATGAGCAAAGAGCTCAATTTAACGAGAAACACACTGATTCACAAGCTGCTATAGCTTGTGGCCTTTCTTGTTTCATTGAACTAGTAAGTAGGAGTAATATTATTACTTTTATTAATAGCTTTCATTTCATTTCATAGGACCCACTGTCCGAGCAATGCTGTAAAATGACAAACCAGATAGAGTACCATATGTTTAATTAATAATTGAAGCTCACTTTTTTTTTTAAAAATCTGCTCACTGTATGTTAAACTCAAAGAAGAGGCAACTGGATATGCAAGATAGCACCATGAGAAAAAGGACTTAAGTAGATTCTGGAGTTGTATGAAATTCAGTGCATAACAGAATTCTGTAGGGAAATTAGCAATGAATGAATCCATTCAATTGCCTTCCCCTCCAGTCTTTTCTCCACTTTGCGAACTATCAGTTCAAGGCAAAATTGTATTTAGGTTTAAAGCAACAAATGAGCAGCAGTATTTTCTTTAGAACTTAGAAGACCCCAGGTATGAAAACTTTAGGGAGCTGTATGGGCTCTGGGGTGTTGGTTTCTTTAAAAAGTATGAATGCTCTGTATGGCTTGTTTAATGATGATAATATATTCAATCTATATTTTCAAAGGAAGGAGAAAACAAACAGAACCACCTGGAAAGCAAGATAGGCCATTTAATAAGCAAGTTGCACAATGAAAAAGATATTTGAAACCATAAAATTAGTGTGTTTTCCTGTGTGCTAAGAGGAAAATAAAAAGCATCCCTGGATACAGATTTTGTCTGCATGCACTCAATAGTGATATACTTCATACCGTCTTAGCAATGTGATGTATTTCTCAGATCACTCTGTCTATTCATTTGTTTTTTGTCCTTCTGATGTTCTAAGCAGTATCATCCATATCCTTCTTTCCTTTCTTCCTATTAGGTTATACTATGAGAAGTCAGAGGGAAAAAAAAGAGAGAGAGATAAAAGAAGGATCAATAGAGCCATGTTTTCATGGAAAGGGAATTCACAATTGTCAACATTAAATTGTGGTCAACAGTATGTTAGGGCAAGTCAAGATTGGGAGCTGGGTTAAAGCAGAAAGGGCTAGTGGACATATATCCTCAAGAAGAGAAACTAGAAGAATTCATATAACTTCAGGGGTCCTCCATATAATGTTAAGCAGTGGATAAGCTGTAATTGATGGGGTTGGGATTTGGACCACAGAAAGGCAAAACCCTGGACTTTCCCACATGGCCAAATCTCTGGCATTCTCCATGGAGGAAATAATTCTATTAGTTAGCCTTTCATTGTGACTACACCCAATCTTTTAATTCTCTGTTACCCTAGCCCTCCCTATGGCCCTTGGCCATTTTCCAAACTTAATCCTAGCTAGGCTCCATTATCTAAGTCTCAGGAGTTCTGTTCATACCAGCCTGATGGCCACTCCCATCCAGATCTCCTTAGACCCCTCCTCCAGTCATCCCAAACTATTTGACCACTCCTAGATCCCTCCCACATTCTTTCTGTATATAAAGTCCATCTTGTCTCCATTAAGATTCTCAGAATCTTAGAATCTAGCCAATACCTCGCAGACTCTCAAATTCCTGGCTAATATGGCGAATCTTTAATAAACCTAGTCTTTGGCTGAAAGAAGGCTTAGGTCAAATTCTTTCAGGCAAGACCCATATGTTATGACTTCTGGGTCTGATCACCCCTAAACCCCTAGACCTCATCATAATGAGCCTAGAGATTTAAGCTACCTTGATAGAATGGACAAGATTTGGGTTCCCAGACCAGATGAAAGACATTAGCAGATGCATAGTCTCATTATATGGGCAGGGATCAAGATCTGGAGAGTTTGGGAGGACTTCGGCTTCTGGGAACCAAGATGATGGAGTGAAAAGGTAATCGCTTTCACTCTCCCCTATCAACCTCTGGAAACTCAGAAAATATCACCCCAGAAAAAACCCTGGAACAGCTGAACTAGAAGAAAGATGGGCAGCAGCAGTGCAGCAGCCCAGCAAATGGGTCTCCCAGTGCCTCAGCAAAAATAAGAGAGGCAAAACTAAAAGGAACCCCAGGCAGATAAGTACCCTGCAGCATTCATCTGAAAAGAGCTAAAGAAAGCAACCTAAAGGCCCTAAAGGCCTTGCTGATTCCAACCCAACACCAGGTAGCTGTCAGCCTCCAATTGTGAAGAAATCCTGAAGCCCAGGTGGTAGAGCAGGCAAACACCAACACCTGGACCTCCAAGTGCCTCAGTGAGGGCAGGGGGAATTGGTGAAAACCAGCTCAGAAAACCACCAGGTGCCTCTGCACTCTACCTCAAAGGAATCTCCCAGTGCATTAGCAGAAAGAGGGAGTCAACACTGCAGGGGCCCCAGGCAGATAAACACCCTGCAGCACCCATCTAAAAGGAGCTGAAGAAAGCTAAAGGAAAGGAAAAGCAGGCAACCTAGAATTGCCTGAAAGTTCCAGCCTTGCTGATTCCAGCCCAACAGAGGTAAGCTGCCAGAAACCTACAGCCTCCAATTGCCAGCATAAGAGGCCCCAGCACAAAAGCCAGTGACCAAGTCCTAGGCTCCCAACACAAGAAGCTTGGGTCAGTACCCTCTTTTCCCCAGCAGAAGAGCTGAATCTCTTTAAAGGCCAGGGAATAAAGAAACACCATGAGTAAAAAGAAATGTACCATAGATTCATATTATGAGAAGAGTGAAGATCAAGACAGAAATTCTGAAGAGGACAGCATTGTCAACAAACCCACATCTGCAACAACAAAAGGGAATATGAACTGGTCTAAAGCTAAAAAAGCCTTCTTAGAAGAGCTCAAGAAGGATTTTAATAGTCAAATAAGAGAGGTAGAAGAGTCCTTCAAAAATACAATTGGCCAATTGGAAAAAAAAACACTGAAGAAAAAAGTCCCTAAAAACACAATTGGCCAATTGAAGAAGGAAGGACAAAAACTAACAGAAGAGTACACTGAAGAAAACAAGTCCCAAAAAAACACAATTGGCCAATTGAAGAAGGAAGGACAAAAACTAACAGAAGAAAACAATCTGTTAAAAACTAGAAGTATCTATGAGAGAGCAAGAATCAGTCAAACAGAAACAAAAAAAATGAAAAAATAGATGAAAATGTAAAATACCTCATCAGTAAAACAACCACCTGGAAAATCGACTCAGGAGAGACAATTTAAAAATTATTGGACTACCTGAAAATCATGATGAAAAAAAGCCTGAACAGTATCTTTCAGGAAATCATAAAGGAAAACTGCCCAGAAGTCCTAGAACCAGAAGGGAAAATAACCATAGAAAGAATCCACCATCACCACCTGAAAGAGATCCCAAATTGACAATGCCAAGAATATAATAGCAAAATTCCAAAATTACCAGATGAAAGAGAAGGTGCTGCAAGCAGCCAGAAAGAAAAATTTAAATATCATGGAACCACAGTCAGGATTACACAGGACCTTGCAGCTTCTACATTAAAAGACAGGGCATGGAACATGATATTCCATAAGGCAAAGGAGCTTGGAATGCAGCCAAGGATCAATTACCCAGCAAAAATGAGCATCATTTTTCAAGGGAGGAGGTGGATATTCAACAAATAGGAGACTTCCAAACTTTCCTGATAAAAAGACCAGAGCTCAACAAAAAATTTGATCTTCAAGTACAGGACTCAAGAAGGACTTAAAAAGGTAAATGGGACAGAAGATACAATATGTTGTTAATAAGGGGGGGCTGTTTAAACCCCTACAAGGGAATATGAGACTTGCAACCCTTGAGAACTGTATTGTTATTACACCTTGTTAAAGGAGTATACATAAAGAGGGTGGATATTAGTTGACTTTGATGTAATGATAAAAAAAATCTAATCAAGTGGGTTAAATGGATCCAAATAAGTGGATCAATCTGATCTTAGAAAATGTACTGAGAAAGGAGGAGGCAGACAAGGGTAAATTACATTACAGGAAAAGACACAAAATCCTATTACAGCAGAGGGAAAGGGGGGAGCATTGTTTGAACCTTACTCTCATCAGATTTGGCTCAAGAAGGGCATAAATAATCAGTTAGGTATAGAAATCTAACTTGCCCTATAGGCAGTAGGAGGGAAAAGGGGAAAGAAAAAGGGGGGAAAGAAAAGGGAGGGAAGAGCAGTAAGACTAAAGGGGAAGAAAAGGGAAAGGGATAATAAAAGGGGGAGGGACTGAAGGAGGCAGTGGTCAAAAGCAAAACACTAGTGAAGGGGGAAAGGAAAAAGGAGAAAGAAAAGCATAAATGGGGGGGGGAAAGGATGGAAAAATAGAAACAGACAGTAATCATAACTGTGAATGTGAAGGGGATGAACTCTCCCATAAAACGGAAACGGATTGCAGAATGGATGAAAAACCATAATCCTACAATATGTTGTTTACAGGAAACACATTTGAAAAAGAGTGACACATACAGGGTAAAGGTAAAAGGCTGGAGCAGAATATATTATGCCAGCTGAAGTAAAAAAAGCAGGGGTAGCAATCCTGATCTCAGACAAAGCAAAAGCAAAAATAGATCTAATCAAAAGAGATAAGGAAGGAAACTACATCCTGCTAAAAGGCACCATAGACAATGAAGTAATATCATTACTAAACACATATGCACCAAATGGTATAGCATCCAAATTCTTACAGGAGAAGTTCAGGGAGTTACAGGAAGAAATAGACAGCAAAACTATACTAGTGGGGGACCTGAACCTCCCCCTCTCTGCACTAGATAAGTCTAACCACAAAATAAACAAGAAAGAAGTTAAGGAGGTGAAGAGAACATTAGAAAAGTTAGGTATGATAGACCTCTGGAGAAAACTGAATGGGGATAGAAAGGAATATACTTTTTTCTGCAGTACATGGCACATACACAAAAATTGACCATGTACTAGGGCATAAAAACCTCACAATCCAATGCAGAAAGGCAGAAATATTAAATGCATCCTTTTCAGATCATGATGCAATAAAAATTATATGTAATAAAGGGCCATGGAAAGATAGACTAAAAAATAATTGGAAACTAAATAATCTAATCCTAAAAAATGATTGGGTCAAACAACAAATCATAGAAACAATCAATAATTTCATTCAAGAGGATGACAATAATGAGACAACATACCAAAACTATGGGATGCAGCGAAAGCAGTTCTTAGGGGAAGTTTTATATCTCTAAATGCTTACATAAATAAAATAGAAAAAGAGGAGATTAATGAATTGGGCATACAACTAAAAAAACTAGAAAAAGAACAAATTAAAAATCCTCAACTAAACACCAAATTAGAAATATTGAAAACCAAAGGAAAAATTAAAAATTGAAATTAAGAAAACTATTGAACTAATAAATAAAACTAAGAGCTGGTTTTATGAAAAAACAATAAAATAGATAAACCTTTGGTTAATTTAATTAAAAAAAGAAAGAAGAAAACCAAATTACTAGTATCAAGAATGAAAAGGGAAGCTACCACCAAGGAAGAGGAAATTAAAACAATAATTAGGAATTATTTTGCCCAACTATATGCCAACAAATTTGACAATCTTAGTGAAATGGATACATATTTACAAAAAAATAAATTGCCCAGATTAACCGAAGAGGAAGTAAAATACTTAAATAACCCCATCTCAGAAAAAGAAATTGAACAAGCCATTGATGAACTCCCTAGGAAAAAATCTCCAGGGCCAGATGGATTTACATGCGAATTCTATCAAACATTTAAAGAACAATTAATTCCAATACTATATAGACTATTTGGGAAAATAGGTGAAGAAGGAGTCTTACCAAATTCTTTTTATGATACAAATATGGTGTTGATACCTAAACCAGGAAGAGTCAAAATAGAGAAAGAAAATTATAGACCAATTTCTCTAATGAATATAGATGCAAAAATTTTAAACAAAATACTAGCAAGTAGATTGCAGCAACTTATCACAAGAATAATACACTATGACCAGGTAGGATTTATACCAGGAATGCAGGGTTGGTTCAATATTAGGAAAACTATCAGCATCATTGAGCATATCAACACAAAACCAACAGAAACCACATGATCATCTCAATAGATGCAGAAAAAGCTTTTGATAAAATACAACACCCATTCCTATTAAAAACACTAGAAAGCATAGGTATAAATGGAGTCTTCCTTAAAATAATAAATAATATATCTAAAACCTTCAGCAAGCATTATATGTAATGGGGACAGGCTAGAAGCATTTCCAATAAGATCGGGGTGAAACAAGGATGTCCATTATCACCACTGTTATTCAATATTGTACTGGAAACCTTAGCTTTAGCAATAAGAGAAGAAAAAGAAATTGAAGGCATTAGAATAGGCAAAGAAGAAACAAAGCTATCACTCTTTGCAGATGACATGATGATATACTTAGAGAATCCTAGAGAATCAAGTAAAAAACTACTTGAAATAATAAACAACTTTAGCAAAGTTGCAGGCTATAAAATAAACCCACATAAATCATCAGCATTTCTATATATTACCAACAAAGCCCAACAGCAAGAGATAGAAAGAGAAATCCCATTTAAACTTACTGTAGACATTATAAAATATTTAGGAGTCTACCTCCCGAAACAAACCCAGGAACTCTATGAACACAATTACAAAACACTTTTCACACAAATAAAATCAGATCTAAATAATTGGAAAAACATCAGTTGCTCATGGGTAGGCCGAGCTAATATAATAAAAATGACAATCCTACCTAAGCTAATTTACTTATTCAGTGCCATACCAATCAAACTACCAAAAAATTATTTTATAGAGTTAGAAAAAATAATAACAAGATTCATTTGGAAAAACAAAAGGTCCAGAATATCAAAGGAACTAATGAAAAGAAATGCAGGGGAAGGTGGCCTAGCAATTCCAGATCTTAAATTGTATTATAAAGCAGCAATCATCAAAACTGCTTGGTACTGGCTAAGAAATAGGGAGGTGGATCAGTGGAATAGGTTAAATATGCAAGACACAGTAGTCAATGACTATAGTAATCTATTATTTGATAAACCCAAAGACCCCAGCTTCTGGGATAAGAACCCACTCTTTGAAAAAAACTGCTGGGAAAACTGGAAAAGAGTATGGCAGAAACTAGGCATAGACCCAAATCTCACACCATATACCAAAATAAAGTCAAAATGGGTTCATGACTTAGATATAAAGGCTGATAACTGGGAGAACAAGGAATAGTTTACCTATCAGATCTATGGAGAACAGAAGAATTCATGACCAAACAGGAGATAGAGAACATTATGAAAAGCAAAATGGATAATTTTGATTACATTAAATTGAAAAGTTTTTGCACAAACAAAGCCAATGCAACTAAGATTAGAAGGAAGGTAGAAAATTGGGAAAGAATTTTTACAACCAGTCTCTCTGATAAAGGCCTCATTTCTAAAATATATAGAGAATTAAGACAAATTTATAAGAACACAAGCCATTCCCCAATTGATAAATGGTCAAAGGATATGAACAGACAGTTCTCAGATGAAGAAATTAAAGCCATCTATAGTCATATGAAAAAATGCTCTAAATCATTATTGATTAGAGAAATGCAAATCAAAACAACTCTGAGGTACCACATCACACCTATCAGATTGGCCAACATGACAAAACAGGAAAATGATAAATGTTGGAGAAGATGTGGGAAAATTGGAACACTAATACATTGTTGGTGGAGTTGTGAAATGATCCAACCATTTTGGAGAACAATTTGGAACTATGCCCAAAGGGCTACAAAAATGTGCATACCCTTTGATCCAGCAATAGCACTTCTAGGGCTATATCCCAAAGAGATCAAACAAATGGGAAAAGGACCCACATGTACAAAAATATTCATAGCAGCTCTTTTTGTGGTGGCAAAGAATTGGAAATTGAGAGGATGCCCATCAATTGGGGAATGGCTGAGCAAGTTGTGGTATATGAATGTAATGGAATACTATTGTGCTATAAGAAATGATGAACAGGCTGACTTCAGAAAAACCTGGAAAGACTTGTATGGTCTGATGCTGAGTGAAGTGAGCAGAACCAGGAGAACATTGTACACAATAACAGCCACGTTGTACCATGACTAATATTGTTAAACTGCACCCTTCTCAGCATTACAAGGATCTAAGACATCTCTAGAGGCCTGTGATGTAAAATAGTAAAATGCTGTCCACATCTAAAGAAAGAACTATGGAAGTCCAATTGCTATTACTTATTGTTACCTTCTGTTGAGTTTTGTTTCATCTGTTTGATGGTTCCTCCTATTGGTTTTAATTTTTACCTACAACTTCACTAATGTGACAATATGTTTAATAGGAATGTAAATGTAAAGCCTATATCAGATTGTGTGCCATTTTGGGGAGGGTGGGGAGGAGAAAGGGGGAGAAAACTTTTCAACTGAAAAGCATATGGAAGTGATTGTTGATAAATCAAAATAAATTAATAAAATTTAAAACAAACATAGGTGGCAAAAAAAAAAAAAAAAGATCTGGAGTGTTTGACCAGTCAGGAAAGCTCAGGCCTTATCCGTGATTCCACATTAAATAATTACAATATTTAAGATTAGTTAAATCATTTACAAAATATGTAACTTTCTGCTAAATCCCAAAGTAGACTGTGTATAGCAGGGAAACACAATGAATAAATTCATCAAGGGCTGCCTTAAACTCCTATCTCAATTTTAAACATTGGTTGGAAGTAAATTACTCAGGTTTTATGGGTCATAAGTGCATTGCAACAAATTATAATGTGGCTATTTCCATATATATTTTGTTTCTTACTATACAGTTTACATGCTCATGTTTGAAATCAAAGCATATAGTCTTAATCTAAGAAATAATCATCCTTCCACAAAGTAATTATATCCATTATTTGCAATTTTGCTGCTTTTTCTTCCTTGCTGCAAATATTATCTAATAATCCATCTTTAGCCATGACATAGGATTATAAGAGCCCATCCAATCTGACAGAATATAAACTACTCGACGGCAGGGTTGAATTTAAGTTTGTTTTTGTTCCTTAGTATTTACCATAGTGGTTGAAGCAGACTGATCATTAAGATTTAGGGCAAGAAGATATCCTATAGACCATCTAGTTCAAGCACTTCATTTTAAAACTGAGGAAACTGAGGACCAGATAAATCACTCCTTCATTCCTTTCTTGTCTCTGCTCCTGACTCTCTGGGCTTCTTTCTGCACCATGTCCTAGCTGCCTTGTCACTCTGGAAGATGTCTCTGTCCCTCAAGCCTCTCCTTCTGACTACTTATTTCCTCCCAGAGCCCCCAGGAAGTTCTCTGGTTAGCCATGGCATGCCCTCACTCCTCTCCTGACTTCACTCTCTCATGTTATCTCCTTTTACGCATTGTTTTACCCAATTAGAATGTAAGCTCCTTAAAGTTATGGATTGTATATGTGTGTGTGTGTGTGTGTGTGTGTATACATGTATATTACATATACATGTTTTTTTCATATATTTTTTTCAGTGCTTAGTCAAGAATCTTGTACATACTGAATGCTTAATGAATAATTGTTGACTTGCTACATGACTATATCTTATCTGCCCATAATCACACACATAATAAACACTATAACCAAGATTCCAAGTGAGTTTCTCTGAATACAAAACCAATTCTGCTTCCTTTGTTACACACTGCCCTTTTTTAGCTCTCAAATTGCTTTCAGGTGCATTATTTCATCTGATTTTCACAAATCTTTCATAAAACTGACACTCAAAGAAGTCACTAATTTCCTAAAATGTTTCTAGCAAATGGCAAATAAAAGGTTAGAACAAAGGTCTTGTTACACCTAGTTTTATTACATACTATTCCTCAAGTAAAGCAAGTTCAAATCCAGTAAAGGTTTGCAAGCCACATTTGCATAGGAAAGACTAGAAATGCAGTAAATCTGAAAATGACCTTCTTTCTTGAGTTAAGTTTTATGCCTGTGCCTTTTACTCCTCCTATTCGTTTGTAGGGGAGAGAAAAACAAAAAACATGGACTTTAGCAAGTAGGCAGTGCCTTGAGAGCCCCTTGCCAGCCACCTAGAAGACCTGCATCTAAAAGAATGCTAAGTATAATTTGATAATCAGAAATTAAAAAAGAAAAAAAAAGTTATATGGATTTTAGACCTCAAGTCAAATAGAGACTTCTAAGGGAGACTCTATTCTTGGTGACCAGGAAATACTAACCACCCCAAGAACAGTCTTAGGACTACCAACACTGACTAGCTGGAGTAGTTCTGGGTTCGAAAGATCCTTGTATCTTCTGTAAACATCCAAGTCAGTCAGCCAAGGCTCTAAGAAATAGGCAGACACTGGGGGAAGAAAGTAACTGAAGTTTCTTCTTCCCCTCCCACCACACAAACATCTCCCACTAACATGATACGATTTGTTGCTGCTGGGCCTTAACACTATCGGAGTATATTCTCTTGCCTATGAGGAAGAGATAGTACCATGACTTTGGGTTCAAATGGAACTCTTAATCTGGAAATAGTGAGTTCCACCATTGTTTCTCCTCTGTTGCTATAGCTCAGTAACCATAGGCTCTGAGAAGCAATTGAAGTCGCATGAAAACCAGCCATGAGCAATGCCAGAGAGTACAGCTCCAGCAAAGTCTGCAGGTGTCCAGCAAAGTCCATAGGCAGCCAGGTGGCACAGTGGATAGAGTGTTGGGCCAGGAGACAGAAAGAACTAAGTTCAAATCCAGTCTCAGAAACTTATTAGGTATGTGAACCTGAGCAAATCATTTTATCTCAGTTTGCTCATCTGTAAAATGGGGATAAAAATAGCACCTACCTTCCAGGACTGTTGTGGGGATCAAATGAGTTAATATCTGTAAATCACTTAGCACAGTTCCTGGCACACAGTAGGTGCTTAATAAATGTTTATTTCCTTTTCTTCTGTACATCTGATAAAGACTGGATACAATGTGAGACCATTAAGTGGGAATGCTTAAAGGACATTGCCTGGATTCATAGAGAAGTCCTGCAGGATCAGAGATATGAGTTTCCTCTCCATAAATTTGTCTTGGCCATATGTATTCTCTACTTGAGTCCATTCTTCCCCGAATCGTGTGCGTATTTATGGTAGGACATGGCCAAGACTTATGAGAGAAATATTGCTGCTTTTCTTACTACATTACTACATTAAATAAAAATTTGACTTAAATTGTGTCTTTTCATTGAGTTACAAAGAGGTTTTGTTGTTGTTGTTGTTGTTAATAGCACAAAGCTAGTGAGCTATGGTTTCGAGAGAATGCAGACCAATAGATACTCTGAATTTGAGAGATCTTGTCTGTGAGCTCTGCTGTGCACATTGAGTGGTGCCTCCAGTGACTACATTCACAAATACAGGTCCCTGATGTTATACGAAACTATTTGGAATGAAATTACATGTACTAGTCTGTAAATATGTATTTGAAATATATATCATCTAAACTATTTTCTGCTAGTGAAGTCAAGATGCTAAACATACTAGAGAAAACAGATGAATTTGCAAACATGAATAAACACATCTTTGTCCTTTGCAAAAATAAAAGCAAATAAATAAAACAAACAAAAAAACCCAGCACTTTAGCTTTGGCCATTGACCTTAAGACCTTAAGTTTCTCGAGGAGACTGGCTGGTTTTAAGACACCAAGTTAGAAAACACATGAGACTGTTTTCTCTAAAGAAAGGGGAAAACATCTTTGTTGTGTACTTACCTCAGATTTTGAAGAATTTGCCCAATTAATGAGGACTGAAATAGTGATGCTCACCCCTACCTTCCCATCACCAATGAACTCTGTCTGCAACCAGCAATGGATGGTTCTAGGGAGGAGTCACAGTAGGGACACTTATGTACTGTAATATATGTCAATGAGTCAGGCTTTAGGGTCATGACTTATGCAGAGTAGAAGAGTATGAAACTGAAGGGATGGTTTCAGACCTATGGCTACGAAAGGGAGTTGTGGGACAGAGCAATAAGCATGACAGGGAATGAGAGTTGGAAGGAAAGAAATAAACATTTGTTAAGCCCCTACTATGTAGCAGACAATGTGGTAGGCACATTACAAACATATCATTTAATCTTCACAACAACCCTGCAAGACAGATGCTATTATTATTCCCATTTTCCAGTTGAGGAAACTGAGGAAAGAAGGGGTGAAGTTTCTTGCCCAGAGTGACACAGCTAATTAGTCTCTTCCTCACACTTATAGAAGCCTTCCTGATTCCAAGCCCAGAGCTCTATCCACTGTGCCACCTCACTGCCTCATATAGGTAGGAGATCTATATGTGACTATAAACCCAGGAAGAGGGCAGTAGTCTTGGAATACTCTGGCACAATATTTTGGCTAAAGTAAATTCTTCCCTGGCTTCTTTCCTCCACATGCCACCTGCCACCAAATAACCATATCTTCTTTCAAAGCTGATTCTTTCCTCATCGTCCGTTAGCATCAGAGTAGTCTAAAGATCCTGTAACCTGTAACAGCTCACTGTGTCTCCAGACTAGTGATAAAGTTTGAATTCTCATTTTAAAGTTGCTTTTTCAGGTAACCATTGCCACATAATGCTTTAAGTAGTTTTTTTTTTCTTTTATGACAACATAACAGAATGGTGGATATATTGTTTTCTTTGTTGTATTTTAAGTTTCTTAACAATTATTTATTCTTACTCACTGGAGGACATAAATTTTCCTGAATCACTCATTGAGTCACAGAATGTCATAATTGAAATGGAGGTCAACTAGTCAAACCTGGAATCTTAACAATTCCCTCTATGGTGTATTCCATAAGTCATCATTCAGCCTTTACTAGAATATTCCATGTCATCATCTAGCCCTTACTAGAATATTCTCTAAGTCATCATCCAGGCTTTACTAGAAAATTCCATGTCATCATTCAGCCTTTACAGGAATATTCCATAAGACATCATGTAGCCTTTACTAGAATATTCTATAAGTCAGTATCCAGCCTTTGCTAGAATATTCCATGAATTGTAATCCAGCTTTCACTAAAAGGCTCGTAGGTGTCTGTGGAGGAGGATGGAGAGAGGTTGCTCCTTCCCAAGGCAACCCGTTTCTTTTCTGAATTGTTCTAAAATTGTTATTCTTTTCCCTTTATGTTTATTTTACATGTTCTAGTTATTAGATTTCAAAATACCTAATGCAGCACTTTTCACAGTGCCTGGTGCATATAGTAAGGACTTAATAAATATCTGCTAATTAAATAATTTGATGAATTCATAATCTAATTGAAATTTTGTACTTATCAGACCCAGATCACTTTGAAAAACAAGTTCATTAAAATGTTATATTTTAAAATGTACCTATGTTGGGGAGAGAGAACTCTTTACCTGTCCCTCTCATAACTTTTTGCTTTTTGAGTGATATCAAGCATAACTCACATTTTAACATCCAACTTCTTTTCTATTTATATAATCCTTTCTTCCTCAGCTCCTTTAAACCATTTGGAATTAGATTTAAAATTGTATGAATTGAAGCTCTTCTGAGTCAGAGAATTTTTTTTAGTAGGAAGGGATCATACAGGTCATCTAGAATCCTCTGCTCATCTTACAGATTTCTTTTTTGTTTTGTTTTGTTATGTTTTCTTTTTGGTGAGACAATTGGGATTAAGTAAGTTGCCCAAGGTCACACAGCTAGTAAATGTAAGTGTCAAATATTTGAGGCCAGATTTGAATTCAGATGCTCCTGACTCCAAGGCCGGAGATCTATCCACTGTACCACCGAGCTGCCCCCATCTTACATATTTCTAAACTGAGGCCCAGAGAGAACAAATCATTTTTCCAGAATCACCACATAGCCAGTTATTAACAGAGATGAAACTAAAGCTAGATCTACTGACTCCCAGAATGATGTTCACTTGTATATTGCCATGCTGCTTATGTTTTATCTACAGTTCTACATGTCTTTCTAGATATTCATTCTCGTATTTGGGCAATAGATAATCTATTTTTTTGTTTTGTTTTAGAAAAGATCTTCACATCTTTTAGTACACCATTGGTACGCACCAGGTTAAATATACACATGCAAACTTCCATATAAAAAGACATCTACATGTCTATTTCTCTTTCAACTATAACAGTAACTAGCAATTACATAACTTTTTTTTTCAAATGCTTTACAAATGTTATTTCATTTTATCCCTACAAAAACCCTGGCAAGTAGCTAATGTTATTTATTGCCATTTTGAGGATGAGGAAACTGAAGCAAGCAGAATTTAAATGACTTGCCAAGTATATACCTAGTAAGTTTCTGAGACAGATTTGAACTCAATCTTACTGATTTCAGGTCCATTGCTCTATCTGCTACACTACCTTGTTGTCACTATTGAACTTTTGTGGAATACCTTGGATTTATTTTAAGTACCCTATCTTATCAGATGGACTGCCAGCTTAAATGTCTTATTCTCATTATACTTAGGATCATAGCATTAGAAAGGACCCCTCTAATTTTCCCAATTTACAGATTATAAACTAAGACCCAGACTCATTCCACTACATCTTCTTAGAGCAGTATTTCAGAGAAGGCTCTCAAGAACAGTTTGAATTCAATTAAATTGAATTACTACCTGGAAGCTTCTAGGATGATAAGGTTTCAACGATGCCCAGTATATCCTAATCCCCTACCCATTCATCACCCACACATTTGGTCTGAGGCTTACCTCTATACCAAAAGTGCTTCATATGTCACTAGTAAAGAGACTACATTGCTGCCTATTAAGAAAAGCACTTCTCACTGCTTTGCTTAAGGCAGCACTGAGAAATTGCTCCTCATCTTTCCATCAACCATTGGGTAGAAACAGCAAAGGTAAAGCAATAATGAGAAAATGTGTACTTTTAAAATTTGCCTAAACATTTAGATCACAATTAGGGTGAGTTTCTTTACTCATTAAAAAAAATCATAGTTTTTTTTTTCCTTTCAAGAATAGACTAGATTGAGCAGTAATATAGATATATAGGGGTTTTTTTCACATTCTTGTTACTCCAGGGAAAGCATTTCAATATAACTCCATCCTTCAGTGAAATATATTTCTATAAACTGACTTCCAACCCTCAATTTCGTCATAAGGAAATAAGATAAAGAAAACAGTTGTAAGACCTTTCAAAGGCAGAGGATAATGGTACAAGGTTCAGTCATTGTAGACAACTGAACCAAAGTCAATTGAATCATTTAATTTGCTAGTAGTTTTCTTACTTGGTTTTAAGAACTAGTGTTTGGGACATACAAACATTTATAATGTGGTACCTTTATGAGCAAAAGAAATTATGTACAAAAGATGATCACTAAGCCTAAATCCATGACCCATGATCCCATAACCTTTGTTTTGTGCTTTATTGCTTACACAGTGATTTCCATACAATAATCCTATGACAAAGATAATGCAAATATTATTATCTTCATTTTGCTGTTGAGGGAACTAAGGCTCAGAGGGGTACAGAGTCTTGTCTGAAACAAATAAATGTCAAAAAAAAAGGATGAAAATAACTATCACCAAAAGCCAAAGAAAATTCCAAAAGTAGGATTTCAACTTTAGCCCTTTCAGGCCTTAAAGGTACTGATGGAGTGCTTAAGTTCTTGTGTTTGGGTGCTTGTACTTGGACCCCAATTTCTTCCTAGCCTCAGAAGCACTGTCTCTGGCAGCTTCACCCCCAGCCCAAAGACCGTGTGCCTAGCAATTACTCATGAGTGGGCCCTAGCAAGACACGACACTTATCTCTCTCCCTGGTGCAGTTACAAACAGCACCTGAAGGAATTATTAATTTGACCTGGTTCTGCACTGGGTCATAAAGATATTTTACCCATTGGACTATCTACACTACCGCCTTACCTCATTATCTACATCCCGGACTCTTCATTATCTGTATTCTAGACTTTAGACCTATGTATACTCCCTACATGTATCTTGTCAAACAAGACATCAACTGCTGGCAGACTAGATAACTCTCAGTTATCCTTGACCACTAGTTAACTTAGTGACATAGCAGGCCTAAAACCACACCTCCGTGTGGCCTCCCCTTGTGGGCTTTTCCTAGTGAACTCTTTGTAAAATGCCTGCACAGTAGATATAAAAAGTGCATATTCCTTTAAGAACTGACCACTTCTTAACCACTCCCTAATCCTACTCTGAATCACCTAGTTAGCATATTTGGCACATGTTTTATTATATTTTATCCTATGTAAACTTTAACTGTCACAGTTTCCTTAAGAAATTTTGCCCACTATATAGTGTAACAATAAACTTTTTGCCAACTTGACTTAAAGATTGCTTGAGTATATGAATTCATTCAAAACTACCCCATCCTGTACTTCGGTCTTTGAAGGGTCCCATCCTCTTAAACCCCAACATTTCCATTGAAAATATAGAACATGGGTTATGTTAATAGTGAGAGTTGCCTCTTATTGGAAGGAGCAAATAATTCTTCCTCCCAAAAAACAATTTAAATCTAGGGAGTACCTAGTTTAGTAGCAGAAATGAACCCCATCTTCAGCTAATAGAGATAAAGTATTTCATACTTAGGAGGTCTGTCTTTAGACTTAATTTTTATATGTCTTTGAAATATATGTGAATAATTGAAACAGAATACAAGCAATTTTGCCATGAAATTAAAATCCAAATCTTTTATTTTGAAGCTTGTATCTTCAAGGTTATAAAACTTCGGAGTAGTTTCCTAGACTATTACTCACTTCTATTCTGTTCCCTTGTTATTCATTACGATATAGCCCCAAGTCCATCTAAAATATTGACAATGTCTATATGTTTTATCAGCAAAGCAAGTATTTACTGGAAAAAATCAAACCAAAAATGTCCAATAAGGTCATATTGCACACTAAAATTATGGACAGAGTTTGAAAGTTATGATTGAAAACAATTTTGGAGTCAGCACTTTCTGGTGTGGGCAGTACATCTTGTTATATCACTTTCTACTGAATATATCATTTCTATCATCAGAAAAGCAACCAGTCTGATGCATAAAAGCACCTCACACAATCAAGGATTTTGTACTCAAAGAGGGAAAATGCATTGATAAATAAGCTTTCCATTTTACTTTCCCATTTTTTGACAGTTAATTTTTTAGTCCTCTTTCTGATAGTTCTTAAACTTGTTGCCTAGAGACAAAGAAGAAAGGACATTGGCTGACAGACTTTTTGAAAGACACTCATTTAGAGCCCTGTAGGGCTTTCTTGCCAGTGAGAAAGTGGGAAGCCCTATGACATATATCCAGTGTCTGTCAAACCTAAAAGTAGGAAAAAAGAAGTGTTTGGTATGGCCAGGGTTTATATGTCACAATCAAAGTACAGTGGTATGGTGATTTAAGGGCCAGGCTATCACAATGCGTCTGTATTTTGACTTTCATAGCAAAATGAGATTTTGAAGTCATACTCAGATGGAATAGAGAGTAAAAACTTAAAGACTTCCTCATTTCCTTGGTTTAAGTATTAAAACATAGGATGAGCAATTCAGGGTATGACAAAAATAATGGAATGGTTACACAGAAACAGAGAAAGAAAAGTAAACAGATTTCAGTGCAGCTCAAAACAAAAAAAAGAATCATATTCAATGGTATGCTTCTCCATTCTTAGCCTTATTAATGGCCCCATTGTCCTAGCCTTTTTCGGTTAATTTTGTTTGGGAAATTAATGGAGTATGGATCATGCTCCTAAAGATAAAATGATGATAGAAAGATACTAATTTTCTTTCTATTTGCTGTTAATTTTAAGAAGGAAAATTACTTTTAACTTCCTTTAGTCTTTATTAATTTCAGTTTTTCCTTTTTTTAAGCTAAAAATCAATGAGCCTCTTTTGTTCTTTTGTTTTCTTTTTAAGATTTTAAAATAATAATACATGTGTTGGCGTTAAGCTAAAATAGTTACTACTGTGCAAAAGTATTCTCTTTTATTCACAATGTGAGTTTAGGCCTTTTTTTCTTTTTTAAGCCCTATCATTAAGTGTGGACATACCAAACACTTCTTTAATTATGTAAGAAGACATTTATCTTTACAATAATGGATCTTGGGATGGGATCAGAAGGAAGCTTAGCAGTCAACTGGTCCAACCCCTGTAACCTTCAATTTTACAGATCAGGAAACTAGCAGTCAGAGTGGAAAATAAGTTTCCCAGGTCATACAGCCAGTAAGTAGTAGAGCTGAAAGTTCAATGACAAATCAAGTGCCTCACAAGCCATGGCCTCTTATTCTAGAGCCAGTTCTCTTTTCAATCTATTGTCTCCTCTCTTTTTTGCAATAGTACAGTGATAATGTGTTGGATAGAAGCATGTATCTAAGGTTATGAACTTTAGTAAATGGTGAAATAGTTGCAGCAATCCAACCCAATATTCCCCTACCAAAAAAAAAAAAAGAATACAAAAAATAAAACAAAAACAAACAAAAAAACCCTTTAAAGTAATACTTCAAATCAGTTTCTGGAGGGGAAGAAAGACAACAAAAGGTCAGGGTGAGACATTTTTCTAACTTACAACAACTTGGGGCATTAGCCAGAGAGGTGTGTGACACTGAGGAGGCTGTGACAGGACTATCAGTAGAACTTTGGAAGTGGCTAAAACAATGGTAGCAGAAGCTTTGGGCCTTCTCAGCCCAGAGATGACAAGTGGGACAGACAAGTGCACAGACCAAGGGAGCAGTGAATAAACCTTCCCCCAGATTATATCCCTTTGGAAGCACCAAAAACTTACAGATACTCAGAACTGGTTCTGAAAACAGCAGCATGAAGAAGTCTGAATCTTGGGACAGTGCCTTCCTCTCCCCTGACTAGCAGAGCCTAACTTTACCATAAAGTGAAAAGTCAAGAAAGAGGCTTGGTAAATGAGCAACCAACAAACAAAAAGAACTTGACCATAAAAAGATACTACTGTGGCAAGGAAGACTAAGACAAAAACTCAAAAGAAGAGACCAATATGAAAACAGGTACAAGCAAAGCCTTGGAGAAAAATGCTTATTAAACTGAAGCCCAATAAGAATTCCTGGAAAAGTTTGAGATAGATGAAGTGATACAAAATGAAGGGAGATGAACAAGGAGATCATTGTACATCATAACAGCAATACTGCAATGATGATCAAGTATGAAAGGCTTAGCTATACTGATCAATGTAATGATCCATGGCAATTCTGAAAGACTCATAATGGAAAATGCTATGCATTTCCAAGGAGAAAATTGATAAACTCTGAGTGCAAATTGAAGTATAATTTTCTTATTAATTTTTCTTGCTTTTTTTGAGACCTAGCTAACATGGAAATATGCTTTGTATGATTTCACATGTACAATATCATTTCCTTTCTTATCATGGACAATAAACACAATTAGATAGAGATATTGACATAAATATCCATTGTCAGCCTGTTGCTTATTAGCTTTACATATATTTACAAGTTGTTGAATCTTTGGCTCTCTTACCAATGTGTCTGTTCTCTCTAGGAATGATTTTTTTATTCAATTTAATAATCAACCTGATCTGCCAGAAACCTCTAATGATGACTACGAAGATAGTTATGCCTTAAGATTAAGAACTCCTAATATTTGAGGATAAAGAAATAAAGATATATTCTGAGTACAATAATTTATGTATTAGCTGCATTTCTATTAGCTTCTGTTTATAGGTTATGAGGGAAAGAAAGTTTCCTGATATAATTTTCTCAAAAACTCAAACATGATTGCAAGTCATTGCTAAATTTTAAAATAAGAAAACAAACAAACAAAAAGAAATCCTCTTCCAAGTCCTCAAATTTAGTCAGTTTCTTTAAAAATTAGCTGCTTCAGGGAAAAAAAAATTGAAAGGGAATTCTGCCAAGCACATAATGGCATATAAAATTAATTATTCCAAGAGATATTTTTAAATGTTGGAAATATATTCATTTTGAGATTCAGCCTCATTTTCCAGTTTCTTAATTTTAAATTTCCATGGAATATATATCTTTATATTTCCCATTTATAATCAATAAAGGACTACTTTCAGAATATAGATCCTGGATGAATCTTTTTTCACATACTGAGGCAATCTGAGCCAAGACTTCAATTAGGTTAAGTCCACTACCATAGTACAAGATGTGGGGAATGAATGACTTTTATAGTGGAGACTCCTCTTAAACTAACAATTGTATACATAAAACTCTGGAGGTGCAATTATTAGTTGTTGATTTTTTTTTAATTTTGGGGATATGTTTGCCTATGTTTCAAGGATTACAAAACTCTTTACCCCTGGGATATTTTCAGTGATTTCCCAATCCTCTCCTCTCCCCCTCAAATTACCTTATATTTACTTTATAGATATATACATGTATATCGTATACAGGTTCATATGTTCATATATTTAAATATGAATGTATATATACATGCGTGTATGCATATGCACATATATGCTTATAAATGTACGTTTCCATCCTAAAAGATTTGAACTTCTAAGCGTCAAACAATATTTTGTTTTTAATCTCTGTATCTCTAGTAACTAGCATAGTGTTTAACAGAAAATAGTCACTTTTAATAAATGCTCGTTGATTGATTGATTGTCTGAGATATATTGTGGACACTGGCTTCCACAATCCTTGACTCACAGAAGACCTTAGAAGACATAGGCAGAGCAGATAGCACAGAGATGTTAGAAATTATAACATCCCTTTATACATTAAATGATAATCAAGAATCCCATTGTTTCAAATTATAAACGTTTGATCATGATGGAGATTTGTTTGTGGCTTCATTGGGGTTACAATTTTTTTTTAACTTTTCCTTCACATTTATTAATATCCAGTAGATAACATAGAATTTCATATTAGCCTCTGTGATGACTCAGCAGTTACTTGCTATCTAAATGAATTTTCATTTCCAGCAGCTAAGAAAACTTTAGGACCTCCTTCTCATTTAATTAAATTCAGGGACTAACAGAGTTTCAAAGTGTTGTACTATATATTTAAGGCATTATTAGAACTTACATTTCCAGCAGTTTCAATGCATCAAGTGTTTTAGAGTTTGGATCAGAGATTGCAATCTCTGAATATTGTTGCAAAATTGATTTAGAAAATGACACTTCTATTCAGATCTAATCCATTATTTTTAGTATGACCTATTAGGACATTTAAGAGTAACTGAAAAGCAACTGAAATGCAAAAGAAAAGAGAATAGATTTATTGATTTATAACATGCATTAGAACAGATACTGAGGTATTGTACAATATATAAGGGTAAACTGAAAGAAGAAAGCCAGAGAGATAAAGGTCAAAAAATGAGAGAAAGATTCCTAATGATTTTTTTTTAAGAAAATACTTCAGTAGCAAAAAGTCAGTGTCCTATGGGAGGCCCAAATAAAACGAGGTGTATGTACACACACACACACACACATACACACACACACACATGCTTTAAAATAACAACCATGGTTAACTCCTATGGAAAAAGACCTACAGGCGGTGTAAGAAAGACCACTGAAAGGACACACAACTCAAAAGATGTTAAAGAAAAAAAAATCTCATTCTCAGGTCAGGCAATTTTCCATTTCTGAATGAGAATGGAGGAAAGCCAGTGATTTTCAAGCATAGATTCCAGCCCTTTTCAAACTTGGCACTTGAGAAAATCCCTGCCTTAAATGGTGTCACTGAACACCAGTAATCATCTTCCTCTTAGTTTCCTGACCAGCACACACACTAGAATCATCCTCGTAACTACACAGCACTAGAACAATTGATCTATTTGGTCAATTCTGTCAATACAATCAATTCTTCAATTCAGTTGGGGTTGGAGAAGTGCAAAAAAAATGGAAAGCTTCTTACCTACCATCATATGGATTCAAAATAAGCAAATATGACCTGAGAACTTGACAGTTGCATGAGACTGTTTGAAGCTAGGTGCTATCATGGCTAAAATCACTATGACAGTTTATGAAATTGCCATTCATCACTGATTAAGAAAGCCAGTTATTTTTTCTGAGAAGGTGGGAGAATTAAAAAAAAAGGATAGCTTATTTGCTTAGTAGTTACAGCTGGTTGAGGTCAGCCCAATTTAACCAAGTCTTAGGATATTGCAGAGGTATTAGCAGAAACAGACAAATCCCTGTACTCTGTAGGATGCCTTGTAGGCTGGGTCTAATTGATCTAGGAACTGATAACAATAAGAGAGAAACTTGATAGAATGTTAGCTCCCTTTAAGGCTCAGTTAAAGGGTCATAATCTTTAAGAGGCTTTTCATAATTCCCTCAGCTAGTTGAGTTCCCTGCCCAACCTCTATCCCCCATTCTGCAATTACATTGCAAACTCCTTGAATGAATTTTGTATATATTCTCATATATATTCTGAAGGGGAAAACAATGCTTAAATGGGAGGGAGATGGGGAAGGTAAGAGACAGAGCAGTGGGTAAAAAGGAATACAGAAAGTCCAGCAGTGAGTAAAGTCCATGAGGATTTACCAATCAATACTTGCAGACTTCAGGGCAGAGGGTTTTTTTTTTCCAGGTTGTCAAGGCTGCAGGCAAAGAGGAGGCAGGAGAGAGTATAGAAGTGAGTGAAGTGACCACTAGACAGTGATCACTGAGGACACTTGCAACATACATTGCCAAGCTCCAAAAATATTTGTATATATTTATCTGCCCCTAATAGAGAGAAGGGATTGTGCTGTTTTGTGTTTATATCTCCAACTTTTAGCACATTACCTGGTACATGGTAGATACCTAAGAAATCACAGTTGACACCAAGCTTGGCCCCAAAGAAGAGTCATGAGAAGCTGTACATTCCTCATCTCCACTTCTTCATTTGCTGAGATGAGTATCCAGAGCTGTGGAACACTGAATAGCATGCATTTTTTCCAAAGTGTTGATTAATTTTGCTAAAAAAAAAAAACATTTCCTTTCTGAAAGAAATTATTTGTTCAGAAGAATGACACTTGGTTTCTTTGAGGGGGGAAGGATGGATATAGAGAGAACTATTGACAACATAAGAACATAATATATCAGCAAAGAGCATTTCTTTTTACATATAATGCCTCCTGAATTATCTGAATTGTGAGGGGCCTTAAAAACATCTAATTCAACACATTCCTTTTCCAGATGATTAATCTGAGAGAAGAGCTATTTGAAACTCACTGGAAAGAAATGACCATGCCTAATGATAATACAGTCATAGAATCACATTTTTATAACAAAAAGTGACTTTAGAGATCATCAGATCCATTCCCCCACCCATTTTAAAGATAAGATTACTGAGACCCTTGGAATTTAAGTGAATTTTGCAGCTGGGAAATAGCCAGGCCAAGATCTGAATCCAGGCTTTCTGCTTCTGATGCAGTGGTCTTTCCAAAACCTCAGCATACCTATCTATTGATGAGACAGTGGAATGGGGTAAGGTGGGAGTTGGGTGGCTGGAGAGACAAGATGCTGACCCTAAGAGTTAAGTGCAATACTTTCCCAGGGAAGATTGGTCAGCTCCTGATCCAGGAAATTCACAGTGTCAATATTTCATGTCATCTTTAAGATCAGACAACATTCAGAGCTAGAGGAAGTCACTTGATATAGGATGTTTGGAGCTTTGGAGCAGTGGTGACCAGCTGCCAAAATATGTTTGGAGTGTCCTCAGTGATTACTGTCTAGTGGTCACCTCACTCACTTCTATACTCTCTTCCAACTTCTCTTTACCTGCAGCCTTGCCAACCTGGGAAAAACTCTGCCCTGAAGTCTCCAAGTATTGATTGGTGACTCCTTCTCAGGATCTGTGATTTTACTTTATTCATTGCTGGACTTTCTGTATTCCTTCTCCTCACCCACTGCTTTGTTTCTTGCCCTCCCCATCTCCTTTCCAGTTCTCATTTAAGTATTGTTTTCCCTATTAGAATATAAGTTCTTGGGGACAGCTAGGTGGTACAATGGATAGAGCACCAACCCTGGAGTCAGGATGACCTGAGTTCAAATCAAGCCTCATACACTTGACACTTACTTGCTGTGTGACCCTAGGCAAGTCACTTAATCCCCCAGTAGCAGTGCAAAAACACAAATGAACAAAAAGCTCTTTAAAGGTAGAGCTTATCATGTTTGCTTGAATTTGTATCCCTAGCATTTAAATACAACTCCTGGTAAATGATTGATAAAATCTTTCTTATCTATCTATCTATCTATCTATCTATCTATCTATCTATCTATCTATCGCAATCAATTGATCTTTCTATCTTGCAGGACATGTCCATAGATACTATGTTATACATAATCAAGAAGGGGGATAAATAAAAAAAAAATCTTCATACATATGTTTGTAGGCTTTTATCCATGTCTGCTAGTTACAAGACCATAGGTGTGTCAATTATGAAGTGAATTAGCACTATCATGCAATTGATTCCTGCAGCTGCTTAGTCCAACAAAACCATAACAGATTGGCCTAGTGGGAAAAAGGTACTTAATTTACAGTCACAGGACATAATATTAAATCCTGTCACTGCAACTATGTGACCTCGGGTAAGTCATATAACTTGTCTGTTGCTAAATTTCCCCATTGCTAAAATAAGGTTGTTGAACTAGATGATCTCAAAGATCCCTTTGAGTTCTAAAGCTATGGTGTTATGGTTGCAATATGCATTCTCCAAATGCACTTTCTTCTCTCCTGGATCTAACCCTTTGCTCCTATAGCTCCTTATTCCCAGACCATTTCCTTTCCTCTTAACCTGCTGAATTCAAATATCACTTCTTCCTCGAAGTATTTCTTGATCTCTATACTCTTACAAAAACTCCCTCTAGGATGTTACATAGGAATCTATTTTCATCTTTCTAATGAATTTGCTATATATTATTTTGTAGTTTTGGTATCTTTTTTTACGTGTGTATAAGTGTGTCTTTTTCCCTTACTAGCCTGTAAGTTCTGCAAGGGCAGGAAAATATCTCTTCTCCAAATATTTTGTCATCCCCATCAACTAGCATTATGCTGTGCAGCCAGTCATCACTTGATGAACATTGCGGGAATGAATAAATCAATGGTTCATGTAATAATAGCTACAAGTTCAACTTAAGATTCCTAATAGCAGTTGAAATGTTTGTCTTAGCATATCCTCCTGAGCTAAGATTGCTCTTTAAAGGTATTGTGCTTGAATTCCATGTTTCTAACAACAGAAGGATGGAATCTTCCTTGTGGTAACTTGTCCTTTACCAATCTCCTGCTCTTTCATTAGGGGAGGGGAGTTTATATATTGTTTAGTAAAGCTTTACACACTATTCTCACATTTGACCTATTTAATAACTCTGTGAGAGGTAGGTGCTATTAATATTTGTTTTTTTTACAGCTGATGAAAGAGGCAAACAAGGATTGACAGACTTGCCTAAGGTCACACAGGCAGTAAGTTATCTGAAGCTAGATTTGATCTAATGCCTTCCTTACTGCAGGCCCAGAGCTCTATCTACTGCACCACCTAAGTGCAATAAAATGAAGGTAAACTCTTCTAAAAATGTGATGAAATGAAATAAATAAGCAAGGTCATGCTCTAATGGAAGAGTGCTAGCTCTGGAATAAGAATACCTGGGTCCAAATCTGATTTTTGATCTTTTTAAATTAACTAAATTCATTGAAGTTTAGCATTCCCATTTATTAAAAGGAAAGGCCAGGAGTGGCTGATCTCGGAGGTAACCTGGTTTTGAATTCTTTTTTTGTTCGTTTTTTTTTTAATAAATTAATTTATTTTTGGTTTTCAACATTCACTTCCACAAGATTTTGAATTCCAAATTTTCTCTCATCTCCTCCCTCCCCCACCCCAAAATGGCATGCATTCTAAATACCCCTTCCCCTAATCTGTCCTTTCTATCTCCTTCCCCCTTCTCTTATCCCTTTGCCCTTCAGTTTTCCTGTAGGGAAGGATAGGTTTCTATACCTTGCATATCTTATTTCCCAGCTATATGTGAAAACAACTTTTAACTTTTGATTTTAAAACTTTGGGTTCCAAATTTTCTCCCTTCCTCCCTCCCCACTCACCCTAATTGAGAAGGCAAGAAACTCCATACAGATTATACACGTATAGTCATGCAAAACACTTTCATAATAGTAATGTTGTGAAAAACTAAGTATATTTCCCCTAAACCTATCCTGCCCCCCCATTTATTCTATTCTCTCTTTTGACTCTCCTTAGAAATGTCTGCTTCTGATTACCCCCTCCCTGAATCTGCCCTCCCTTCTATCATCTCCCTGCTCTCTTGTTCCCTTCCCCCCACCCCATTTTCCTGTATGGTAAGGTAGATTTCCATACCCAATTGAGTGTGTATGTTAATCCCTCCTTAAGCCAGATTCCATAAGAATAAGATTCAATCATTCTCTCTCACCTTCCACCTTTTCCCCTCCACTGTAAAAGCCTTTTCTTCTCTGCTTTATGTAAGATAATTTACCCCATTCTACCTCTCCATTTCTTTTTCTCCCAGTATAATCCTCTCTTAACCCCTAATTTTATTGTCTAGATATCACTCCTTCATCTTCAACTCACCCTGTGCTGTGCTCTGTGTGTGTGTGTGTGTGTGTGTATATATATATATACACACACACACATATATATGTATATACACACACACGTATATATGCATACACACACACACACACACACACACACACACACACACACACACACACATATATATATATATATACATAGAATTTTTTCCCTCCAACTACCCTAATACTGACAAAGGTTTCAATGAGTTACAAATATCATCTTTCCATGTAGGAATGTAAACAGTTCAACCTTAATAAGTCGCTTAGGATTTCTCTTTCCTGCTTACTTCTTTGTTTTTCTGTTGAGTCTTATATTTGAAAGTCAAATTTTCTATTGGTCTTTTCATCAAGAATATCTGAAAGTCTTCTATTTCACTGAATATCCATCTTTTCCTGTGAAGGATTATACTCAGTTTTGCTGGGTAGGTGATTCTTGGTTGTAATGCTAGCTCCTTTGACCTCTGGAATATCATATTCCAAGCCCTCTAGTCCCTTAATGTAGAAACTGCTAAATCTTGTGATATCCTGATTGTGCTTCCACAATACTTTAATTGTTTCTTTCTGACTGCTTACAATATTTTCTGCTTGACCTGGCAACTCTGGGATTTGGCTGCAATGTTTCTAGAGTTTTCCTTTGGGGATGTCTTTCAGCAGGTAACCGGTGGATTCTTTCCATTTCTATTTTATCCTCTGATTCTAGAATATCAGGGCAGTTTTCCTTGATAATTTCTTGAAAGATGATGTCTAGGCTCTTTTTTGATCATGACTTTCAGATAGTGTAATAATTTTCAAATCATCTCTTTGGATCTATCTTCCAGGTCAGTTGTTTTTTCCAATGAGGTGTTTCACATTATCCTCTATTTTTTAATTCTTTGGTTTTGTTTTAGAATGCCTTGATTTCTGATAAAGTCACTAGCTTCCATTTGCTCCATTACAATTTTTAAAGAAGTATGTTCTTTAGTGAGTTTTTGGATTTGCTTTCCCATTTGGCCAATTTTGCTTTTTAAGACTCACTGGTTTGGGCTTTTTGGACCTCTTTTGCCTTTAGGGTTAGCCTGTTTTTTAAGTTTTTACTTTCTTCAGTATTTTTGGGGAGTCTCCTTTAGCAAATTGTTGACTTGTTTTTCATGATTTTCTTGTATCACTCTCATTTCTCTTCCCAGTTTTTCCTCTACTTCTGTAACTTGCTTCTCAAAATCCTTTTTGAGCTCTTCCATGGCCTGGGACTGATTCATCTTTTTCTTGGAGGCTTGGGATGTAGGAGCTTTGACTTTGTTGTCTTCTTCTGGTTGTATGTTTTGATCTTCTTTGTCAACAAAGAAAGATTCTATGGCCTGACATTTTTTGTGCACTTTGCTGATGTTCCCAGCCATTGAGTTTTAAACTCCTTGTTAAGGCAGGGGTCTACTTCTAGTGTGGAGAATGTACTGTACCAAGCTTTGGGGGTTTTATGCAGCTATTTTCAAAGACACTTTTAGCGGTCTATAAATCTTCAGTTCTTCCAAGGTGATATGATCAAGGGCAAAGTGTTTACTCCTTTCCTGGCCTGTGCTCTGGTCTATGAGTTACCACAAGCACTTTTTTCTGCCTTGAAACTGTGGGGAGGGTTCTTTCTTCACAGCCACTACAAGCTCCACCAAGCCAGTGCTTCTCTTTGCATGAGGACCTCCACCCAGACCTATTACCCAGATCCAAGCATAGGCAGGCAAAGCAAGAGTATCTTTCCTCAGTACCAGCACAGAGATCCCTATGATTTCCCTCTGATCAGCCACTTGATACCCATTCATCTGTAGGCTCAGAGCTCTGAAAGCAACTGCCACCCCAAGGCTGTACCAGGACTGGGGTTGGGCCCAAGCTCCTCTCTCAACAAGGTCCAACAAACCTTTCCTACCGACCTTCTAAGTTTTCTTTGGTATTTGTGGGTTGAGAAGTCTGGAAACTGCCACAGTTGCCCATGATTTACTCCCCTGAGGCCTGCTTCAGGTTCACTGAGGACTGGTCTTTGTCTGTGCACCCATGCTGACCTGCACTCCTTTCCCACTCTGGCACAATAGAAGTTTCCAATAAACTGTCTAGATTGTCTTGGGGTAGAAATTTGTTTCACTTTGTCTTTTTGCTGGTTCTGCTGATCCAGAATTTATTTAGAGCCATTTTTTTTTACAGGTATTTGGAGGGCTTTGGGTGACAGCTCAAGCAAGTCACTGCTTTCACTCAGCCATTTGGCTCCCCCCACCCTGGTTTTGAATTCTTAATTTGCCTTTTATTTCCTATATACCATTGAGTATGTATTTGAGCCTCACTTTCCTCATCACAAACTTTGGGACCTAGAAAATTTTTAAAGTCTTTTCCCATTCTAGATCTACATTATTATAGTCCTATAAGAATACAGTGAGTAACTATATTTAAAAGACCCCTACATTTTGGCGCCATTGTTGGCCTGCCATCTCACAGATTCACTTGTTAACAATTGCTATTTACCTTTAATGCAGTTTGTTAACCTTCATTAGACTTTAATGCCCCAGAGCTGTTCATGCTCTGGAAAAGGGCCTTGCATTTAAAAGTTCCTATTGCTTTGACCTACTGTTTTAAAGTTTGGGGCATTAGGACTGTCTGTGAATCTGGCCACCTTAAGAAATAAAATTTTTCAGTTAAGTAAATTGGTAGGCCACCGAAACCTGGCTGTGTAGAACTCCGCTATCTGACAGAGTCATCACCTGAGAGAAACAACAATGACAATAATAATAATATTACTTTGATTTATATTTCATTTTAGAGTTTGCAAAGTGTGATAGGTTAGATGTTGCTTTTTATAATGTCATCATTTTTAAATGAGGATAGACATGTGTTTCTATAGTATTATACAATTATAACAATTATTAATATTACATATGTGTATGTGCATGCACATACATATACATACATACAAACACACATATATACATTAAATAGAGAGAGAGACAGAGACAGGAGGAGGAGGAGGAGGAGGAGAGGAAGAAGAAGAAGAAGAAGAAGAAGAAGAAGAAGAAGAGAAGAAGAAGAAGAAGAAAGACAGAGAGAGATGGAGAGATAGACAGAGACAAACAAATATGGCTTGCTAGAATAGTATGACTAGTCCCAAAGAAGTATGCAAAAATATCCCACTTTGAACCTTAAGTAATTAACCTAACTTTTCTTGATTCGTCTCTAGGACTTGCCTTTGAGAAATTGCTGAACTATTTTAAGGACATAAAACCTTTTTCCCCCCACAATCTAAAGACTCATGTTTTTAATGCTAATAATCACCTAGAAATATTATTTTACATGGATATCATTTGTGAAAGACTATGATCAATAAAAAATTAAACTTGGGGATCACCTAAAAGACAATAGAGAAGTTCACCCTAGGCATGAAGATTACAAATATAAATTTGGAAGAAGAAGCTATGCTAAGGATACAAGGATAATGGAAAAGATGGGCTGTTCCCAAGTTGTGGGTAATGAGATAACCCATGGCAGCCTATATACTGCATAGGCATTTTCATGATGACCAGAAATCTGGAGAATGGCCTGCAGAATTTGGGTGGAGCCTGTTTGTCAAACTTGTGGTAGGAGATGGACAAGTGCATCAAAGGATGAGCAGGGCATTGAGGTGGGTTGTGATGCTTATCATTAAAGACAGCACTCATATCAATGGCATCTTGGATCCATGGAATGTTAATGTATTTACCAAGGTTATTTTTTTTAAAACCTCAAAATATGTGAAAAAAAACAACTTAGAAGATGAAAAAGATGCTACTAAAGGCAGGCATATAGACATGAATGAGAAAGAACAACAGGCATCAATGTGATAACAAAGGGAGAAAGAAATTTAAAAACCAACCATAGAAAGTAGATATGAGGACTCAACAAAATTTATGGACTCTAGGATCATTTTGTACATGGAGTACAGAGACCCTCACCCAATCCCATGCCTCAAAAGTCTCTGGAAATCTTAATCCCTTCTAGCAAAATATAATAAATAGCATTCTTACTGAAGACCTTATGGTCATCAGTAACCCATTAAATAAGGTTTGCTGTCATCTAGTTAAATAGTCAGTTACTTCTGACGTATTTTAAAAAGATTTCTACCTCAAAGGGTCAGAATTAAAACATTGTTCTTAAAAAAGGCAATCTGTCAATGATCTAAAACCTCCCCCAACAGAATGATTCATCACCCTAAAATTCCAGAACTGCAAAGTTTTGGTGTGCTTCATTGTATTGCCATGTGCACGTAACTCTTCATGTTGACACAGAAGATGGAGTCAGTTCCTTCTCCATAAGTGCTCCCCACTTGTTCCAAATGGAAACTTAAGCCTAGAGGCAAGAAGATAGTATCATTTCTGCATCTCCCTCTCCTTTTTAAAAACTTTCACTTTGTCAGGAACACCCCAGCATTTGCATGCCTCTCTCTCTCTCTCTCTCTCTCTCTCTCTCTCTCTCTCTCTCTCTCCCATTATTCCCTTTTCCTCTGGAATATTTAACCTGTATTTCTTGACCCATGCCTACTGGTATGAGGCAGCTAGGTGGCACAGTGGATAGACTGCAGAGCCTGAAGTTAGGAAGAATTGTCTTAGTTTTCTTATCTGTAAAATGAGCTATAGAAGGAAATGAAAAAAAACAAAAAACAAAAAACATTCTACTATCATTGCCAAGAAAACCCCAGATGGGATCATAAAGAATTGCATACTACTGAAATGACCAGAACATCTTTCCCACATAGCCTGTCTGGTACAACTTCCAAACTGCTCTAAACATTTTTCACCTCTTGAATCACTTACATTATATTCAAAATATACTTTGAACTTGATGAAATGGAAGTTTTTAGATATTTATAGTAAATGAATTTTTGACCCCAGAATATTTAAATTTTAATGAAAGAAATGGGGATATGGAAACAAGGAGAAAGAGAGAAGGAAGAGTAGGGGAAATCAGAACAAGGAATTGAGAAGATCTTTTCAAAAACAATTAATATTTAAATCATTTCCAGCAATGATTCTCAAGTGTTTTTGTTCTGTTTTGTTTTATTTTATCTTTGTTCCTAGCACATTATTCTTTGTGGTAAGGAATCACAACACATGAGACATGCTACTTGGAAATAATAAAAGGGTGTCTGGAGACTCACTCATGAAGTTTGTCTTCAATAAAATGTAGTTTTTGTTGAGTTTTTCCTGAATTCAAGGTTTGATTTATTTTGATGTTAGTGCCTATCTGTAATGGGAAAGTTTTGTTTATTCTGTGAATGCTATATGTGCTGGCAAAACAAAAATAATAAGGAAAGGGTCCAGAACTGTGATTTCTTTATTATAGGGAACTTCCTTTGTCTAAGCAGGAAGGTATCCTTTTTGCAACTTAAGGTATTAAACAGTGGCCTTATAACAATAAGAGCTTAATTTGACTTGCTCAGGGTTACAAACAGTCAATATATGTCAGTCAGTACTTGAACATAGATCTTGCAGGCTTTGAGAATTCTCTATACACTACTCTATGCTGCATTTCAAAATTGATAATGCACAAAATTATTTATATTTTTTCTTTTATTCATTATAACAAATTTCATACATGAAACACATACTTTTTGAGAATCACTGACCTAGAGATTTACATATTAAAATAGACTTTAAAAATACATTAGTAAATACATTTAAGGTTATAGCTGTAACTTGTGTTTGTAAGTTATTGAGAAGCTAAATTCACGCTGAGCAATGCTTCTACACTCATTAGATAATCCAGCAAGGTGGCCTTAGAGTCAAGTGCAGAAATATTGTTGGAGATTAGGCATTAGTAACTTCTCTCAGATCTCATAGCATTTACCTTGAACTTAGCTGTCTTTTGTGCTTTTTTATTATTTTATAAGGTGGGTTTTTTGTGTATGGGTAAAATTCTCCTATAAAAACTCAGTGATACAGATTTTTCCATATACAAAGAGTTTTCTTTAGAAGAACCTTGGGAAGTATGTAGTGTAAGTGCTTGTGTTTCTATTTTGTAGGTCAGAGAATCACAGAAACACAGTGTTGGGAAAGAGCTCAGATTCCATCTTGGTCATCTCTTACCTTGAAAAGAGTCCTATGTACAAGACAATTGACAAATAGTCATGAAGCTTTGTTTGAAGAATTTCAGTAAGGGAGAAAAGGCAGCCCATTCTACTTCTAGATAACACTAATGGTCAGGGGATTGTTAAAAACACCAATTCTGCCTCTCCCATGAGAATACATGCTCCTTGAGTTCAAGAGCGGATTGTGTGTGTGTGCTGTTGTTTGTTTTATCTTTGCATCTCCAAGGCTTAGCTCAGTGTTGCCTGTCACATAATAATCCTCTAAGATGCTCATTTTAATTTGTTAATTTGCATCTTATGTTCATTGCTTCCAGTTTTTCCACCAGAGTCCAAGCAAAATAAGTTTTATCTCTCTTCTAATTACAATCATTCATACTTGAAGATAATTATTATGCCTCACCTCTCCCAAGATCTCATTAACATATTTAGTGCCGTATGATTAACTTGAGTTATACTGAGCTTTAGGTAAAAGGAAAACACCTATCATTTTATTTTTAATAAAAGAAGGGTGAGTTTGAAACAATTGTGATGCCTTAAGTATTTAAGAACCCAAACTTGAACACCTATATTATTGTAGCACATTATTACAATAGTTAGCTAATTTATATAATGGCCTATAAGGTCCATGTGGATCATTTAGGAAGTTTATTTTAGACAAACAATTAAGACTTCAGTCACAAACCCTTGTTTCCCTCAATTAGGAATACACTTAATATCTAGGCAGAGGTTGGACCGTCTGCTTAATATTTAAGTTTACATCTATCTCACTTGACCCCAACATCTTGGTGGTTGAGGCAAAATACAGTTTATTGGAAAACATTTGGGTAATGAGACAGCAGGTTATAGTACAGTATATGTATGTATATACATATGTATATGTATATGTATATATATAGATTAGATATAGATATAGATATATATATAGATATAGATATAGATATAGATATAGATATAGATATAGATATAGATATAGATGTAGATATAGATATGTACACATACACACACACACACACACACACACACACACACACACACACACACATAGATAGATGCACCTGGAAGGGAAGTTGTGGACATTGTTGACCTCTTGGGACATCCTTCAGCTGTGTCATCTGTTATGTGATTTCCCTGGAGCTGCATTTCTCCTTCATGTCTCCCCTTTCTGGCATAGGTTAGTTTTTTTTTTCCTCCTCAAATACGTGTTGGAAATACCATGCTTACGCTAACATCTAGAATCAAAAACTGGAGAATCTGGTTCTGAGATAGATTGCTTGTTTTGTAGAAATTCTTTCAGGCAAGACCAAGTCTCTCACGTAATGGCTTTGATTGATTCAAGGAGGTGTGCAGATGGTAGTTTCAACTCTATTCTTACATATATTTTTTTCTAAAATATTATTGATATATTTTGTTTTATATTACTTTCATTCCAAACATATCTCTCCCTTTCTTCTACTCAGAGAAACACCCTATAAAACACACAATCAAAAAGAAAAAAAATAGAAATAAGGAGCTAATATGTTCTGTAAAATTTCCCATTACATTTGCTGTATATGATACTGTATGCAATATTCCATACCTAGCATCAGTTCATATACATTAGTGCTCCTCATGCTTCTTTGAATTCTTCATATTCTTATTTTTATAATGCAATGATATTGCATCTACATCTATGAGCAACCAATTGTTTATATACTTACATACAAATACATAACGGAAATCAACTTTGTTTTTCATCCTTTGATCAACAGAATGTGTTTCTATAGATGTTTGGGTCCTTTGGTTTATATGTAATTTTATTTCTCTGAACTCTTAAGGTTTTTTTGTCTATCCATAAAATATTTCAATGAAAGGGTATCAGCATTTTAGTGTCTGTTTCCCTGTCTCTATCATTCTCCCATTGTTTCAAATTGCTTTCTATAATGTTTAAGGCAATTTAGCATTCCACCAACACCATAATAGTGCATTGACTACCTTTGCCAATTTTCTGGGTATGAGAGAAAACCTCAGAATTTTATTGATTTGCATTTCTCTTAATGATTTGGAACATTTTTCATATGATTGTTATTTTTGTTATCTTTTGAGAATCATTTGTCCACATATTTTGATCACTAGCCCATTCAAGAAATACTTTTTGTTCATACATTTGTGTTGGTTTCTTATACGTCATCAATATCAGATCTTTATCAAAGATTTTCGAGTCAAATATTTTCTCACTTGACAGAATTTATTTTTATCTAGTTGCATTGATTTTATTAGTGCAAGAATTTCCAAGTTCATATGTAATAAAATTACCTTTTTTTTTTCCTTTTGTGATCATCTTCGCACCATGTTTGGTTAAGATTCAGTCATATCTGTGAAAAATACCTGACCGGGTTCTCTTCCAATCTGTGTTATGTTTTTTGTTTCTTTGTTTGTTTTGCAATGATCTTTAATTTTTTTTTGCTTGTTGTGGTACCTGATGCAATATGTTGGTCCAAACATAATTTTTGCCAAACTACTTTTCTTAGCAGTTCTTGTCAAATAAAGAGATGTTCCCTCAAGTAATATATGATTTCAGTTTTATAATACTGGATTATCGAATTTAATTTTTCTGATTCTTCTTTGTCTAGTCCATTTTGATGATCTATTGTTTTCTTTTTTAACCAGTACCAACTATTTTTTTAAATGCTTTGTTGCTCAGTTTAATGGTTTACTACTTTGTTGCATACTTCAAGAATTGGATAAACTATACCTCTCCCCTTCATTCATACTTTTTTCCCCCCTTGTTAGTCCTCTTGACAATCTAGATCTGTTAATCCTCCAATTGAAATAATCAACATTATTAGTTTTATCCTTTACAATAGCCTCAATCCTTTATTTGATTAAGAACTACCCCCTCAATCATATCTGTAAAAGGTAACTGAGCACTCACATACACACTCGTTTGCATGCACATACAAATACACAGAAACAGGTTAATAAAAAAAAAACCAACCCTTTAATACTCATACTAAGTGTATCTGTTTAGAATTGTGGTATATGACATAATATTTTGGTCTAAACAAGACTTTTGTAACTATTTCTATCTTTTGTCCACATAGTCTATTGCTATACCCAGCAAAACATATCACTTCTATTTCTTTCCCCATTGATCCTTAATACTAGTGCCTTGCTTCAATCAATTTTCTCCAATTTATCCTGGATATATCTTTTTGGTGTGTATATATATATATATATATATATATATATATGTGTGTGTGTGTGTGTGTGTGTGTGTGTGTATATACACACACACACACATACATACACATGCATATGTATGCACATATATACATATGTACATATATAATGACTGTTATTACACTATGAGCTCCTTGAAAACAGGGGCTATTATTCACCTTTCTTTAAATCTCCAGCATTTTGCACAAGGCCTGACACATATAAAATACATAATAAATGCTTATTGACTGGCTAGACCTTACCCAAATGCTGTTAGTTTTCTCCTCCCATTGCTTTCTATCTAATCTCTTCTTTTTGAATAAGTTGTAATCTTTTATAGCTATAATCTAACCATAGATTACATCCAGCTATATTTCAGTAATAAAAGGCCAAACTTCTCCAATACAGCTTGTATTCCACCATCACAGCCTTTGAGAATCTAGGTGCCATCTATATGCCATGATGAAGCACTGTAGTGTGATTCTAGCAGAGAAAACATTCAAATCAGATCTGTAAAATTTATATAAATAGAACAAAAGTATGGAATACCCTGATTATCCCAGTAAACCCCAAAGCTACCATATGAACATCAGGCATAATCTCATTTAGTGTTCTTAAAAATGAAATATGTGTTTAGGCACCTGCCAGAACTCTATAGCAAGCATAATATATATATTTGTTGAGTGCCAAATAAAGTGCCACTTATTTTAGTGAAACATGCCAGAGTTGTGTGCCTGAAAGAGCATTAGTCTACTATTAAATAATGCACATCCTAGTTTGTTATGAAATTGCTGATAAATTTACACATTCATAAATAATGCTGTCAATTATATGACTACATTGTTTCGGCATCAGCATATTCAACAGTCTTTTTTTCAAAAATCATTTTTGCCAAAATTGGGATAGAGAATTATTTGAATTTGCAGATGGTTGTCTAACTAATGTATAAAAGTATATACCTGTTCCCTGAAGATTAAAGAGTAACAATAGTCAAAAGAACATCTCGCTGCCATCTTCTCTCTTCTTCCTTTCTTTCAGTGCTATTATAGATAGAGTACCAGACTAGGAAAAAGGAAGATATAAGTTAAAATCCTGTTTCAGATATTTACTAAATGTTTGACCATGGGCAAGTGACTTAACTGCTAATTTAACTGCAGGTTCCTGAGCTGTAAAAAGAAAGGGTTGGGGTTAATGAACTCAAATGTCCCTTTCAGCTTAAAATCTATAATACTATGATTCTTTAATTCTTTCTCTGATTCTATGATCTATGAATTAGGAAATTGTGTGGAGGAAAAGAAAATAAATCATAAATCTCATGTCCTTACTTAGTGACGTATTTTTTTTTTTAGGGGGCAAGATAACTGTAGTGACTGCTAATGAATGAAGTCCTATGATTTGCTCAAGGTAGGAAAGTCAATGTAATGGCTACAAGGCTAACCAGAAGGAAAGAATGGAACAAACTTTCAAAAACTTCTTTTAGAAAGTAAGCTAGGAATTGATGGTAAAACGCAAATGCAAGTATATTGTAATTTTCAAGTTTGTAAGAGAGCACACCCCAAGTGCTTTTTTAATTTTTTCTTTTATTTGAATAATAGTGTTCTTGAAGATTTGACTAAAGCAATAACCTTTGAATGTTACAGAGCTAAATTTGTAAGAGGCTTAATTATTATTTCATCTAAGCATCTCTTTTTACAGATGAGGCAACTGTGGCTTAGAAAAGTTAAGTGACTACTTTTTTTTTTTTTTTGCGGGTTGGCGGGGAGTAAGGCAGCAGCACCATGAACGCCTCTGGCACACTGAGAGAATATAAGGTAGTTGGACACTGCCTGCCTACTCCTAAGAGTCCAGTGCCACCTCTTTATCGGATGCGGATCTTTGCTCCTAATCATGTTGTAGCAAAGTCCCGATTCTGGTACTTCGTTTCCCAGCTGAAAAAGATGAAGAAATCTTCTGGAGAAATTGTATACTGTGAACAGGTCTTTGAAAAGTCCCCTCTTAGGGTGAAAAACTTTGGCATCTGGCTGCCCTATGATTCCAGGAGTGGAACCCACAACATGTACAGGAAGTACAGGGACCTGACCACTGCTGGTGCCATCACTCAGTGCTACCGAGATATGGGAGCCCGTCACTGTGCCTGGGCCCACTCCATCCAGATCACGAAAGTGGAATAAATTCCTGCCAGCAAGTGCCGCCGGCCTGCATTCAAGCAGTTTCACGACTCCAAAATCAAGTTCCCTCTGCCCCACGGAGTTCTGCGTTGCCAGCACAAACCACGCTTTACTACCAACAGGCCCAACACATTCTTCTAAGTGCAGAGACAAGGAGGCATCTGTTTTATTTGATCTGTTTAAATAAATCTCTCCACTGGAAAAGAAAAAAAAGTTCAGTGACTTGTCCAAGGTCACACAGACAGGGAGTGGTAGAAGTAGCACGAGAATTCTAAATCAGGTCCTATAACATACAATTTCAATGTTCTGTTTCTTTTGTTTTCTCATTTATGTAATCTGTAACTTGCTATAATAGAGAAAAAAAGGATTCTACTTAGCTGCATATCAAGTCTATTCATGTCCCTTCTATCCTAGAGCAAGATGCACCATATAAATGGGAGTAAAGGTCAGTCTAAATTTTTGTCCAAATATTCTAAATATGAAATGTCTCCTGTTCTTGGTTTAGTGAAAATACAGGGGAGGCTGCAATGTCCAGATGTGGGGTAAATACCCATAAAATGGGCTTAAGTAATGTAATGAAAGGTATTATGTACTCAAATCCACGCAGTCCTGGATCCAGAAGAAATGGCATGTAGCATAGCAGGTAGACTTCAATAGCACAATAATCACAAGTACCAATGTTTCAACTTGCAAGTTCAAAGACCCACTCTACTATCCACTGTTCTCCTAGATGCCAGGCAGAAAAATTCCAGTGTCCTGTTAATCCCTTTCTCCTAGGTTGCTGTTCTCCCCTGACAAGAATGAGTATTCCCTTTCCCTATCTAAAGGTATCCAGGTGACACAGTGGATAGAGAGTCAGAAAGACCTGACCAGAAAGACCCTGGGCAAGTCACTTAACATGTTTTGGTCTCAGTTTCCTTAACTGTAAAAAAGGAGGATAATAACAGCACCTATTTCACGGGGTCATTGTGAGGATCAAATGATATTGTAAAGTGCTTAGCACATTTCCTGGCAAATAGTAGGCTCTATATCAATTCTTATTTCTTTCTTTCACTCCCGTCAAATTCAACTCATCCTTAACCCCCTGTCATTCAATACCTTCCTCTGCTGGTTTTGTTTTGTTTTTGTTTTTGCAATGAATTCTCAGGAACTTTCCTGTGTTGAGGTGTAGTACCTGAATCCAGATTATGCCATTCACTACTTATGTGACCATGGTAAAGTCATATCATTTTCCTGGACCACTCTTTCCTCATAAAATGAAGAATTTATTTTAGATGAACTCCAAAGTTTGAAGTATATGTAAGCTAGATTTCTTTCTATCACATTCCTTCCAATGCCTGGTCCTGAGAACTAGCTTTCTCCTGAAAATACCATATCTCATGGTACTTTATCCAATGCTATCTCCTCTCCACCCAAACTCCACCCCAGTCCCACAGGGACAGGAATAAGAACTGTCATATCATGTGTTCTCTAATGATATCTCCAGACCCTCAATCAATAAATCAATCAATTAGTGCTGATTAAGCACCTCCTATGTACTAGGAATTGTTGGTTACTAGGGATATATGAACAAAAAAACCCCACAATAACAACAATTCCTGCCCTCAAGAAACTTACATTTTACCAATGAAAACAACAACATAAATACATGATAATTACAGGGGGAGGTGAAGCATTAGTAGATGGAGAATCAGGAAAGGCCTCATGTAGAAAGCGACAATTAACCACCATTTGGTAGCCACCTCTTCTTCTTTACATTTCGATCTATCATGTCAAGCTCCTTGTAGCTATTATCCATAGTCTTCTAGTTTATTCTTCCTCTTCCCAAATAAGTTCAGTATCTGGCTTACAGCGGTAGTATCACATTCCCTTCTTCCCCTTCTTAGATCACCCTGGTCTCCTGATTTCTCAACTTCCTCAAATTCCATAATTTTTCTTCCAATATACTAGAACCAAAAATAAGAATTGCCAAATCTCTCTCTCTCTCTCTCTCTCTCTCTCTCTCTCTCTCTCTCTCTCAAACACACACACACACACACACACACACACACACACACACACACCCCACACCACACACACACATACATCCCTGAAGTAGTCCAAGAAGAGTAATGCTACCCTCTCCTATTCCCATCTGGAGGGTGATAATGTAATAAATATATCTGGAGCCTGAGACAAAGCTAATATTGTTTTAGAATAGAGCATAATAATGTACTATCTCTTGGACAGAAAACCTTCTGTTCTGGCTCTCTGAAAAACTGTGGTTCTGAGTACAAAATGAATTAAGTGAAAATTCATTTTCCCCACCACAATTCTTGACTATTCCACAATCATTCACCTCAGCCCAACCCCTCCTTCTCTTCCTTTCTCTTCTGTTTTGCCCTCTGAAGCTCTCATTCAATTCTTAGCAAACTACTCCATTTAATACAATTCTTCTGCTCATACTCTTTATGGTCGTGAAAGTCTGGCTTCCCCTAGAAGACAATGTATTTTTGCTATGTCTTGCATAGGTGTTCTATATAACACTGCTGTTCTTTTTTCTTGAATCTTTTCAGAGTTGTTCCTGAATCTTCTCATGACCACTTACCAGATCATCCTCCTTTCGCTATCACATAAGTATGTGTTCATAGAAGATGAGAGAAGATATTAGAATGAGACAAAACTGCTAGCAGTAAATAATTTAGACTCAAAATGAACATTTGTGAGGACAGCACATTTGTGATTAATATCATTAAACATATTAAAACCTCAGAAAATGACAGTGAAGACACAGACTCACTTTTCTCCCAGGTACTGTCATTAATGTGCAAATGATCTAAATGAATGTACAAAAAGCTAGTTTGGTTGATTATGAGTAATTTCAGTTCTGTTTGGAAGAGTTTTTTTTTTTCTTTCAATTAGGTAATTAAAAAAATTGATTATGTACTATTAAGTAAGAGTTGCTCTATGGACTCCTCGAATTGATTTTTAAAACAAAAGAGGTTTCCATTTGCAGTCTAACATTTTTACAAATTTTATGCTTCACAGATGCTTCTGTGGATTTACTTTTGAAGAGAAAACATGCAAATTGAAATTTTAAAAAACTCTCTCTCTCTCTCTCTCTCTCTCTCTCTCTCTCTCTCTCTCTCTCTTCCTCTCCCTCTCTCTCTCTTTCTCTCCATTTTATTTTTTTGAAATATTTCACAGGTCTTTAAAACTGAATTGTATAGCATATTTTATATATTTTCATAATTCAATGAACTTATTATTAGTATTTTAAAGTTCATTTTCTATAAAGTTATTTCACTGAGCACATCACAGAATCTCAATAAATACTTATTGTATAATTATTATTAGAGTAAGCTACTTCAGCCAGTCTCAATGGTTCTTTAATGTCCTAGATACTAACTGAAACATCCAATTTTGAAAATAAAAATAATTATGGGGAATATGTATGGTGTGAGTTAATTCATAGCAACCCAGGCTGCCCATATTTTTAGTCTTACTTTGACTTCACCATAGTAATATTTAAGGTTTAGAGAAGTCTACAGCTTAAACTTGAGAATCTCTAACCTCCCTTCCAGTGTGTTCTTTGTCTTTCCCTTTATCTCTCTCTGTCTCTGTCTCTCTCAATTATTGTGCTTATTTTTGCACATCTATTTAATAGGAAATAATGATTGAGCAATATGAAGAATGTTTTCAATTGTCCAGCACTATATTTTCATTTGGTGATGTCTTTGACAAATCTGATCTGTTGGTCCACATACCAATACAAGTCACCACCACTAGCTGTTGGCAAATTCTAGAATAATGCCTAGGAAGAAAGTAAATGCCCCTAAAGAAGTAACCTAATAAACTTGAACCATTAAAGTGATGGCAGGTCATTTCCACAAAACAACGCTTTATAATGCTCAAGTTTAGGACATACAACTCAGAATTATCAAGGATATCAAGTTTCTCAAAAAGGTCAAGTGCTATTCAATACTATCTCCCCAAATTATTTTGTATTTATTTTGTGTATATAAGAAGCAGCTTGTTTTATTGGCTAGAGGATCAACCTCTTAAATGCAAATATACAGGTGAAGTTCTTGACTCTGACATATACTGGCTGCCTTATCCTGGGATAAGGTATTTAACCTCTCAATGTCTCAGGTAACTAGCAAAGGACTGAAAATAGAACAATAGTTACTGATCTTAAGTTATGGAAAGTTTCTTCACTATGAGTTCCCTATGCCAAAAAAGTCACAAATCTATTAAAAAAATGTCTTATTGTGCACATGTATTTTCCTTCAGTATATAGTCTCCTTAAAGGAGCAGAGGTTCTATTTCATTTTTGTGTATGATTTTCCAGTGTCTACTATAATGCCTGGCACATAGAATTGCTTATTAAATACTAATTTATAGGTCAAGCTTTGGAATGAAGGCCTGACCCAGCTTTTAAAGGAGTTTATTTGGAATTATATATTTTAATTATTTATTATATACTTTTAAAATAATCCTCTTCCCCTTTTGTGTTTGAATACAATGAATACATAAACATCCCTAGTAAAGAAAGTATTAATTGTAACAGTGATGAGGAATTGATGTTTGCTTATTTCATTTGTTTTTTTTTTTCAGTTCTTCACAGAAAGGGAGTGAAATTGGAAGAGATACAAACAAATAAAGACTGATGAATGGGTCTCATCTTTTTTTCTCTTATTTGTTTATTTTTAGTTTTTAGCATTTACTTGCACAAGATTACGAGTTCCAAATTTTCTCCCCATCTTGTCCCTCCCTCCACCCCAAGATAGCATGCATTCTGAATACCCCTAATCTGCCCTCCCTTCTATCTCTCCCCTCCCCTTCTTTTATCCCCTTCCCCTTCCTCATCTTCTAATAGATCTCATCTTAAACATCTTTGGCACAACACACTTCAATTAAGATGCCATTTTACATAAGTATTCATTTGTTTTAAATGCAGTCTACAGCCCAATTGTCTTCTTTTATTTTATTTAATGTGGTATAGTTCTTTTAAATATAGGAGTCATTTTTGGCAAGCTTTTTTCTAAGAGCTGTCCTATTACATACTACAAATGATGAGTTAATGAAGTCTTTCAATGCAGACTGAAATAAGAATTTAGTAACCTTCTTCCACTTCTTAAATTCATTTTTAAATGAAAGCACCAGTTGAAATTCATGACACCCATAAAGACATTGCACTAAAGTGCCTGTTGTCAAACTTCTCTTCTTGACATATTGACAATTTTCATCAGTCAAAGGAAGTAAAAGCAAATTCAAAAGGGTAAATTAGAGCCACACATTTAAACATTCTGTTTCCCCTCACACACACACACACTCCAAAGCTCTCTTGATTTGTACCTATGATTCAGTGACACAGAGAGGTATGGCATACATGGATGAGAGAGGCAGAATTTGTTGTGAATAAATTTAAGTAGTTTCTTTTATTTAAAACCTTTTAACAGATAATGCCTCTTAACAAAAACCTATGAGACAGCAAAGTACAACATTTCATTAAGGTAAATCCAGAAAATAACAAAATAAATTTTAAGTCCTGTTTGACCCCATCTAGAGAGGAAAATGGTATCATATAAGCTGAAGATGATAAATTGAGGCTTTCAGATTAGGCAAAGTAGTTAATGTCAGAAAAATTAGCCATTTTAAGTAAATTCAATGCTTGCTGTAAACTACCCTTCAACAGTAATACTGCCTTTTGCTTTCCCAGTCACTTTAAACTTTTATTCCACCAACATTTGCTTTCTAGAAATAACAATTACACAAATGAAGTCAAAATTGACTTTTTGGGGGCATCTAGGTTGCACAATGGATAGAGCACCAGCCCAGGAGTCAGGAGGACCTGAGTTCAAATTCAACTTCAGACACTTGGTACTTACTAGCAATGTGACTCTGAGTAAATCATTTAACCCCTGATTGCCTTGCAAAAAAAAATGACTTTTATCTTTCTTACTTCTTCTATATACATTTAACATGGTTAGTCTTTAACACTTACATTCAGGTGTACAACTTTTGTTTTTCTATTTGAATTTCTTTCCCTAACTTTTAACCATTGATAATCAAACAGGGTTAGAATGGATAGCAGAGCTCAACTGTGTTTGTGAGTTTTTTTTCCTTGTACCTCTTTGTAGTTGAAGCTTGGATTTCAGAACTCCAAATTGGCTTATAGTTTAATATTCTCAGTCATCTGACCTATGAACTACCTGAAATAGTCAAGATATTACAAGGGAGGCTTATAAAGAATATGTCAGCCAATTTTTGACATATAGAATGGTAGGGACCTGCAGTACAAGAATGTCTCAGCAGTCCTCGAAAGGTTAATAGAACTGGGATTTGGGTAGACATGACTGATTTTCTTCATGTAGTTGGAAGGGAAGAAAAAAAGGAAGCTGATTTGGACAAAGACCTTTAAGGTCTTGCACATCTGCATCTTCCTATCTTAAGGGCAGCAAAGTACAAGAATCTCTCTTAACCTAAATCACTCTAATCTCTTAGAGGAATCTACAACTTGTCAGAAAAAACATTTCTCCAGCCTAGGAATAAGTGAACAGACTGGATAAAATAGCCAGTGGGAAAGCAAAGCCAAAAGCAAGCACAGTGAATCAAACATGCTTTAGGAGCACTTGTTTCTTTAAGATTAAGTCAGTATTTTGCTGATTAAAAAAAAAAACACCTCAATATTGGGGTAGGGGAGAATATCTCCAGGCTCTTTGATATTATTTAAGGATGAGGTGTACCTTATTCCATACTACTGTCACTTCTTCACACAAAAAAGGTTAGCCTTTCTTTAAGTTGGCAACAGCATGATACCCTGAAACAATTCTGTCTGTAGTATTACTGAAAGCAACTCTTAGTTTCCCCATCCTTCCACCACTACCTTCCCTTACCCCCACACACACATCCAAGGGACCAAAAGCAGCATCAATTTTTAAAAAAAATGATTTTTATTGTGTCTTATGTGCTAAGGAACCACTGTTGTAGTTGTTTTAATTTTCTGGCTCCTAAGTTAAGTTTTTTGTTCTCATTTTATAACTTTTGAATTTCTCCTAACTACCATTCAGACAGCTGATATCAGGAAGTGATTTTGCTTCATCTAAGTAAATGACTATTAAGAAAAGAATCATAATAGTCAATTCAATTAACTGAAATAATAATAATAAATAGTTAACATTTATATAGTGCTTACTATGTGACAGATATTGTGCTTAGCTTTACATTTATCTTCTCATTTGATCCTTACAACAACCCTGAGAGACAGATGCTAATATTATCCCCATTTTACAAATGAGGATACTGAGGCAAACAGAAGTGAAATTATTTGTCCAAGGTCAAATAGTAGTAAGTATCTGAGGCCAAATTTGATTGAACTCAGTTCTTCCTGACTCTAGACCCAGCACTCTATCCACTGGATCAAAGAAAATCTTACATAAGGACTTACTCTGATGCCCACTGTGGAATATTGGTAAAATCGGATTCCTACTGACTATTACTATGGACTATACGTTCTAGAAGTTCTATTATGTAGAAAAGTTTCAAGTGTGGTCCAGCTGCACACAGTCTGCTTTCTAAGCATAAAAAAAACATGATTATTTATAGCCTCTTGGACAGTAAAGTGACTGTAAATGAATTATTTGACAATGCCAATCCATGAAATTAAAAAAAATGCAAATTTTTTCTTGGCCTTGCCAAGGGACACTAGAAAAATTGGAGGGAAAGGAGAAGGGGATGCTAACAATCCTCTAATTATAATAATAATCCATAGAGATGAACTATTTACAATATAAATATATTTTCTCAGTATTCTAAATATGAGATGCTTGCTCTTTTCTAGTGATAAAGTGGATATTTCTTAAACTGAATCACATTATTCTTGGCATTTTGGCTGTATGAGTGAAACCAGAAGCTAATAGCTTTAGATAGATTCCTCTTTTCATTTTAAGAAGACTCCATTTATTCCTATGCTCTTTAGCATTTTTATTAGTGTTTTATTTTGTCAAAAGCTGGACCTAGGTGGATGGAGTCAATATGGCAAAGTAAAAACAGTGACTTGCTTGAGCTCTCCTCCAAACCCATCTAAATACCTTTAAAAATGACTCTAAACAAATTCTAGAGCAGCAGAACCCACAAAATGACAGAGTAAAAAAAATTTCCAGCCCAACATAACCTGGATGGTTGATGAGAAAGATATGTTACACTGGGCTGGTAGAGGAGCACAGTTCAGTGTTGGCTTCACTGAGCAAAGACTGGGCCCAGCAAACCCAGAGAAGGCCTCAAGGGACTGAATCACTGGCAACTGTGGCAGTTTCCAGACTTCTCAACCTACAAATGCCAAAGATAACTTAGAAGGTCAGTAGGAAAGGTCTGACCTGGCTGAGACAGGAGCACTGTCCAGCCCCAACCCCGGCACAGCTCTAGGGCTGCAGGTGTGGCTGCTTCCAGAGCTCTAAGCCTTCAGATGGTGGGGGGATTGAGCAGCTGATGTGGAAGAGATTGCAGGGATCTTTTTGCTGGCACTGAGGCAGAATTCTATTTGCCAGTGCTTGGATCTGGGTTACAGTTCTGGGTGGTGGTCCTGGAGTGAGTAGGAGTGCTGGCATGGTGGAGCTAGTGGGGGCAGTGAATAGGAAATCCTCCTCACAGTTCCAAGACAGAAAAGAGTACTTCTCATCACTCATAGACCACAGCACAGTCCAGAAAAGGAGGAAATACCTCACCTTTGATTATACTTCCATGAAAGAACTAAAAATGTACAGTTCCCTAGAAGTATCTCTGAAAACAGCTACACAGAATCCCTAAAACTTGGGACAGTACATCCTCCATACTAGAAGCAGAGCCCTACCTTAACAAAAAGTTAAAAAGGCAAATAATTGGCTGGGAACATACGCGAACAGTTAGAAAAAAACTGGAATTATAGAATCTTACTTTGGTGACAAATATCAAAACATACAACCAGAAGAAGACAGCAAAGTCAAAGCTCCTACATCCAAAGCCTCCAAGAAAAATGTGAGTTTGCCTCAGGCCATGGAAGAGCTCAGAAAGGATTTTGAAAGGCAATTAAGAGTACAGGGAACATTGGGAAGAGAAATGAGAGTGATGCAAGAAAATCATGAAAATCAAGTCAACGGCTTCCTAAAGGAGACTCAAAAAATACTGAAGAAAACAACACCTTAAAAAATAGAATAACCCAAATGGCAAAAGAGGTATAAAAAGTGAATGAGGAGAAGAATGTCTTAACAAGCACAATTGGCCCAATGGAAAAGGAGGTCAAAAAGCTCACTGAAGAAAATA